>NC_056737.1:1180575349-1180827849 GCF_019279795.1 Protopterus annectens
TGAGATCTGGAGAGGGGATGGTTGATGAGATCTGGAGAGGGGATGGTTGATGAGATCTGGAGGGGGATGGTTGATGAGATCAACACTGACATGAATATTCGTTCTACAATTATCAATACTTCATTGGTAACTACATTTCAACAATCATCACTTTTTTCCCCACAACAAACTGAACACCAGCAATAAGAGGTCACCCAGGAGCACCAAAATCAACAGGGGAAGGAAACAAGGGAAGGGAAGAGGCCAATAACACCTGCCCATTGGGTTTATAATTTGAGTGCACATATTTTTTATACCTGCCTGTTGGGTTTATAATTTGAGTGCACATATTTTTATACCTGCCTGTTGGGTTTATAATTTGAGTGCACATATTTTTTATACCTGCCTGTTGGGTTTATAATTTGAGTGCACATACTTTTTATACCTGCCTGTTGGGTTTATAATTTGAGTGCACATATCAATCGACAGCCAAGTGGCTTCCTTCTACTATGCCTAAATATTAGAAGTATATCCAACAAAGTCCATGAACTACATGCCACCATAGACTTGTACTCCCCAGATATAGTCATCCTGACAGAAACCTGGCTAAAACCTCACATTACCAGTGAGCAAATACTCCCTACAGGTTACGGCATACTAAGAGTAGACCGGCTAAACAAAAAAGGAGGTGGTGTAGCTATAATATTTAAACAGCATCTAAACATCCAGATCTTAAAATCATTAGCTCCACAAATAGGCAATGAAGAAATAATATATATCAACCTCAGAATTAACCAAAACAAAACCATCAACATAATTGGATGTTACTTCCCACCTGGCCAAAGCATCCCTCCCCTAGAAAACCTCCACAGCTGGTCTACCCACCATCTTCCCCAAGAAACTATCATCTTAGGTGATTTCAATATTGACTGGCAATCCTGTTCTGGCAACAATCCAACCCATCATGTACACCTTCATGGCTTCACTCAACTAGTCCAGTCACCAACCAGGATAAATAAAAACTCCACCAAGCACACTACCCTGGATTGGATACTAGTCAGTAAGAGCCCCCAGTCATATTTAACAGGCTGCTTATCAGATAGCCTCAGTGATCACTCCCCAACATTCCTACTCAAAAAATACCTATACCAAGCTAAACCTGTCATCTACCGTCAAATACGTAAAAAACTAAACTTTAACCCACTCACATTCATCTCATCCCTCAAAGAATGGAACTGGCATCCTCTAAAGTACCTCAGTCTAGATGATGCAGTTGAATTTTTAATACTACCTTCCTGAACATCCTTAATTACCATGCCCCCATAAGATTCTCCAGAACCAAAGCACAACCTTCCCCATGGCTACAGAAAACCACTAAGTCAGAAATGAAAAAAGGGATAAAGCTTGGGAGCACTGGCGCAAAACCAAACCCCCTCAGCTAGACAGAAATTCCTAGAACTACGCAATAGAGTCAAAAAGCTGATAAAACAGGACAAATCCCAATACTACCAGTCTGCCCTAGACTCCTCACAACACAGCCCCAAACAGTTCTGGTCCTCCATAAAGTCCATCCTCCACCCAGGTAAAGTCAGTACCCCCCCTCCTAACATCCCTCACTCCTCAGAAAATATTGCTTCCTCATTCAACACACACTTCACCCAAACCATACTATCACTAGCTAAACAACACAACCCCCTCCCCTGCAACCCACACCTTCAACTAGTAATCTCCCCACTGCCTTTTCTTTTTCTCCTGTACCTACCTCCAACATAAAAAAAAATCTTAACTAAACTTAAACCCACCAAATTAGCAGCAGACAGCCTCCCAAGTGAATACCTACAAATCGCAGCTGATGCACTGGCCTACCCAGTATCCATCTTGATTAACCGATCTCTGTCAGAAAGTTACGTTCCCACACTGTGGAAAGTATCACATATAATTCCCCTCCACAAAGGCAGAACCTCCACAGAACTAACCAATTACCGCCCCATAGCTATTCTCTCTCCACTCTCCAACATACTAGAGAGATGCATACACTCTCAGGTCTCAGACTACCTCCTTACTAACAACCTCCTTTCCAGTACTCAGCATGGTTTCCGACCAAACCATAGCACCACCACTGCCTTACTCTCCTTTACTAACACTGTCCTTCAGCATAAAAACAATGGCTACTTCTCCTCTGCTACTTTCCTAGACCTATCTAAAGCATTTGACATGGTCCCAAACAAACAACTTATCTCTGTCCTCAATAACCTATCCTTCTCACGATCGGTCACCAACTGGTTTCAGAGTTACCTGTCTGACCGCCAACAATCCGTTGTATGGCAGAATGACATATCTCCCCAATTATCTGTCTCCATAGGGGTTCCCCAAGGATCCATCCTTGGACCCCTACTCTTCTCTGTTTACACCAATAATCTAGCCTCTGCCACCAAACATGGCACACTCATACAATACGCAGATGACTCGACCATCATCTGCTCAGCCCAGTCCCTACCAAAACTGCAAAAAGTCACACAGGAAGCCTTTTCCTCTGTTGAAACATGGTTATCCGATGCCCGATTAATGCTCAACCCAAACAAAACTAAACTACTCATCTTCCAACCCACCAAACATACTCAAAACAACTCTCACTTTAACATCACGGCAAAAGACAACACCACTATATACCCAACTGAACACACCAAATTGCTAGGAGTGGAAATAGACAATAAACTAACATTTGACATTCATATATCCATGACTATAAAAAAAGTCCACAAAAAACTAGGAGCGTTATACAGAAATAAGCAATTTCTCACCAAAGCAGCAAAGATTTCAATAGCAAATTCCCACCTTATCTCCACCCTACTTTATGCCTCTCCAATATATACCAACCTAAGGCAATGTGATCTAAACAAGCTAGAGACCTGCTACAACAAAATCGCCAAATTCGCCACAGGGGCATCCTACCGTAGTCACCACTGTCTCTCACTTGCTGAACTGGGCTGGCTTGAACTCCCTCACCTCCTTCAGTGGTATCAACTCTCACTCGCCCACAAATTAGTAAACCATCCACTAAATGTCCCATCCCTCCAGAATCTACTCCAACCCTATCGCACCACCAGACCACTAAGATCCAGCAGCAAAAATCACTTGCAGATCACTAAGGCCATTAACTCTGCTGGTGAAGCACTATTCTCTTGCGCCATAGCCAAATTATGGAACTCACTCCCACCCACAATTACCTCCATACCATCATGCACCCACTTCAAAACTTTACTAAAAGCGCAACTAAAAACATGCTGGCTATGCCCTTGCAACTCCCACTCTAATATCATCCACCCCATCCAACCACTACCTTTCTTTCCACTCCACTAACTACCTTGATTATAGCAAGCTCAGATGTTCATAAGCCAGTACTTATTATATAGCACAAACTGCTTCGTCTTGTAACATTTGTTAATGTATGGTATGCACTTCACAGATAAAGATTCTAGTTGTCTACTGATGTACTATGTTCTTCATCTGGAAATATGTTGTAAGTAATTGCTATGTAAATTGTTATTCACTATGTAATCCAATGTATATACTGTCTGTTTATTTTAACTGTGGAGCTTTTCTCCCCGGGCCTCCGCTGAAAATGGACCTACGTCCAGTCGGACACTCCCGGTCAACAAATTTAAATAAATAAATAAAATTTTATACCTGGCCGTTGGGTTTATAATTTGAGTTCACATATTTTTTATACCTGCCCGTTGGGTTTATAATTTGAGTGCACATATTTTTTATACCTGCCCATTGGGTTTATAATTTGAGTGCACATATTTTTTATACCTGCCCGTTGGGTTTATAATTTGAGTGCACATATTTTTTATACCTGCCCATTGGGTTTATAATTTGAGTACACATATTTTTTATACCTGCCCGTTAGGTTTATGATTTGAGTGCACATATTTTTTATGAGACTGAAATAGACATAATTGCAAAAAGTTTTAATGCTCAGTCTTACAAACAGAGTAAATTACACTGACTTGATTTTAGAGTTTAAATTATTTGTTAGGAAGCTTAATTTAAAATATATTTTACGTGATGTTAAAGAAATGTGTGAAGAAAAGGATGTTAAAAAACTAGTTTATTTAGCCCACCATTACAAAATACATTTAATATATTTTCCAAATCTCGTGAGAAAGAATTTGTCTTGATAGTTAATCACAAACTGAAAAATTAAGTTGTTTAACTTAAGCTTTGATGAACAGAAAGCACTTTCCAGTTTATGTAAATATAGAGATTTAAGGTACATGAAAGCTGACAAAGTGTGTGGTCTAGTTATAATGTAATATGAAGACTAGAGAGATCATGTGTTAGAATTGTTATCATACAACAACAATTACATCAAAGTAAGAAAAGATTATGTTAGAAAATGTTTCCATCAGTTCAACAATATGTTTCTTGATTTATTCAGTTAAGGGTATATCAATTATAAGTTGTATTAATTTGGGGTGGTTGAACAACCGCAACTGAGAAAAAATTTTGGTATCCCCAAAATACATACAGAGCATTTCTAGTCCACCATTTAGACCTATTTTTTCATCTCCTTTACATAAGACTGTGACCATTTCTCATTTTTTTAGATAACATTTTAAATCCCATAGCCAGAAAAAGTAAATTTTAATTGAAGGAGTAGGGTGTTTTGGATTGTCTTGAAAGTTATTATTTTACTGGGGGAGAGTGCATTTTAGGCACAGTCAGTGTAGTATATTTGAACACAGCTACAGACCAAGAAGAAGGAGTTGAATTTGTTAAATTATACTTGAATTTATTTGCCTATCTGGACAATATTACCATTAATACTATGTATATACCGATAGATTTTGTTTTAAGTAATAACTTTTTTCTTTTTGAAGATGTCATATACCAACAGAAGTCAGGGGTAGCAATGTGAGCTGAAGTTGCTCCAGTATTTGCCACCCTGGTTATGTCTTGGTGAGAGAATACTGTATTGGTCCAAATGCCTTTATTTAATATGTTAAAATGTACACAAGATACATGAATGATCTTTTTTTTTTAATTTGGAATGGAAGTGTTGAACTGTTCAATCAATTTATTTGTGAAGTTAACAACAATATTTCATGGTTAAGATTTACAATGAGCAAAAGACGTACTAAAGTACATTTTTTAGATCTTACCATAGAAAATGCATGTTGACAGTCCTAATGATATTTATAAGAAAGACGCCTTTACAGCAGCCATCATCCAAAATGTATGAAACTTAATATTTTTCATGGGCAGATCAGAATCAACAGGCTTATTAGTACGGAGTCTGTTTTTTGGAAGAAAGAGGCTATCCTGAAGAAAAATTATGTGCTATTAGTGAGGAAGTAATGCAGGAATGTGAATCTAAATTTCCACACATTTTGTTTATTGGGTTTAAAAATAAAGATGCAATGTAAAGAAAAAAGATAAGAGAAGTGCCTTTTCAGTGCCTATCAGTACAGATAGTCAAGCTACTAGGAAAGTAATTTTGGATAACTGGAAAATCATTTTGGATAATCCAGATTTGGCTAAAGTTATCAGATAATGTCCACAATTTTTGTTTAAGGGACCCAATAATCTTGAACAAACTTTGTAAAGGAATATTATTAAAGAACAACAGATTTTGGGACAACCAATGGGCACATTTCTGTGGTTTAATTGCAAACAGTGTAGATATAGTAGTGTTACAAATAGTTTATTTTTTGAACATCTCAACAAGAGTTTTGAGTCAAAAAACAAATTTACTTGTCAAAGTAAATTTATACTACATTTGGCTACCTGCAGTAATTGCCAATAATTAGGTTCATAGGTTCATAGGTTCATACTAGGCTATCTGCCCAAGGGCATTTATAAGCCTAGCCCATAGTTATGTGGCTTTCGCCACCCCTTTAGTTTGAATAAAAACTATGCCTATCATTTTGCTGTGCCTCTGTCAAGCAGTGACACTGAAGTAATCCCTGGGGTATATCTGCAATCTCCCATACATTGGTCAAGATTCCTCTTGAACAAGGCCAGAGAGGTGCTCTGCCTCACATGTACCGGGATTTTGTTCCACAGCATAGGGAGTCTCTGGGTGATGAATCTGTCCCTCCATTTATAACCGCGTCAAGGTTTAAGTCTCCCGCCCTTGTGGTTCTGAGGGATCTAGATTTTTTGAGGTGAAGCATATTCATCAAATCTGGGTTTGACATGGCCTTATATGTCAGGCACAGGTCACCTCTGAGCAAGCGGTTTGAGACTGAATAGAGCTGGAGTTCTTTCAGTCGGGAAGCATAAGACATATTTTTGAGACCCTTTATCCTTTTGGTGAGGAACTTTTGGGGCCTTTCAAGCTGCAGCAGGTGTCTGGTCAGATACATTCCGAACGGGGCATTGTACTCAATCATAGGTCTAATGAGTGATGAGTACAGGGGGACGATGACCTACCTTGATCTAGATGTGAATCCCTTCATGATCAGGTGGGCGATATAGAAGGTTTTCCTAATTACTTTAGCAACATTTTATGTTAGGAAAAGTGTTAGAAAGCTTAAGCTAAGAATCTTTGAACATGTTAAAGCTATTAAAAACAAAGACAATTCAAATGCTTTAGTGAAACATACCCTTAATTGTGAAGGATTTCAGAAGTTTCATTTTCATGTACTGAAACCAGCTGACACTACAACATTTATTATTATTAGCTGTAATAATGCTTTGCATGTGAGGGAACTAAAATGGCAACTATTGCTGAAATCTGACAAGTTTCCTGGACTTAATGAAATGTTGTATATATAGTTAATATATACATTTTTTTAGTAATCTATGAATTAGAAGTATAACATTGTTTTAGATTTTGTTTTTTAGAATATTTCTTTACATTTTTGATGAAAATTTTAAAGTAATTAGTTAATATTTTTCATTGGGTGGTACTTGACAACTAAATGTAAAGAGATTGGACAGTTTAGAATTAGGTTAATGGATCTAGAATATTTAAATCGCATGTTTTTTGACTATTTTTTTCTGATGAAGTTTCCATTGCTATTGAATAAAGGAATGAAAGCGCTAAAAAAGTTCCTTTTTTTGGTCATTATAGTTAGTTCTAGTGTGATGCTTTACAGGCTTTTAGGCAAGGTTTGTTTGGCGATATATATATATATATATATATATATATATATATATATATATATATATATATATATATATATATTTTAATATATCTATATACATATAAATATATACCAAAAAGGCCCTTTTGACATCCCTGATACTTTCAGTGGTCAAGGGAAGTAAATATTGTGGGAAGAAATATCCAGGGAATTGTTATGTCTAGGCTTGTATAGGTCCTAGAGCCAATAGCCTAGTACCAACCTATGAACCTATGAGCCTATGAACATCTCACATCTGTGTAGATCAAGTGTTGCAGGCCCTATCCAAGCCAAAGAACACAGCTTCCATGGGACCTGATAGTATCCCAGGATGTACTCTACACCATCTCCAGCAAGAACTGGCTTCGCCATTGAGCACCCTATTCAACCGCAGCCTAAGTACAGGCTTCATTCCAGAAGAGTGGAGAACTGCTATTGTCATCCACTTGCACAAAGGCAGTTCTCCACTCTGCTTTAATGAAGAACTGCCATTGTCATCCACTTGCAAAAAGGTGGTGCCACTACTGACCCTGGAAACTATCGTCCCATTAGCTTGACAAGTCTGATCTGTAAAGCTGTGGAGCATATAAATTCATAGGTTCATAGGTAGGTTCTAGGCTATTGGCCCTGGGGCCTATATAAGCCTAGCCAAAAAGGTTCCATGGCTTTTGCCACCCAAGACAATTATTTTCCTGTGCCCCTGTGAGTAGTGCAGCAGAAGAGATCCCAGGGGTGAATTTTCTATTTCTCATTCAGTCATCAAGAGTTTTCTTAAATAATATTATTATGGATCTCATAAATAAGGACATAGGCAATCTCCAAGCACTTCATACCACCCAGTTTAGATTTGTCAAGGGTGAATCATGCCTGTTGATCCTGGTTGTCTTCTTTGAGACTATCACTAAGGCCCTCGATGAGGGAAAGTCAGTGCATACAGCTTACCTTGACTTGGTCCAGGCCTTTGACACAATCCCCCACTTGGGCATCATCGAAAAGCTAACACAACTTGGCATAAATCCCTATCTCATCAGGTGGGTGGCCAACTGGCTCATTGACAGGACCCTCAAAATCAAAACAGGTACCCCCACCTCTGATAGCAGACCTGTCACTAGTGGAGTTCCCCAGGGATATGTCCTGGGACCCCTACTGTTTGGCATCTATTTTTCAGAGGTCCAGGCAAAGACAAAAGGTCTGTGGCTGACCAAGTTTGCAGATGACAGTAAGCTGGGTGCTGTCAGTGACTCCCCAAATTATGTTAACATACTTCAAAAGGGACTCACAGCAACAAATGGCTGGTGCCAAAGTCATGGCCTCAAGCTAAATGCAAAAAACTGTATCATCATACCATTCAGGAAAAACACAACCCTACCAATTACCACATCAATGGCAACCCCCTAAGCATGCAACCTGTGGTGAGAGACCTGAGCATTCAGGTTGATAACAACCTCACATTTGACCATCATGTAGTGGCTGTGGTCAGAAAAGATTTTTACTTGGTTCATCTCATAAGTAAAGGGATTGCATCCAGAAAAGAAGGTGGTTATTACCTCTCTGTACTCGTCCCTCATTAGACCAATAAAGGAGCAAAACACCCAATTTGGGATATTACCTCTCCAAACATCTGCATCAACTGGAAAGACCACTGAAATACCTCACAAACAGAATCCATGGCGTTCAACACCTGTCCTATGCAGACAGACTCAAATCACTATCACTCTACATGGTATCGTACAGATTGCTCAGGTGTGATCTGTGCCTTGCCTACAAGGGAATCTCAGTCCTTGCCCTACTAGAGATGCTCCATATCTGTAAATCTAACTCCTCATGCACTACTCTCCAAAGGCCTGAATCTAATATGCAACATCAACAAAATCTGCTGGAGAGACAGTTTTTTCTCTGAGAGGCTGCCCCGTCTCTGGAACAGATTTCCCATACATATCAAACAGGGCACCTTGCTGACCCTCTTCAAGCACAACCTTGATGAGTGCATAGGAAACCACAAATTTGCCCAAGAGGTTCCACCTGTGTCCCTCATTGACAGGGGGACAGGTCCTGACTGAGGTTTCTTTTTGGGGATAAACTCTTGGCTAAGCATGTAAGGGCCCCAGGGCCATTAGCCTAGTAAACTCCTGTGATCTTATAGATATAAATATATATATATATATATATATATATATATATATATATATATATATATATATATATATATATATCTGGCTCCCCTTCACAATCCCGAATTACTGAATGTTTGAAATTCAGTAACTCGAGACTGTAAAGTCGAAAATGCAGAAGCGCGAATCTGCATAAGAGCGACTTCAAATATCTCGAATTTGTGCTCATGTATGTCAGCTATGGGACGGGAAGTGTGTGAGTTGGGATGTTTTATGGAAGTGAAGGTAAGTGAGTGTATGTGTGTGCTTTGTAAGTTGTGCGTGTGGGTTAGGGTAGTGAGGTGGGAGTATGAGTGTGAGTGTTGGATGTGTCTGTGTATGTGTAATGTGTTTGTGTGTGTGCGAGGCAGTTTAAAATGTCTATGTGGTGTTTTTTTTTTGCATATTAGTGCGATCTCAGAGTTATAATATATAAGTGGGGGGTGGGGGGTGCAGGGGGGCTTGCCCCACTGCGTACATGTAGTGTAGGGCTTGTAGTTTATGTTATGTGGATTGTATGGTGTGCAAATTGTGCGCTGTATGTGTTCTGTATGTTCGGGGTTTTTTGTTTTCGTGCTTGTGGGTTTCGGAATTTTTGTTGGTTCGACTTTATAATTTCGAGTTACTGACTTTCGAGCATTCAGTAATTCGATATTAAGAAGGGGAACCATATATATATACATATATATATATATATATATATATATATATATATATATATATATATATGGGTCTACTTTGTTTCATTGAATCTCATTTCTCTGAATTTCATTTCATCCCGACCAATTCGCTGAAAACACAAATTACTGAAAACTCATTTCACTGAATCTCATTTCATTGAACTGAACTTAGTATATATAGCACTGTGTAGCGTACTGTACGGCAAGTAAATGGTGTATGTTCTTTTCCCCATTGTAGTGCAATCCTGGAGTTAGTATATATAGTTGGGGGTAGCATGGGAGGCACAGCCCCCCCACTGGGGGGGAGGGGTTGGGGGTGTAGCCCCCACTTTGTTTGTTTTATATTCTACTTTACCAAAACCTTCAAAACAATACATTTTAAACAATAGTCATGCATAGTTACAATGCCAGTGACAAACTCTCTCCAGAAGACAATATATATACTCAAAGTAAGAAGGGGGTCTATACCCCCCACACCAACCAATGTGGGGGCTGTGCCCCCCCAACTATATATACTAACTTCAGGACAACACTACAGTGGGGAAAAGGGCATATAACTTTTACTTGCCTTACAGTACTCTACACGGTGCCATATATACTAACTGCAGTTCAGTGAAATGAGATTCAGTGAAATGAGTTTTCAGTAATTTGAGTTTTCAGTAAAGTGGTCAGGGTGAAATGAAATTCAGTAAAATGAGATTCAATGAGACAAATATATTTATATATATATATATATATAATATATATATATATGTGTGTGTGTGTGTGTGTGTGTGTGTGTGTGTGCTTGTGTGTGTATTTTATATATATATATATATATATATACACACACACACACACACACACATAAACATATAAGTTCATAGGTTAGTACTAGGCTAACTGCCCTTATGGGCCATTTTAAGCCTAGCCAATTACCCCATGACAGAATCAAACCCTGCACCTTGTGTTTCTAAGGTAAGCACCTTAACCATTATGCCAACCTCCCTTATATATATAAATATATATATATAAATATAAATATATATATATATATATATATATATGTACATAAAATCCCTCCAGCATAGCAAACGTTTCAAATTAGCCACAAGGAAATGCCTAAAAACAAAGTGGTCTTGCCACTGTAGCCAACCACCCTGAAACCACCATCCTTTCACCTATTTCACTACCTCACTCTTAATGTATCTCTAACACTATTCCCCTGCTTCTTCTACCTCTTCCCTTCCTCTGTCTCCAACAACCTACCTGTCTAGTCGGTCTCCTATACTCTACCTCCCCTACATCTCCTACTAGCCATTCTTACTTTCCTTTCTTGTTTCCAAACTCCTATAGAACTAGGTCCTACCCACTTTAAATAAGCATCTGCCAAACTATTAACTCATTTTGCTCTAAGCAGCTTAAATAATATTGTAACTAGTCACATTTTCTTCTGCTAATTGTTTAAAACCTTGTTTGTAACAACTCAATACTTGTCTGCCAAATGTTAATACTCTGTATAATCGAATTGCCTGAGGAGCTTTTTTTCTCTCCAGGTCTCTGCTTGGAAGATCCTATAGCTGATTGTTACTACTATGTTACTAAAATTTAATAAATTGTTTTCTATTCCTGAGGAGCTTTTCTCCCCGGGTCTCTGCTGAAAATGAGCCAAACCCTCAGCCAGACTAACCTGGTTAACAAATGTAAAATAAATAAAATAAAATACATAAATAAATAAATTAAAAAATATATATATATATATATATATATATATATATATAAATAGTGGATATAAAATGTTTACACGCCCCTGTTAAAATGCCAGATTTTTGTGATGTAAAAAATGAGACCACAATAAATAATTCCAAAACTTTTCTCACTTTAATGTGACCTATAACCTGTACAATCAAAAGGTGCTTCAACAAAGTATTAGTTTAAGGGTGTGCACACTTATGCAACAAGCTTATTGCACTTTTTTATTTTTTATATTTTTCTCCTAACAGATTTGTTTGTTTTTCAATAGAATTGTACAAGTTATAGGTCTCAAGGTGGGAAAAGTTATGAAATGATTTATTGTGGTTTCATTTTTTTATATCACAAAAACCTGACATTTTAACAGGGGTGTGTAAACTTTTTATATCCACTGTATATATATATATATATATATATATATATATATATATATATATATATATATATATAGATATAGATATATATATATATATAGATACACACACACACACACACACACACACACACACACACACACATGTATGTATACATATACATATATCCCCAGGATTCAATAATGCCTACACTAAGTGTACAGTAAGTATACACTGTTCTGCGTGAACAGACAACACAGATATAACTCACACCTTCTTCCTCCTAATTTTAGATTTCCTACTGATATTCTTGCAGTTTAAATATTGACAGGGATTCATACAAGTTACCACAAAGTGTAGACTACATGCACACTTGTGTAATTATTCTGCATGACTAGAAAACACACAAAGTTTGCTAAGAATGTTCTTGAATACATATTGTGTACACTTAGTGTAGGATTTATTTTATCCGGACCTATATGTGTATATATGTATGTATGCATGTTTTTGTTGATGCTAGCATAGCAAGGAGCCTGGCCATTAAAGGGCACAGTTTTGAACCAGGATTTGGCAGGAAAGGAAGGAGAAAAGTTGGGTTGATTAATCACTTCTTATTCAATGCCTTGTTTAAATTAATATTGTACGCATCTCTTGCTAATAATAGCTTGCTGCAACCTGTTGTTTTTGTATACTATTACACACTGTCTACATTGTGAGTACCTACTAGAGGCTTTGTAAATATGTTTGACTCATATCTGTTATGTTCTGTGTTATCTGGGGCTTTTCTCCCAGGACCTCTGCTGAAAATGGATATATATCCAGTTGGAATATCCCATCCAACAAATGTAAAGTAAAAAAAAAAAAAATATATATATATATATTTATATATATATATATATATATATATATATATATATATATATATACACACATGGAGAAAGACATATAAATATATATATATATATATATATATATATATATATATATATATATATATATATATACATATGTATGTTTGTATATACAGCTATATATACATATACACACATGCATGTATATATATATATATCTTCTTTGGTAGACTGAATTTACACTTATTCGAATTGCAGATTCTGGAGATGACAACGCAAAACTGTGGATCTACTTTGTAACATTGAAATTCCAAAATGCTGTAGACCAAAATGCCAAGACAAGAATGATGAAATTTAAAATGTCAAACTGTGTAAGTATTCCCACGGCAAGTAAACATTTGCCCAACACAACATTAAAACACACCACACTATGTAAGTCCCCCACCCCCCGACCTATATATATATATATATATATATATATATATATATATATATATATATATATATATATATATATATATATATATATATATATATGTATATATATATATATATATATATATATATATATATATATATTTATATATATATATACATTGGGGAAAAGGGCATGATTCCTCACACCCTGGGAATACTTATGCGGTTCGGGATTTTAACTTTCGTGATTCTTGACTTGGCATTTTGGTCTTCGGTGTTTTGGAATTTTGCTATTCTGAAGTAGACCCATGTATGTATGTGTATATATATATATATATATATATATATATATATATATATATATATATATATATATATATATTTTGTTTTTTTTTTTGTAAAGCAAAGCTTTTGGCTGTGTGGATTATGATAAACTATGGAGAACTGCAGCACAAATTGGAATACCCAAACATAACTCAGCAGATAAAGACCTTTATGAAAATCGAAAAGCTGTTTTGAGAACTGAATATGGCAACTGTGAAGAAATTGAAAACACTGTCATCTGTGTTATCATGTCTGGCAGGAGATTTGTGTATATTCTCAGATTAACTTGTATTGTATGCCAGCATGTCTAATTGTGAAATTGTAACTACGTTTTTAAAATGTTGAGCATTTCCCTGTTTACACAAAATGTTTATAGAATCTGTCAGTGTTTTGATACATTTCTAACTGCCCATGAATGTGAGGGAGATTATAAAGTACAAACTGTCTGTGGAGAATCAGCTGATCAGTAGGTTATTAAAATGTTCCTGGTCGCTATGTGATTATTTGAACAGATGATTGACAGGAAAAAGAACTTTTTCAAACAACTGTTTGTTATTTTTTAAAAGTAAGACAGTTGAGACTGTTAACCTGGATTATAAAAGAGACTGCTGCAGTCAGTCACAGTGCTGAGCAGTTAGTGAAGAGTTGCAGTCTGTTCCAGTGCTGTGTAGAAGATACCCTGAAAAAAGGACTCACCAAAACTGTAAGCCTGCCTTTGCCTTGCTGTTATGTTTTATATTAGATCAGGGTCAGTATTCTCTAGTTTGATTATGGAAGTTTAGTTATTTAGATAGGGTTTTTCTAAAATGATGGACTTCTATCCTGCAGTTTAATTTTACATTTCTGGTTATTTAATTCTGATGTTTATTGAAAGTTATTCATCTACATTCTTGCAATCATTTTACTTATTATTAAATGTTTCTCATTAATTTACCTTGTAGTTGGACAATCAGTGTATTCTTCAGAGTTTAGTCAGTACTTATACCTGTTTGACAATCCCCAGGTCACATCGAATGTCTGGCTGCTTCTGATCATAGCTATCATTTATTTTTGTGTTTAATTTTTAATAATTGATCATCCTTTGAAGGGCATGTAGACCTATTTGACTCTGGTGGCAGTGTTTACCACTGGTATTGGGGAGAGGACACAGCTGGAAATCTGTGCCAGGCATTCCATACATGTTTGAGTGTCTGACATTTTAATTTATTTTGAGTGTGAGTGAGTCAGAGGTCTTAAACTGGATCACATTGCTCTGAAATGTAAAATAAGGGATTAGATTTGGGGTGGACAGAGGTATATAATCAATTTCCAGGAAATAGAGCATGTTCCTGTTGTGCTCTTAAGGAAAATTGTGGAATTTCACTCGTGTGTTCTGTGCTCTGGTGTTTTCCAAGACACTCCCACACTGGAGTCAGTGGTGAAGATTGAGGCTCCATAATTACTGACCTGGGTTTTAAGCGGGGGACATCACATCATTGTTGGCAGTCCAGTGGGATATTGGCTGGACGTCACAGCAACACTGACTGGTTTCCAATAAAACATGGTGTCAGGCAAGGCTACATCCTGTCACCTTACCTGTTCAACTTTTTCTGTGAAGCCATCTTCAGAAAAGCAAATTTGGAAGAAGAGAGCATCAGTTTTAAAGACAGCGGCCAAAATATAAGCAATCTGTGCTATGCAGATGACACAACACTCATCACCAGCAACAAAGAAGATATGCTGTATCTATTGAGAAAAGAACTGAACAAACAAGACAAAGATTATGAACATGGAAAATGAAGATTTTGAGCTTGAAGACAACAGAATAGACGTAAAGAATTTTAATCTCCTGGGATCTTTTGTAAACATGGAAGCAACTAGCAGGGAGGAAATACTTCACGTTTGGTCGCTCTACAATGAAAGCTCTCGACAAAGTATTCAAAAGCAAGGAACCGACATTCAAAATGAGGACCAGACCGACAAAGCATTCAAAAGCAAGGAACCGACATTCAAAATGAGGACCAGACCGACAAAGCATTCAAAAGCAAGGAACCGACATTCAAAATGAGGACCAGACCGACAAAGTATTCAAAAGCAAGGAACCGACATTCAAAATGAGGACCAGACCGACAAAGCATTCAAAAGCAAGGAACCGACATTCAAAATGAGGACCAGACCGACAAAGCATTCAAAAGCAAGGAACCGACATTCAAAATGAGGACCAGACCGCAAGGAACCGACATTCAAAATGAGGACCAGACATTCAAAATGAGGACCAGACCGACAAAGTATTCGAAAGCAAGGAACCGACATTCAAAATGAGGACCAGACCGACAAAGTATTCGAAAGCAAGGAACCGACATTCAAAATGAGGACCAGACCGACAAAGTATTCGAAAGCAAGGAACCGACATTCAAAATGAGGACCAGACTTGTCCATGCACTCATTTTCTCAGTGGTCAATTATGGATGGGAAAGCTGGACACTACGGAAACAGGCTAGAAAGAAGGTTGACTCATGTGAACTGTGGTGCTGGAGAAGGATTCTATGCATGCAGTGGACCACCAACATAACAAATCAATTTTGGAAGAGATCAAACCGGCTACGAAACCCAAATGATGAAGTCATGACTGTCTCATTTCAGTGATACCGTACGAAAAGAGAGAGATCACTGGAGAAGGACATTTTGTTTGGGATGATCAAAGGAACTAAGTGAAGAGGGTGACCTGCAACTAGATGGCTGAACATATTGTCGATAACCATAGGGATGATGCTGAAGGACCTCACTGGACTAGTTAAAAAGGAGATTATAACATATGTTAATAACACTTTGACATATGTGACTAAGTTTAATCTTACAAAGGAGGAGTGGAAGGCTTTAAAAACTTTGGAAAGGGATAGATCTGCTATAATAAAACCAGGTGATAAAGGGGGAAATATAATGGAGATGAACATTGATTTTTATAAGAAAATGTGTTTTAACTTATTGCATAATGAACTGGAATATGAATTGCTATAGAACATAATCCATTGCAACAAATACAGTCAGGTACTGTAACTTTATTGGAAGATATGGTTAATAGGGACATTTGGTCTGACAGGTTGAAAGATGTACTAGTCATGGTGAACCCCTGCATTCCCTTATTTTATGCCCTCCCCAAAGTTCACAAATATATGGAGAACCCACTGCGGAGACTGACTGTATCGCAGGTGGCAGGGCCCTACAGAAAGGGTAGGGAAATTTTGGATAAAATATTACAACCTTATGTGATGTATCTTCCCTCACACATGAAGGATACACAGCATTTCCTTAAGAAAATTAAGTGTATCAAGTGGCAGGAAGGGAATTTTTTTTAACTGTTGATGTTAGAAGTCTGTATGCAATTACTGAACACATATATGGACTAGAGGCCCTTGAGCTTCATTTAGTGAATGCTAATGGATTACAGAGTACTTTAAATATAGCTATTTTTTTATGAATAATAATTGTTTTTTATGGTTCTTTTTATAGATAACTTAAGGGTACGGCTATAGGGGCTAAGTTTGCTCCCAGCTAATTTGTTTATTGGACAATTTGAAGAATTTTGTTGTATAGTGGGTCTTTGTCAACAGTGTGGTGTTTTATAAATGCTACATTGATGATTTGTTTTTTAGAGCTCAGGACTCATAGGAACAGTCTTTTTTTGTTGTTTTTGCAGGCTATACAGAAGAATATCTTTGGTTTATCTTTTACTTATAACAGGCATAATAATACAATTCATTATTTGGATATTGAGTTGTGTATTGTTAATGATACAATACATTCAACATTATATAGAAAATAAACTTCTGTGAATTATTTTCTGTGTACATCTAGTGCACCCCTGGTCATTTGATAAAACCTCTCCCCTATGGTGAATTCTATAGGGCTAGAACTTTATGTTCAGATAAGATTAATTTCCAAATAGTAGCTGTGGATACAGTTGACAGAATATTATCTAGGAGTTATAATTACAGGCTTCTCATTACCGCATGGTAGAAGGTTGTAGATGGAGATAACCAAATAAGTCAGAAATATAAATGTGGTGAAAAGGTGTTTGGGAATTATAAAGGGGAATGAGAGGATATATAGTTTGTGACTCATTATGCTCCATTTGTTGAAGGTGTATCACGTATCTTTAGGAAACATGGGTATATTATTATATCCGATGTTGGGTCCCCTTCAAATTGTCAGCATTTCAAAATGCCAAATTTCATATGGCCGAGACCATATGATCGACATTTGAAATGCTGACAATGCGGAACCGGCATCTCCGTATAGTTCGGAATGGAAAGATTTTCATTCCTGCACTGTAGTGCGATCTCAGAGTTGGTATATTTAAGTTACGGGGGGTGCAGGGGGGGTTGCCCCCCTGCTAGCAGTATTTAGGTAAGTGTTTGTTGTTTTTTACTTTTGTTTTTTATATGTTCGACATTTCAAATGTCGATCATATGGTCTCGGCCATATGAAATTCGGCATTGCGAAGTGTCGAAGATATGAAGTAGATCCCCAATGTTATATATAAGAATTTGAAATTGAATATTTCATATAGAAATTCACCTGGCACAGCAAGTAGGGTTGTGCACACACACACACACACACACACACACACACACATGGGTAGTGAGGTTTTGGAGTCTCAGTGTACAGGATGCACTACTTGTAGTTACATGGATCAGGTAACTATACGTCATTAATGGGAAGCTGTTCAAAGTTCCAGGAGTATTTAATTTTTTTCAAAAAATAGTGATTTATGGGTTACTTTGCCCCTATAATAAGTTGTACATTGGTAAGACCATACATCAACTTATGATGAGGATATGTGAATGCATCCGAGATGTCATAATTAATACTCCTACCAGCCCTGTGGCATCACATATTTTCAAATATCATAATAGTGATTCGGATTTATTGAGGTTCTTTACAACGTATGTGTTGACATGCTCTGATTTATATTTAGATCCTGCTGATATGTTATTACAGAAGGAGGCCTGGTTTATTTTCACTTATGATACTTTGCAACCAAAGGGCCCTAATAATGAATTACTTATGAAATATTTAATATAACAGTTTTGGAAGTATCATTTTATCGAAGTTAGGATATGTGCATTTTTTTTATTCAACTGGCTTATTGTTATTATTATTATGATTATTATTATTATGGTACTTACGCATTATCGCAACCAGATTTTTGCTTCAATACCGCTTGCTTCCCGGTGTGTGAATAAAACTATAAATATATACAGAATCACATTGACAATGTTAACTTTATTAAAAATCATTGTTTAGACTGGAAAGACAGTATAACATGTAAGAAATGAGTGCTTGTTTCAAGCTATGCCATTTCTCCAACATTATGTCACTGGAAATACATTTTCCTATAGCAGTTATGTATAACACACATTCCATATCTCAAGCTGCGAGCAAGTAAATGTTATTAAAGTGAAACTCTGACATTTTGAAGACAATTTCTTCCCATACTACCAAAAACTGTAACCCAGCGACTGAGCCATCCACAAGTATGCTTCCTAAATCATCTAGAATACATCCACAAATATGCTGCCCACAGCATCCGGAAGACATCCACAAGTATGCTATCCCAAACCTCCACAAAACATTGCAAGAGTAACTACTATCCAAAAAAATAAATCCGCTGCAGTCAAATGCTATACAAAATATCCGGAAAACATTGCAAGACTAACTAGTATCCCAAAAAAATTAAATCCGGTGCTGTCAAATACTACATACATATTTATCATACTACAACCTAACACCACATGTCATATTCAGTTTAGCCGCCATCGTACAAGACGTTTAATCTGTTATTCCATTTTGCTTACATTATTTTGCATAGTTTTTTTAAATAAAAGCTTATTTACCCAAAAACGTGTTATTCTCGTACAAATATACAGTCAGTGTTGTAATACTCCTACTCGCAGTACGCCAGCAGTACAAAGAAACATTTCCCATGCGTCCTTGATTCATTTTCAGTATGACGGCAGTGCAACCAATGTTGAAGTACGCAAATCAAGATTCACATTTCCGCGCACATTTAGGTTACGAATTTGGGACAAACAAGGTTGTTCACAACACAAAACATCACATTCAACCTTATTTTATTCCCACAATCCGATTTTTGAGCCAACAAGCATATTACCACAACCGCGAAAATCTGGTTGCGATAATAAGTATTATTATTATTATTATTGTTATTGTTATTTTTATTATTGTTGTTATTGTTATTATTGTTGTTATTGCTATTATTATTATTATTGTAGTTATTATTATTGTTGTTATTGTTATTATTATTGTTGTTATTGTTATTATTATTGTTATTATTGTTTTTATTGTTATTATTATTATTATTATTGTAGTTATTATTGTTATTATTATTGTTATTATTATTATTGTTGTTGTAGTTATTATTGTTATTATTATTATTATTATTATTGTTATTATTTTATTATTATTATTATTGTAGTTATTATTGTTATTATTATTATTATTGTTATTATTGTTATTATTATTATTATTATTATTATTGTTGTAGTTATTATTATTATTATTATTGTTATTATTATTGTTGTAGTTATTATTGTTATTATTATTATTGTAATTATTGTTATTATTATTATTGTTGTAGTTATTATTATTATTGTTATTATTATTATTGTTGTAGTTATTATTATCATTATTGCTGTAGTTATTATTATTATTATTGTAATTATTATTATTACTATTATTATTATTATTGTTGTAGTTATTATTATTATTATTATTACTGTTATTCTATGAACTCATTTGTTTCAACTGAACTAGTTTTGCTTTATGTTTTCACTTAAATTCATATGCATTCTGGTACATTCTATTGTTCTATTTAGTAATGTTCTAATTGATGAACTATTTAACTGCTTTATTGTGTTTAAAACTTTTGAACCTTGAAGGTGTATGCCAAGGCGCTAGTTCATTTTTGTTTTTTGCACATTGTTTTTGGTTTCTAATAAAGGTGCTTTTTTGTGCCAAATGATGTTTTTCTAAATTTTGGTGTATGGAAGAGTTTATATTAGGCAACAATCATGAAAGTTGTGTTCGTAAGAGTGATATATTCTAAATGGTGTGTTAGTGACAAACTTGGCAACTTTATTGTAGCACTGTTCCAGCTTATATTGAGTTATGACTTGAAGATTAGTTAATAAAAGGGAGGCATACAGCAATGTTGTACAAGATATGTAGTGGCTAGGAATTTTTTAGAGGCATTGGTTAGACTGTATTTGGCTTTATACAGGGTACCTAATTTTGATGAGTTCTCTTGATTGCTTGCTGCATATGTAAGTAAAAATTAAGGATAGTCATCAATTATCATACCAAGCAATTTTGTATGGGGAGCAACCTCTATGTGGGTGTTATCAGTAGTGGTAATAGTGAAAAAGGGCTTGATGTGGGCATGTGATTTAGGGAGAAACAGTAGTAGTTTTTTTTCTTAGGGGGGTGGGATTCAGTAGAAACTGTGATTTATTTAGTCAGGATTCTATGGAGGTGAAAGACTCCTATGTTATGTCTTGCAGCCTCAAATAAAGTTTGCCCTGGAACTAGCTTAGACCCAATAAGCAGCTTCTGAAGGGCAAACTTTGCAGTAATGAGCCATGATTACATAAGGACACTTGCCATTTTCATATTCCTGGTGGTAACCCTAGGTCAGGACACATGTCTTTTATTTAATAAATAACATTTCTTTGTATTAAAATAAAGAAACAAACAAATGTTCTCGCCAGACAGCATATTACAACTTTGCAATCTTAAAGAGCTTCGCTCCTTAGTAAGAACTTATGCAGAAAAAGCTGAACAGTTTTGCTTCCCTTTTTATTTTAACCTAATCTCTAACTTCCATTAGCTGAGGGAATCTTGTAATTGTTTGCAACTTTACTGCTCCAAACCTTCTCAGTTCTGATGTCTGAAGAAGGTGAATTCTTCATCATCTTGTGTCTGGGCAGCTCTGAGAGATTAAAATACATAACCAGTTCTTATTAAACTACCTGCCTTTATCTAGCCACCCTTTCTGTACTACATTACATTATATAGAGATATATACATATATGCATTTGTGTGTATGTGCATGTATAGAGTACCTCTCGAATATGGAGTGGCTAGCTGTGGAAGTTAGAAGTGTGAGAGTGTCAGAATGTTGAAATGTCCTAAAACCATGCCTAGACTATTAAACTTTTGCATTTAGATTGAATCAGTGATAAAAAACAGTACCTGAAAATCAATTTTTAAACATACAGAACGTTCAGAACTGCTTGGGCCTCCACAGATAGGCTGGTCTTCATTGGATCATAGGAGATTACTAGGCTAATGGCCCTAGGGCCCTTACAAGTGTAGCCAAGTACAACCCCTGTTCCTTATCATTTGAAAACCAGTAACTTAGACTATGTTAGCAATGCATCTTAGAATAGCATTAATAATTTACCCATTCTGGGAAGGGGAGATTATGTTTAAGAGGGTGCAGCCTTTATGTCCAAATATACCACCATCACCACCAGTGCCACCATTTCAGCTACGAACTAGGAGCAGAAACACACTCCAGCAGTGCTAAAAAGGGCAAATACAGCTATCTTTATTAACTATAAGTGGATTGGATGACTAAAAACAACATGCTTCTGTCGACGTTTTACTCTAATCTTCCTCAATTTATGAATTACCAATGAGATGCCCTAATATTTTGATATTATAAAAACAATATTATTTAACATTAAATGTTTTATCTTTTTTAATGTCATTGTATAATGTGAACTTTATTTCTTGCCTTTCTTCACTGATGTGAGTCTCCATGGATGGCGTAGTGACATACAACGCATACGTACACCCATGTTTGTGAGGATGCTTGTACAATAACTTAGTGTTGCGCAGTTCCTGAGACTTTTGAAATCTCATTATATTATGCAGTAATTGATGACATGAAGAATGGGTGTATTTAAATGGTTAAAAATAAGTTTTAATATATATTATGAGACTCACTTGTAGTATAATTATGTAATTTTTAACAGTAAAGTTGTTTTGAGTTTCACTGGTCAGCAGTGTGCTAAAAACGGAGGTTGTAATTAACCTGACTCTGATGCATAGGGGGATAAGACCCTGATTACAACCTAGATAACTCAAAAGTAATTAGTGGATTGAGCAATGGAAGATCCAGGCAGGGGAGGGTGGGAGTGAGCAGCTTACATCAGCATGTTTGCTCTGGGGTGGAGGGGGGGGGGTTGGTCCCTGTCGCTCGTCTGGTTAGTATAAAACAGATGAACATTTGTGGGTTCTGTTCAAGCAGCTTTATTACACATAAACACATCAGAAATGAGTCTTTGTAACTTAAACTTAAATAAACATAAACAGACTGTCTACTGCACTCATACATGTTAACACTCTAGCTGTTGTCTCAACACTGCTGCCTGCAAGTGCTCTGTATTTATATGCATGTGCTACATCTGGAAATGCTTCTTAAAGGTACATACACATGGTCTGATCTACAGTCCCTGTCAGCCAATTACTCATCTGCAAGCCTTCACTTCCATGTTCACAATGGCCATAGTACCAGGGTATTTGGGCTTGGTAATCTCGAGCCAGTTACAATAGACTTGCGGATGCATCTGTGGGAGCAGGCACAGTCACTGGCAATGTAGGACATATTCCAGTGACAAGGGGACCCATGTGATCTACAAGGGGTAGGGTTAGAGACACTGAAGGGAAAGCCTCAATGATTGTTGTGACAATAGGAGGTATTGTCAACACAGCTAGCTGGAATTTTATCAATAATTATATGTCATTTGTGAATATCAAACTGATTTATACAAGATGGTATTGTTAAAATGTATTAGAACTGTATCTCATGTGTATATCAAACTGATTTGTACAGATGTTTGTGCTGAAAATGTATTTATAAGGAGCTTGTGTTTGAAATGCATCCACAGTGTGCCCTACTGGGGAGAACAGAAATGTACATGCACAATTATCACTGTTTAAATGTATATGCTTTAATAGAGGAAACTGGAAATCAGGAGGTTAACCGCAGTCGAGCAAACTTTAAAATACATCTGAAATTAAATCACTTTATAGGCTAGGCCATAAAAATACTGTCTCACAGGTTTCAATGCAGCCAGAGACACAAAGTCTGTACTAGGAAGCTTTCAGTACTGTCTTTGGGGTGAACTAATTACTACTCTGGAAATGTGGATGTATGCAATTGTTTTATGATTTCCAGCACCTGTCGCAGATCTGAGTAAAAGCCCTTGTCTGTGTATTTTTACAGGTAGTGCTAAGTCCTGCCAGCTTCCAGCAGTGGGGGTTTGCATTGAAACTACAAATCAGATAACCAGAAGTGATGTCATTCTGCAAGCTATCTCAGAAGTAATATTTTAGATATTATTTTGAGAAGACTCTTAGTGGCACAGAGCATTATGTATTCTGTCTTGGGCCTGACAACAAGAAGTACCATTCATCACATCATCTGGCTTGCTCTATTAAGTTATTAGGGTATAGTATAACTCTCTTAGATTCAGTCAGGAATATATTAAAGCTTAGTTTAGATATTGTTTTCCTTTATTTCTCTGACCCTGTACTTCAATATTATTTTAAATATTTCTTGTGATTTGAACTCTGATCTCACTGTGAATATATACTTAGTATTTTGTTGTTCTTTTATTTATTATTGAGTATATTTGAACCTTTCATTGTGGCTGACCTTTGTAGAGATATATAAGTTTTGAGAGTACTTGCATATTTATTTGGTGACGCTTTGTAGGCCACTCCTAATAGCCTTGCTCTTGGTCTAACTACCAATTGTATTAATATTAATTTCACTCAATATATTGGGTACCCTTGTAAAGGCCTTAAAGTAGCTGGCGAGGGGTTCTGGTGGCAGTGATAACTACCTTATAGTCTGGGCAAGAGGCGCATAGCTAGTAATCCTGTGCCAGCCTTTCCCAGGTGTGTGTGTGGGTGTAAATCACATCTCAATGAGTTTGTGTTAGCTACTTGGGCAGGAACATGAAGCACTATTTGGATAGAGAGAGTGTTGGAGGACTTGGCTTGGAACCCTGGCTAAGGACTCAGCTCTATAGCTGTGCCAGTGGGGAGTCTTATTGCAGGATCTGGAGAAAGACAGAGAAACCAGCCCTGGACTCACTGTGTTCCTTATGTGCTCTTAAGGGAAAGTGTGTTTGATTGTGCTTGGTGCAGAGAGGTGCAGCTGGAGATACTGTGCGTGTACCTGTTATCCTCCCAGTGAACGTCCCCCGGGTGAGGAGTGAACTCTTGATTACTGGCCCAGAGGTGGTGGGGCCTTACAGTTGCATGCACATTTGCTTATGTGATTGGGTTTCTCCCATGGAGTGAAGAAGGACCAATCTAATTTATAGCAAAAGCCTGATGATTAGCAGACAACAGGGAGAAACAAAATGCAGGTTAGATTTTTTCTGGTTTTGGTGCACAATTGTATTCTACCGATGTTGCTAATCTGACTGGAGTGACAAATGTGAAACTACTTGTCTGACTAGTATATTCATTCTGCATTTATGTTTTTTGAGTATTGGGTACCTATTGTTGTATAACTGCGGCTGTTTTACTCACATTGTATTCCATATATCAGTATAACTTGACACACATTCTTGGATATGTCACCCATTTTTTTAATGGCCTGCGTGGCACAGTGGCACAGCAGACAGCGTTGTCACCTCCCAGCAAGAGACTCCTCAGTTCAATTCTTGGCTAGGATGCCGTCTGTGTAGAGTCTGCATTTCCTCCCTGTGTTCATGTGGGTTTCCTCTGGGTGCTCTGGTTTTCTCCCACATTCCAAAGACACACAGTAGGTGGATTGCACACACTAAATTGGCCATATGTATGAGTGTGCATGTGAGTGTGGTGTGGAACACGTTTTGCAGCAAAGCTAGCCAGCCGGTGGTGTAAACCTTGGTTCTAGATGATTGTCACTGTTGAAGTGACACCCCAACTTCCTGCAAAAATGGAAAAAAGGGGCTGTGGATGGATTTTTTATGGCCCTATGGAGCAGACCATTGACTGCCATTAGTGTCTCTCCATTTTGACACCTTAGAACTAATCTCATAATTCTTTCTCTGTCTTAAGAGTAGACTGAGGAATCCCAGTGCAGCTTCATAACTGTGATCAATGGAGTTTTGTTTTATGCCCTACCGTTCTCCACCTGTTGCATACCCGTATTATCACCAGTGAAGCTATCCTCTTACGTCTAGTCCTGCCCCCTTAGGCTAGTCCCCAGCCGACTCTGCAGGTAACAGAATCACTAGTCAAACCTAGGTAACCTGGGAAGCAGTCAGGGCTCAATCTCCCTCTGCATCATGGGGCCAGACCTCATTTTTAGTTATAAAACTTGGCCACACTACAAGGAGATGCCAATTTAATTCTACAAAAAAGTAGTTTAGGATATATTTATAATCATTTATTTATCCTTTACAGTACTTTATTGCATCTATTTCCACGTTTTGAGATATAATTTCAGTCACATTTTGTCCACTTGTAACATTTTGATGATGGCAGATTAAAGGGATGAGGGTTTTGTATAAGAACATTACCCCACCAGATTTGCAGTAGCAAGGCCCGCCCAAACCCCTCTCATCACTCTGCGCATGAATTTATTTTGAAAACTACTTTGAATAAACTTGGGAAAACCATTCTCACAGAAATGAATATGCTAAACCTTGTAATTATTTCAATACAAAGCCTTTTCTCCGTTATTTGCTGGTACCAGGATTTCTAATTTCCATTGATCAACAGCTTTGATATATTACTTGTTAGACTAAATAATTTGGCTGAGCGTATACTTACAAATGGTATACAGATCCAAACAGATTTTTACCTATTACAACAAACACAGAATATGCTACATTTATACAAAAGTATTACACTGAGAATTACAATTCTTTAAAGGGGAGGGGGCAAACACATAAAATACTGCTTGTATAAAATCTATTACACAGACTTAAAATTCCTATTCTGTAAAGGTGTGGGGTGCGGGTGGCGACCTTTCTGGGAGGTCTTTTTTATTGCATTTATTTATTGTCCCCACTGCCTCAGAATATTGCTTGTTGCTTTATCTCCAGAAACAAATGTTTAAAGCAAGGTGGGGGTGCAGGGGGGGCTTGCTCAAAAGCAATTACTGCAAACATTAAACCAAAGAAAGGTGGGAGTGCACGGGTTATGGGTATTGACTGCAAAACGGGAACTTGTGGATACTGCGTACATACTGCCCTTCTGACCCACTTCTTACCCTACAACACAGTATGTGGTTAAGTACAAAGTGACAAAGTAAGTCAGACACCCAGGACATGCTGTGCTTTTAGGTTCATAGGTTCATAGGTTCATACTAGGCTGTAGTAACTCTAATTAAAGATAATATAAAAAGCATGAAGCCTATGTTAAAAACAGTCAGAAAATGAATATTCACAATTGACATTCACCATGTCACTGTATAATCTGCATGGCTTGTCACTCAGCCCTGTCAATCATGTAGGCCACGCCCATTCCTGCACAAAAATTGCAGTGGGGTAATGTTCTAATACAAAGCCGGAATCCATTGGTTAGGATTCGAGCTCTTGACAAGACCAAAAATATTCTCAATTAAATTGAGAATTTTAAAGGTTTACCTACAGACTGCAGCACTACCAACTATCCTCAGTGTTGCTCAATCCTGTTATTCTATATTTAACCGTGTCAAGGTTTAAGTCATGTCCCTTTGTGGTTCTGAGGGATCTAGATTTTTGAGGTGAAGCATATTCGACTTTGTATCAAATCTGGGATTTCGCGCAGGACATGGCCTTATGATTGACAGGGCTGAGTGACAATCCCTGCAGATTATACAGTGACATGCTGAATAGAGCTGGAGTTCTTTCAGTCGGGCAGCATAAGACATATTTTGAGACCCTTTATCCTTTTGGTGAGGAACTTTTGGGGCCTTTCAAGCTGCAGCAGGTGTCTGGTCAGATACATTCGACGGGCATTGTACTCAATCATAGGTCTAATAAGTGATGAGTACAGGGACGATGACCTCCCTTGATCTAGATGTGAATCCCTTCATGATCAGGTGGGTGATATAGAAGGTTTTCCTAACTACTTTAGCAACATGAGTGTCAAGCGAAGGCTACTGTCAACCTGGGTCCCCAGATCTCTGATGACTTTTTCTGTGCTCAGTGGATTCCCACCTATATGGTAGCTAGGGGTAGCCTTGTTTTTCCCAAAGGGTATGACTATGCATTTTTTGGCGTTTAACTTCAGGCCATGGCTCTGGCACCAGTTATCCATTTCTGTGAGGCCCTTCTGGAGGATATCTGTGTCAGATGTGTTTTCGACTATGGCGCCCAGTTTGCAGTCATCTGCAAACTTTGTCAGCCATAACCCTCCTGTGTTTGCTTGTACTTCAGAAAAGTAGATGCCGAACAAGAGTGGACCCAGGACTGAGCCCTGTGGGACACCACTTGTGACAGGCTTTGAGTCTGACATGGCTCCAGCAACTCTGACCCTGTGGGTTCTGTCACTTAGCCAGTTTGCAACCCATCTTGTGATGTATGGGTTTACATTCAAGCTGATGAGTTTTTCGATGATACCTGAGTGGGGTATTGTGTGAAGGCCTTTGCCAGGTCGAGGTAGGCTGTATGGACTGCCTTTCCCTCATCAATGGCCTTGGTGACTGTCTCGAAAAAGTCAACCAAGTTTAAGAGGCAGGATCTGCCTTTGACAAAGCCAAACTGAGTTGGATCCAAAGTCTGCAAGTTCCCTATGTCTTTATTTATGAGTTCCATTATGATCCTCTCCATGGCTTTGCAGATAAGGCTTGTCAAGCTAATGGGGCGGTAATTTCCAGGGTCTGTGGAGGCACCGCCCTTATGAAGTGGGGCCACAGTGCGCCACTCCTTGGTGCAGTATCCTGAGGTGAGGCTAAGATTAAACAGCTGTCCTAACTGTGGGTTTAATTCCTCATTGAGTTCATGAAGCACACAGCCGGGGACACCATCCGGTCCCATGGATGCTGTGTTTTTTGCCTTAGTGAGGGCAGTTCTCACCTGGGCGTTGGAGATGTTTGGGGGGCTACAATCCTCTGGAATAGATATCTCTCCTTTTGGGGGGGAGGGGGGGGAGAAGTTTGCACTGAACCTGTCAGCCAGTATTGACGGTGCACTTATAAATGTAGAAAAAATAAAAAAAATAAGGACAAGTTTATTTAATCTCTGTTTTACATATCATTTATTTATTTATTTATTTGCAGTAGTAACTCTAATTAAATATAATATAAAGCATGAAGCCTATGTTAAAAACAGACAGAAAGTGAATATTCACAATTGACATTCACCATTTCACTGTATAATCTGCATGGCTTGTCACTCAGCCCTGTCAATCATGTAGGCCACGCCCATTCCCGCACAAAAATTGCAGTGGGGTAATACAAAGCCGAAATCCATTACGGTTAGGGTTATTGGCGAGCTGTGACAAATTTAAAAATATTCTCAATTAAATTGAGAATTTTAAAGGTTTACCTACAGACTGCAGCACTACCAACTATCCTCAGTGTTGCTCAATCGTAATGCTTGGGTTTTTATTACTTTTCAAAAATATATACCAATTTAAAACCTGTTATTCCATATGTATTAATTTTCCAAGTATGACAGTGCAATATTTAAAATATGTCCCTTTTTTGGTAATTGTATCCCATATTTATTATATTAGTAATGCTCATCCCGACCTTCCAGAAAGGTCGCCACCCGCACCCCACACATTTACAGAATAGCATGCAGCATTTTATGTGTTCGCCGCCCCTTTAAAGAATTGTAATTCTCGGAGTAATAGTGTAATACTTTTGTATAACTGCAGCATGTTCTGTGTTTGTTGTAATAGGTACAAATTATGTTTGTATCGGCATACCATTTGTAAGTACACGTTTTGTCAAATTATTTAGTCTAACATGTAATATATCGAAGCTTTTGATCAATGGAAATTGGAAATCCTGGTACCAGCAAATAAGGGAAAGAAAAAGGCTTTGTGTTGAAATAATTGCGAAGTGTAACATACTCACTTCTGTGAGGATGGTTTTCCCAAGTTTATTCAAAGCAGTTTTCAAAATAAATTCATGCGCAGAGCGCTGAGAGGGGTTTGGGCGGTCCTTGTTACTGCGCATCTGGTGGGGTAATGTTCTAATACAAAACCTGGATTCCTACACGTTTGATAAGCTTTCGTGCCAGTAATCCATATTCTGTTAAAATATCCTGTGATCCTACACTACTTACGAGTTAGTTTACACATACAGTAATCAGGCACTACAGCGGGCAGTCCCAGCCGGGGCCTGACAGAGTGCGGAAGTGGAACGGGAAGAGGAAGTTTGCGGTTAGGGCTTGTATAGATGGGTCTGTAACATTACAGGTACCCGTGTTTCTGTAGTTGCCTTCTCTTTTCTGCTTAAGTTCATCTATCGATTTGTTTTGCCATTATGATCTTGTTGGAGGTGAACAACCGCATCATTGAAGAGACTCTCGAACACAAGTTCGAGGCGGCAGCTAGCGGGTAAGCACAGGCTTGCCTGATGTGGGCAGTGACTTGTGTCAGGGACTGTTGAAATTGGACATATTTGGGGGGGGCTTCTTGTCAGTGGGGTATCTAGTAGTGTTTCCGGGATCGAGAGTGGTACATCAGTAAATTGTGTTTAAGGTGTGTGATGATATGAAGGAGTGGTTAACTAACTTGGCTTCCTCAGGGTAGGGAACAGGAAATCTGGTTCTGGAGTCAGTACCTGCAACGGTGACCAAGTATTATAATGCCCCTTACACTCTTGTAACAAGTCTTGGTTGGAAGGGTGGGTCTTGGCTTTCGTTGGTGAGGGTCTGCCCTTCCGCATTCCTCAACAGCTGCCAGAGGTAACTGGACCCACCCAAATCGAGAGAGGTTTTATAGGGGTCTCCATTTACTAGTATTAGTTTACCTGCTGAACCATTTGTGACGCCTCCCGACAGAGAAAAAAATCTTATTTGTGTTTAAACCTGTATTTGCATGGAGATGTACAGCATGTGCTTGGTATGTAGCTGCAGTATTTTCTTCCTTGCGGAAGTAGGAACTTGAACAGTTATAATCATGTCCAGGGGGTGCTACTTTTAAGGTGTTGAACACCTCTGTTATTTGCAAATGCTGGGTTTATTAATTACATTTTAAACTAATTATGATAGCTCTTTTATCATTCTGTTTGAGATGCTTTTCACCTTATAGTAATGTGAGTGCATATCATGTTAACATTCCAGTACTAAGGATCTTAGTCCATTTGTCAGTCTTCATTTAAGTCCGTGTGTATTATTTTTCTTTTCAAATGTCTGACATAACCTTTTATGGAATTGTACACATTTTTCAGGAAGTAAGATGTGTGCTCCTCCTACACCGTGTTATAACATGAAGTCAGCATCAGAAAAGAGTCACGGTCAACATGTAGACTTCATTCATACTTCGCAACCTTTTAGAGGAAGAAGTCTGGACAAAGCCTGAAATAGTTTGGGAGGGGGCAGGGAAACACATGCCAAAAAATAGGGAAAGTTATAAAGTTAAAAGTTGGCAGAATAAAATAGTATGCGATAGCATGCATTTTTGAAATCTGTGAAGTCTGAAACTCAAATGTATGTCATTATTTTATAACTTAAGACCTCGAGGATTTGACAAACCCCACATATTTCATAAGGAATAGGCCAAAAATGTGAGGCAAAAATGTAAACCACCTGAAAAAATCTGGGCAGTTGGAAGGTATGACTTCCACTGCCCTTTCCAGAATCATGCACATCAGTTTTGTATCCATTTATTTATTATTAATGGTTGTTTGACTGTGTATTACTTTTTTGTTATTTATTCAGTGTACATTTTATTTGTTTTGCTTGTTGTCCTGGGCAGACTTTCTTGGCCAAGGACTAATCTGGATAGTGGGTTAGTCCATCACAGGATGGGCAGACACACGCATTGTATGTATGTATATATTACACCTACAACAGTTAAGTGCATAATGTTCCTCTTTTGGGACAGGGAAGGAAAGTGGAGCCCCTAGTGTTTTTTGTTTTTGTGAGAGTCCTGTGCCGATCTGTATTCTGCTGTATACTGCCCTTCAGCTCAGTGTATGTGGTTACTGATGTGATAAAATGCATTTGATTAGGCATGCCTTAGATATAAGTAGGCAATGGGGCAGTAGTTCAAGTGTAACAAATGGATCTGCTGTGTTTAGCAGTTGATTCTGGGGTTTATTTCCCTGCTGAGGTGTTTTTTTTTTTTTTTTGGTTCTTATTGTGCCCATTTTTGTTTAGGCTTTATAGTTTCATGACACATTCCAAAGATGTGGTGATAGGTGGGTTGGTGATTCTCTGTATTTGCCAGTAGATGAGCGTGCATTCATCTTATAGTGGGATACTGGATGATCTGACTGTTTTTCTCTTATGCCCGTTTTCCACTGGAATAGATGTCTGCTCCAATGCTCCAATGTGTGTTTCAGTTTTGGAAAGTGAATGAATTGCCTCAAGATTAATGGGTGATTGTGCTTTATAAGCTTTTTATATCTTAATGTAACATTTAAAATTTCACCTGTATTGGCAATTAATACTAGAATGGATTCGCTCTAACAAAACAGTGTCTTCCCTTTCTAATTATCGCAGTTTTCAGAAAAATGCAAGTGTAGAAATGAGTTGCTTTGTGAGCAGTGATGAAATTGTATTCATGTTAGATGTCACTTAAAGTATGCCACCCCAAAAATGGATGACAATTTATCAGAGTATGCACACACACACTGTCATGCATACACACAACTTACAAGAAGAATGTGTTCATCTACAGCATGGTTTTGGATGTGAGAACGAACTAGTGCACTTAGTCAAAACCTTTGCAGACTTGCATGAAAAGCGCCATGGTCAAAAGTGGATCCTAGGGGAAGAAAACATTTGTATTTTGTATATGTGATGATGCGACAGCAGATGAAAAAAAATAATGGGAGAAACTCTCTTGTATCTGTGAGCATAAATGTGTAGTAGCCATTACAGCCATAATACGGCAAAAAAACACACAAATATACAAAAACATACTCGGAGGCTCTAACAAAAAATCTGCAAAAGCAACGGAGACCTCTAAAGCAGACATCCAAGAAACCTCCACCCCCAGCACAAACCATGAAACACACTCTCTCAAAACTAGTGTGCCACGCAATCACCGCCCTTAAGGCAAAATAACATCCCTAACATACTAGTAATAGGTGACTCTGTAGTCAGGCATACTGACGTCCCATTCACTAGGCTGAATAAGGAGAAGGTTACTGTTAGCTGCCTGTCAGGTGCCAGGATCCGCCACATAACACAAGCACTCGGGTCACTCTAGAACAAGTAGAAATACGACTATGTCATTGTCCATATTCGTGTGAATGACCTGAGCCGTACCTTCCCTGCACTACATGAAAAGAGACATGGAAGAGCTCTCTGATCACGTAGCCCAGACTGGTATAACCCTGACCCTGAGTTAGCATCCTGCCCTCCACAAGAATGATACCACGGTATAAAGATATTATCAATTTCAACAATTGGCTGCGTTTCTGGTGTCATTCAAAGGGGATCCAGTGTCTGTCTGCCTGGGATGACATGTTCGACCAGCCACGCTGCTTCTCTAGAGACTGCTTGCACCTGTCAGCCTTAGTCTTTCGAATACTGGCCAAGGCTCTTGCCACCCCATAGTGCCTTTTTAGGCAAGGCTCAAAAGGCAAACTCACCGCCGTAAATAGCACAAGTAACAAAAAACTGGGGGTAATGCTACTCGGTGCCACAAGTCTAAACCTCAAAATGTATACACTCGAGGCACTCCTCAGTATGGAGAAAATCGATATATGTGCAGTAACAGCATATGTGCAGTAACAGAAACCTGGTTTAAGGCTCCAGAGAGCACCCCAGCACTACCAGGCTACAACTCCTTACCATACATTTTGGCCACAGAACCCAGACCGAAATACAAAAGACGGTGGCGTATCCATATTCATCAAGGATACCTACACCTCCAGGTTAGTGGCACAGCACGATGCTTCAGAGATCATCCATGTGCAACTAACAATGGGCAAAACTCCAATTCAAATTGTAGCTTGCTACAGATCACCCACCATGTCCCAGAACCCCTATTATGTTTCCCAGTGTTTCCATAAATGCAGAAAGGTCCTACCAAATACCCTAATATTGGGTGATTTGTTACCCAAACATTAACTAGGAGAACTACTCAACTCCCTTGGCCAACATCTCCTAGAATTTATAAACTCAAACGCCCTGGATCAACTGGTCAGCACTCACAACAGAGATGACAACAAATTAGACCTGATCATCACCAGCATGAGCGACTGGTGTTCCACACCAGAAGTCAACCCCTCACTGGTTAAATCTGACCATAAATAAATCACTTTGGATATCCACATTCCACCCCCACCCCTGGGCAAGAAAACCACCGTGAAAAACTTTTCAAAAGCAAACTTCACGTTACTTAAGACCGAGGTGCAAAGTTTCAACGCCCCCATGCTAAAGGATAACATTGTCTGAGCTGCAAAATCCTTTAATGCATTCTATGGGCACCTACAAGAATGCATGGATCATGCTATCCCAAGCAAAACCAAGACTCCTTCCTCCAAGAAAAGGAAACCAGTCTGGTGGACCCCTGCCATAAACAAGTTATACAATAGAAGGAGGAAACTAGTACAGAAAAGAGTAAAATCCCAAGAAGGGAAGACATCCCTGATCAGTATCAGTAATAAACTATGATCCCTCATCATCCAAGGTGAGCTTCAAAAGAAAAATTGCCAAGGACTCCAAAGATGACCACAAGGCATTCTTTAGCTATGTCAAGAATCTAAGTGGCAATGCTCAGATCTGCTTGGAGTTAGTGCAGAGTGGCACAAAATACACTGCACCGACCGATATCGCCAACATCCTGGCAGACAGGTTCAGTGCAAACTTCACCACCCTCTCACCCACAAAAGGGCCCATAACCATACCAGGCGAATGTAGATCCCCTGAAATCACTGAAACTCAGGTTAAAGCCGCCATCTCCAAAGCCAAAAACACGGCATCAGTGGGACCGGATGGTGTCTTAGGCTGCATCCTACACAAGCTCAAAGATGAACTAACCCATCACCTAAACGCACTGTTCAAACTCAGCCTTTCCACAGGCTACATACTCGTAGAGTGGCGCACAGCAGCGGTTATTTTGCTCCATAAAGGTGGAGTCACAACAGACCACGGGAACTATCACCCTGTAGCCTGACTAGCTTGGTCTGCAAGGCTGAAGAGCACATCATCATGGAGCTCATTAACAGAGACATTGGGAACCTCCAAACACTGGAACCTACCCAGTTCGGCTTTAAGGGCAGATCATGCCTTCTAAACCTGGTGGATTTCTTTGAGACCGTTACCAAGGCTATAGACGAGGGAAAGGTGGTACACGGCCTGCCTAGACCTCGCAAATGCCTTTGGCACCATTCCCCATTCTGGTATTATAGACATGCTCATCACCCTGAACATAAACCCCTAATTCACAAGATGGGTTGCCAACTGGCTCATGGACAGAACCCACATGGTGAGAGTTGCGGGAGCTAGGTCCGACTCTAAACCGGTTACAAGTGGTGTTCCCCAGGGCTCAGTCCTAGGACCCCTCCTGTTTGGCATATACTTCTCAGAGGTACAGGCAAGCACAGGAGGACTATGGCTGACCAAGTTCACAGACGACTGCAAACTAGGGGCTATAATTGACTCTCCTGCTGACACAGATATCCTCCAAAAGGGTCTCACTGAAACAGATACCTGGTGTTAAAATCATGGCCTCAAGCTAAATGCCAAAAAGTGCATAGTCATCCACTTTGGAAAAAACAAAGTACCCGCAAACTACCACATAGGTGGTAGTCCACTAAATACGGAAGACGTAATAAGGGATCTGGGGACCCAAGTAGATAGTAATCTTTCCTTTGATAATCACATTGCAGTGGTTAGAAAATCCTTCTATGTGGTCCACCTAATCACAAAAGGGTTTGCATCCAGATCAAAAGAGGTCATTGTGCCCCTGTACTCATCAGACCCATCATAGAGTACAACGCCCCATTTGGGATGTACCTTACAAGACACCTGCAACAGCTGGAAAGACCACAGAAGTACCTCACCAAGAGGATCACTGGCCTCAAACAGATGCCTTATGCAGCTCGACCGAAGAAACTCCAGCTGTACTCTGTTGCATACCGCCTACTCGGAGGTGATTTCTGCCTGACATACAAGGCCATGTCCAACCCAGAATTGACATGCTTCACCTAAAGGAAACCTTATCCCTTCGAGCCACACGCTCTAGGGATCTAAACCTCATCACAACAATAAATAGGACATGTCGGAGGGATAAATTCCTGTTCCCGAGACTTCCCATGCTTTGGAATAAGATTCCAATCTACATTAGGCAGAGCTCCTCGCTAACTCTCTTCAAAAGATACTTTGATGAGTGAATGGGAAACTAAGTTTACCCCGGGGATCATTTCAGTAGCTTTGCTCGACAGAGGCACAGGGAACTAATCTAAGGGGGTGTCGAAAGTCGACACATTCTGGCTAGGCTTATAAATGCCTTCGAGCAGATAGCCTAGTACCTACCTATGAACCTATAATCCTGATTTGTACCAGTGCTGATAGCATGAGTGTTTTTTTGTTGGAGAGTGTGCAAAGGCTGGGATAATAATACTTCTCAATTACTTTAATAGAAATTTGTCACAGTAGCATGAAGTTAAATTACAACAGGGTAACTACTGCAGTTGCAGGAAAAATGCTAAAACCTTTATAACATGAGTAGTTATGCATCTACATAGGTACATCATTTTCTCTGTGTGTCTGAAAGACAAAGAAAAGAATGTAAAACAATTCTATAGGGGGATCTGGGTACACCACCAGTAGACTTGAGTTTTGTTATTTTAATGAAATGAGTGAGCGCGTTGATTGGCTGACTTGAAAAATGTATTAGAGGAAGTCTTTATCTGTGTCTGCTAATTTCTTTCTCCTTGGTGTGTGTTGGTGTTTTTAGGCAATCTAGTTTTTCAGTGCTTACTGTAGCTCAGAATTCTCTGGGGCTTCATAGGTTTTATAAGGTATCCAGTTTACTAACCCCGATGGACTGTTAATCTGTCAGCATTAATTTCTTTTCACTGTTGTTGTTGCCATAGCCTGTGACTACCCTGTGTGACCCTGAATTGGCTTAAGCAGATAATCTGTGAATGAGTGATTTACTTTTGTGAGTGTGACTCTTGGATCTTAAGCTGTTTAGATGCTGTTCTGCTAGGCCGAATATCAAAAGCATAGCTAAGGTGTCTTTTTGTCAAGGTTACGAAGTCTTTGTTGAAGAAGTAAATGTCATGGAGAGTACCGGTGGTGGGGATTTTAAGCATTAAATGTTTTTACATGTGTGTTCTTACACCTGTAATGAAAACAGTTGCCAGAGGATGAGGAAGCAAACTTTATGTGCTGGTTAGTCGTGTGCAGTTTTAAATGCATTGTTTATGCTATTTAGTATTTGCTTTCTGAGACACAAAAAGCTTGTCTCAAGCAGCAGCTTTATTTGAGAAAGATTTGACAACCAGTTATCCGGGACCTTTGTTTAGTAAGAGGTCCTGTCTGGGGAAGTAGCTAATACTCCTCACCAAAGTGGCAGAGGAAGAAAAGCCCCTGTTTTGGATATGGTACGTTTGGCTTTTCATTTTGGGTGTCTGGCTTTTCATTTTGGGTGTCTGGGTACATGGGGAAGAAATTTCTATTTAATAGACGTGGCAGGGATAAAGATGTACCTTTTGAGGATCATGCTGTCAGGGGTATAGTTTCAGGGAGGGGTGCATTATTGTATGCTAGGGAGACCCTCTGTTGCAGTTAGTTAAAATCCTCCAACTTTGAATTACTTGACTATTGTAGTGGCCGTGGAGAGAGAATGAATAATTCTGAAGGTGCAGTACTTTGGTGCATTCCCTGTATGCTCTGGCACAGTGGCCTCAGTTAGTAAGTATAGTTAGCAGGTGCTGCCAGTAATAGGGAGTGCAAAAGACAAATGCTTTATGAATACACTGTTAACAGTTTTAATTGTTTTAATGTTGTAGTTGGATTTTGTTTTTTTGCAGTTACAGAATTTTAAAAATATTGTATCTAACAGTTTGCTTGAGAGATGCTAGGGAATTGGGTGTGAGGTTGTATCATGCATGTTCATGTGGTGAAGAATGTGTTGTACAATACTGGGTGATACTGTAGTAGCATCTATAAGTGACCCATAGCAGCAAGAGACATGACATATAGGCTGGGCAAATACCAGAAGAACATTTTTTGCATTCTAGAAGCATTCAGAAGGGCATATCACAGTGCACTAGAGCAGGACACCTTTTGGAAGCAAATACTTAAGGTATACAAAATAAATAACCAAAGAAAAGTGCGGCTTTCAATAAACCAACCAACTGCGATGAGCAGTGCAGTTTCTATTCCTCACTGTTTATCTAGGACTTCATCAGATAAAACTGTTGTAAAAAACTCCACTTTTATATTCTGTTAATACATCAATTAACCAATGAAGACACCATTTTATTAATACAAATACACCAATCAAGAAGACACCATTTTATTAATACAAATCTCATTAATATTAATTTCCACATTACAAAATGATCGTATGTGTAAACAAAAACTTTTAAAATCAATTTAACCATTTAGTTTTTATGGTAAAACGTAATGAAGAACTTTCCCAAAGACGTATTAGGAGATGTTAGATCTATTAGTAAGCACCTTTTGAAGGTTAAATTGATTTTAAAAGTTTTGATCATTTTGTAAGAAATTAATATTAATGAGATGAGTATTTGTATTAATAAAATGGTGTCTTCATTGGTTAATTGATGTATTAACAGAATATAAAAGTGGAGTTTTTTACAACAGTTTTATCTGATGAAGCTGCACTGCTCATCGGTTTTGAGATACAAAATAAATATCTATTAAAGCTGCCAGTAGTAAAAAAGATGTTGGCAATTAGGGCAGAATGTTAGTGTCTCAGTAAGTGGATACCATTTCCCAGATTTAAAGTACGGGATGTCTTTTATGGGAGTTACTAAATGGAGCTTCTTGCAAAGACGAACTTGAATTCAAAGTAATCTTGAGCCTTGGTGGTCAGAGTATTGCCATCACTGAGGTCATTCAGTAAAGAGGTGATGGGGCATGGTCTGTTTTCTGTTTGAAGAAAGTGTTGTATTAAGGGTTTTCTGTTTCTGTGCCCTAAACAAAAGACATGTCTTTCGGGTTGGCATAAAGCCACAGGGTTTAATTTTCACCCTTGGAAGTTATGGTTAGGCTTAAAAAGGTTCCCTGAATCTTTAGTCTAGTAATCACCTGTGAACCCATCTTTTAAATTCACTGCAGGTAATGGTAGCTTCTGTTAGCAGGCCCCAGTGGGATTAAATCCATACAGGGTATTCGTGAGGTTTCCTAAGGGGAGTCTGAATGTTCCATGCTAGGTGTTGCTGTTTACCAAATGTACAGCCGTTCGAGCGGCAGACTAAGGTAAACATGAACATTTTCAGTTATGTACATGATTCATTCTAGTACCGTATTGGTTTACTCGTTAGAACACCTAGCTATGACAAATTCTTTTCTGGTCTAATTGGGGTTCAGCATCAGTGAGAAATATCTGAATTAATCTGAGGCAAGTAGCTGCTAAGAGATGCATTAGGTTCAGCCATGCAGAGGTTTTTATATATATATATATATATATATATATATATATATATATATATATATATATATAAAACACGTGTGTAAGATATATGTATGTGTGTGTGTATATAATATACATATACACACGCAAAGGGCTAAATGTAGAAAGTGATATGCTGAAACATTTCTCCAGGATGAATTGCCAGCTGTGAATTCTTGAGGATACTTGTCAGTGAGCATTTGTGCATTGCAGGATAGAGCAACTGAAAATGAAGTTAAAACAGTCCTAAGTGATTGTGTTTAGGGCACTTTAGCCGACCTCTTTCAGGCTTTCCTACTTCCTTTTGGACTATACACAGTTTTTCACGTAGAAATCTTCAGCACTGACTTCTCTGATTTTTTATTTATCTTTTTTATTTTGTCTGTTGCACTTGATAAAAAATTGCAGTATCAGACTTGAAAGCAAAGCTTCAGTAATAAACACTAGACTAGTCTTAAGGTCTTGTAGTTGCTTAATGTTTTAATGTGTCTCAGTTTTTGCAATAGCCTTATCTGTATGAGGACTTAGACTTTCCAAAGGGGTTCAGTCTCTGTCAGCCTGGGAGAACACGATTGACAAGCCGCACTGCTTTGAGGGATGGCCTTCACTTGTCACCACTAGGCTTTCGGATATTGGCCAAAACATTACCCACCCCTATAGTGTGTTTTTAGACATTGATAAATGGGCGTAACTTTCCAAATAAAATCTTCTCGGGATAAGCTGAGTGAGACTGCTAGCATTCAGCAGTAATTCAACAAGAAGCTGCACCCCCTGCAAGCTCTCCTCACCCTGGAGACGTCTGACATCTGTGCAGTTACTGAAACACGGATCAAAGCCACAGAATGGCATGGCTGTAATGTCTTTCATGCTTTGCGATTACCCGCTGCACATAAAAGGTGTAGGTGTATTTATCTACATAAAAGATGAGCACCGGTCAAGGCTGGTCAAGCAGTATGACATGTCCAGCTAGCCATGGGAAATGTCCATTACCATATCCCTGCTAGCTACAGGTCCCCCACCATGGGGAAATGTCCATTACCATGTCCCTGATAGCTACAGGTCCCCCACCATGGGGAAATGTCCATTACCATGTCCCTGCTAGCTACAGGACCCCAGCCATAAACAAACTCTACAACAAAAGGAGGAAGCTACTACAAGATAGAGCAAAATCCTTAAAAGGTAAGACACCCTTGATCACTATAAGTAAAAAACTAAGAGCTCTCATAAAATCATCCAAAGCAAATTTTGAGAGAAAAATAGCTAAAGACTCAAAAGACAATCATAAGGCCTTCTTTAGCTATGTTAGAAATCTGGGAGGAAACTCCCAGATATGCTCAGAACTAGTTCAAAATGATGTGAAGATTACTGATCCTACAGACATTGCCAACATACTGGCTGACAGGTTCAGTGCAAACTTCTCCCCCCCAAAAGGAGAGATATCTATACCAAGCGATTGCAGCCCCCAAACATCTCCAACGCCCAAGTGAGAACTGCTCTCCAAAGCAAAAACACAGCATCCATGGGACCTGATGGTGTCCCCGGCTGTGTGCTCCACGAACTCAACGAGGAATTAAACCCACAGCTAGGACAGCTGTTTAATCATAGTCTTACCTCTGGATACGCACCCAGGAGTGGCGCACTGCAACTGTGGTCCCACTTAACAAAGGCGGTGCCTCCACCGACCCTGGAAATTACCGCCCATTAGCTTGACAAGCCTTATCTGCAAAGCCATGGAGAGGATCATAATGGACCTCATAAATAAAGACATAGGAATTTGCAGACTTTGGATCCATCCCAGTTTGGCTTTGTCAAAGGCAGATCATGCCTTCTAAACTTGGTTGACTTTTTGAAACAGTCACCAAAGCCATTGATGAGGGAAAGGCAGTCCATACAGCCTACCTCAATCTGGCGAAGGCCTTCGATACAATACCCCACTCGGGTATCATTGAAAAACTCATCAGCTTAAATGTTAACCCATACATCACAAGATGGGTTGCAAACTGGCTGAGTGACAGAACCCACAGGGTCAGAGTTGCTGGAGCCATGTCAGACTCAAAGCCTGTCACAAGTGGTGTACCACAGGGCTCAGTCCTGGGCCCACTCTTGTTTGGCATCTACTTTTCCAAGTACAAGCAAACACAGGAGGGTTATGGCTGACAAAGTTTGCAGATGACTGCAAACTGGGCCATAGTAGAAAACACATCTGACACAGATATCCTTCAGAAGGGTCTCACAGAAACGGATAACTGGTGCCAGAGCCATGGCCTAAAGTTAAATGCCAAAAATGCATAGTCATACCCTTCGGGAAAAACAAGGTTACCCCTAGCTACCAAATAGGTGGCAATCCACTGAGCACAGAAGAAGTTATCAGGGACCTGGGGACCCAGGTTGATAGTAGTCTGTCATTCGACACCCATGTAGCTAAAGTAGTTAGGAAGACCTTCTACATTGCCCACCTTATCATGAAGGATTCTCATCTAGATCAAGGGAGGTCATAGTCTCCCTATACTCATCACTCATCAGACCAATGATTGAGTACAATGCCCCATTCGGAATGTATCTGACCCGACACTTGCAGCAGCTGGAGAGGCCACAAAGTTCCTCACCAAAAGGATAAAGGGTCTCAAACATCTGTCCTATGCTGCCCGACTGAAAGAACTCCAGCTCTATTCAGTCGCTTACCGCTTGCTCAGAGGTGACCTTTGCCTAACATACAAGGCCATGTCAAACCCAGATTTGATGAATATGCTTCACCTCAAAAATCTAGATCCGTCAGAGCCACAAGGGCGGAGACTTAAACCTTGACACGGCTATTAATAGGACGTGCTGGAGGGATAGATTCATCACCCAAAGACTCCCTATGCTGTGGAATAAAATCCCGGTATATGTGAGGCAGAGCACCTCGCTGGCCTTGTTCAAGAGAAATCTTGACCAATGGATGGGAGATCGCAGATATACCCCAGGGATTACCTCAGTGTCACTGCTCAACAGAGGCACAGCAAAATAATGGGTATAGTTCCCCATACTAAAGGGGTGGCGTAAGCCACAAAACTATGGGCTAGGCTTGTAAATGCCCTCGGGCAGATAGCCTAGTATGAACCTATGAACCTATGAAATGTCCATTACCATGTCCCTGCTAGCTACAGGTCCCCCACCGTGGGGAAATGTCCATTACCATATCCCTGCTAGCTACAGGTCCTCCCATGAACCAGAAAACCCATTCTTCATGCCTGAACTTATTAGAATCCCTTACCATTCACCCAGTACCCTAATCATGGATGATTCCAGTAACTGGGATACCTACACGGCCAGTAACGTGCAGCACAAAGGTTTGATTCCTAGACTTTGTCTATGCAAGTGTCCTGGAGCAACTAGTCTACACTCTTACTTGCTGTACGAATGTCCGAGATCTTGTATTCACAGATGTGGGAGAGTGTTTGCACCCCCCCCCCCCAGGTGTGATGTCCTCATTGGTTAGAGTTGGATCAGATCACAAACTGGGCACCCTGAAATAAATATAAAAGTAGACCCCCAAAACCTTTAAGAATCTTTCTGAGCCAAACTCCCTCCTATTAAATGATGGCATAGTTAGTTTCCAATCCCCCTCCAAATGCAGAAACTAAGTAGAGGTAAACACCAAAACCTTGTACGACCATATAAACAGCTGCATAGAAATGTTAGTAGCAGACCAAAATAAGCCTAGGGCAAGTACTCTGGTGCACCCCTCTGTAAATAGGCTGTACAGCAAGAAGATCCCATCTTAAAGCAAGTCTAAACAAGCAAATCAGCGGACTAGTCAAATCTTTAAAACTAATTTTGATGCAGAAGTAGCCTCCCTAGCTTAAGTTATGTCCACAGTCTTAAGGGCAACACCCAACAATGTGTGGAATTAGTTGTAGACTGCTTCACCTATATTCAGCCAGAAGATATAGCATGTCAGCTGGCCAGTTAAATAAATTCAGCTCCAATTTCCCTTCCTCATCGCATCCGGTTATCCACCAAGAAATATCTCCACCATTCCTCTATCGGTTATCCACCAACAAATATCTCCACCATTCCTCTATCAGTTATCACCAAAGAACAGGTCACCACTGTGCTCTTTAAAGGTGAAAGCACTGCTTGCGATGGATCCCAGCAGTGTACCAGGATGCCTCTTAAATACTTTGAAACAGGACCTCTCAGGACCACTAGGATCACTTGCACTGCTTGTGATGGATCCCAGCAGTGTACCAGGATGCCTCTTAAATACTTTGAATCAGGACCACTAGGATCACTTATCTAACCACAGCTTGCAGACTGGCTTTTTCCTGGTGGACTGGAGGACCGCAACAGTCCCCCCCTCTGCATAAAGGGGGACCATCAACTGACAGACCTATCTAGGAACTATCTTTTTAAATTTAAAGACTTTCTGGGTTATGTAGGTTTCTCATGTTTTCTTTTAGGAGTGGTAGAAGTATCAAAGATAGGGTTGTACATAGTAAATTTGTGGTCCCATATAATAAAATGTATAAGGTTCCCGCACAAAGGGGAACTTACCCCTGTGGTAAAAGCATTTCATGTAGGTATATAGTCTGCACTTTTGAGTATATAAATGGACATAGATTTAATGCATTAAATAGATTATATTGTAATACAGAATGTATAGTTTATGCTTTGAAATGTCCATGTGACATGTTTTACGTCGGGGAAAGTAAGAGGGTTTTCAAGTTGCATTTACAGGAACACATTAGAGAGAGAAAGAACGGCAAACTTTGAAAGCCCTCTGGCACATATTTTATAATATCACAGTGGTGACCCAAAAGGTTTACAGGTCCAGTTTTGGAACGTGTAGAGAAATATAAGGAATTTGTTGATGTTAAAAAGAAGCTTCTGTATAAAGAAGCACTTTAAAGTGTGGCAGTTTAGCCCCTGTAGGGATTAATATGGGTTGTAATTGGAAAGTTTTAATATAATTATATATTGCTTAATTGTGTAATTGATTAATTGAGGGTGTTAAATGTTTTTATGATTTGATGCTTGCTTTGTACTTCATTGAAGGCACTGCTGTGCTGAGGCGCTAGAGACTAATAACTTTTATTGTGTTTTTCTGGACGCTGGCTTGTATTCTATCATTTTCCCTTCTTTATCGTTTGGTGGTGTTGCTGTAATTTTGACTAGTCTTTTACATAAGGCCACAGAACGAATAATCTTGGACCAGATAAGACCACAGAACGAATCCTCATGGACCTGATAAATAATGACCTGGGAAACCTCCAAACACTAGACCCAGCCCAGTTTGGCTTTGTCTAGGGCAAGTCATGCCTGCTGAGTCTGGTGGACTTTGCGAAAGTCACTAGGGCCATGGATGAAGGTAAAATGGTGCATATTGCTTTTCCTGACATGAAGGCACTTGGTACAATTCCCCACTCTGGTATAAACTCACAAAACTGGACATAAATCCCTACTTCACCTGATAGATAACCACATGGCTCATGAACAGATCACATGCTGTTGAGTGGCTGAATCCAGATCCAGCAAGTGGCTAATTATGAGTGGTGTGCTACAAGCTCAGTCCTGGGTCCTCTTCTGTTTGGAATATAGAAGGGCTCTGGCTGACTACGTTTGCTGATGACTGCAAGTTGGGGGCAACCACTGAATACCACCATGGTGTAGATCTCCTTCAGAAGGGTCTAATTCAAGTGATTAGTGCCAGAGCCATGGTCTAAAAATTAAATGCAAAAAATGCGTAATCCTACCCTTTGGGAAGTCAAATACCCTCACAAATTACAACTTTAATTGCACACCTTTAAGAGTACAGTCAGAGGTGAGAGATCAAGGTATACGGATAGATAGTAACCTGAACTTTGACTGCCATGTGTCCATAGTGGTGAGGAAGTTGTTCTACTTATCACAACTTATTAGTGAAGGTATGGCATTCAGATCCAAGAAAATTATAGTTCTGCTCAGCCCTTATTAGACCAGTAATCGAGTGCATTGTGGGATATGGAATGCTGGAGCAACCTCTGAAGTTCGTCACAAAGAAAATGCAGAATGGTAACTACATGTTCATAGTTGGGAACTAGGTTATTGGCCCTATGGCCTATGTATGCTTAGCCAAAAAGGTACCCTGATTCCTAGGGTGAATTTCCTATTTCCCATCCAGTCATCAAAATTTTTCTTGGAGTGCTAATGAGGAACTTTGTTTGATATAGATAGGTAGTTTGTTCCATAGTATGGGAAGTCTCTGGGACAGGAATCTATCCATACTGCATGTTCTGTTTATTGTGGTGACAAGGTTTAGGTCACTAGAGCGTGTAGGTCGGAGGGATTGGGATTAGCATGTCCAACAGCTCTAGGTTTGACATAGCTTTGTATGTTAGGCAGAGATCGTCTCTGAGTAGGCTATATTAGACTGAGTAAAGCTGGAGTTTTTTTATACAGTCTCCATAGGGCATTTGTTTGAGGCTGGTAATGCTCTTTGTGAGGTATTTCTGTGGCCTTTCCAGTTGTAGATGTCTTGTACATATCAAAAGTGGCACTGTATTCTATAATGGGTATAACTTTTTTTTTTTTTTTTTTTTTCCTGGATGAGATTTTTCCTGGATGAGAAACCTTTTGTGATCAGGTGTGCCACATAGAAGAATTTCCTGACTACTGTTACGATGTGATTCTCAAAGGAGAGACTACTGTCCACCTGTGTCCCAAGATCACACTTTTGGTGTTAGACTACCACCTATGTGGTAGTTCTTGGGTACAGAGTTTTTTCAAAGGGGATGACAATGCACTTTTTGGCATTGAGCTTGAGGCCATGGCTTTGACGCCAGGCATCTCTCTCAGTAAGGCCCTTTTGTAGGATGCCCACATCGTTAGGAGTTTCAATTATGGCTCCTAGTTTAGTTTGCAGTCATCTGTGAACTTCGTTAGCCAAAGACCTTCTGTGGTAGCTTGTACTTCAGAAAAATAGATACCAAACAGGAGAGGACCCAGGACTGAACCCTGTGATACTCCACTTGTCACTGGTCTGAAGTAGGATTTGGAGTCTGCTACTTTTACAGTGTGGGTTCTGTCAGTGAGCCAGTTTGCAATCCATCTTGTGATATGGGGGTTTATACCTAGTTTAGTGAGTTTATCTATAATTCCAGAGTGGGGAATGGTGTCAAAAGCCTTGGCGAGATCTAGATAGGCTGTGTGAACCACCTTACCCTCGTGTACAGCTTTGGTGACCGCTTCAAAGAAGTCTATTAGATTTAGGAGACATGATCAGCCTTTTACAAACCTGAACTGGGTGGGGTCCAGAGTTTGGAGATTACTAATGTCTTTGTTTATAAGTTCCAAGGTGATGCGTTCCATGAGATAAGGTGCCACTTTGTTCTGTAGTTTGTGTAGAATGCAGCCTGGGATTTTGTCAGGTCCCATGGATGCTGTGTTCTTGGCTTTGGAGAGTGGGCTGTGTAGCTGTGATTACAGGAACTTTGCATTCTTCCAGTATAGAGAGAGGTTCAGTGCTAACTTTACCCCCCAGTCACACCCTAAAGGGCCTATCTGCCAGGATGTTGGCAATATCAGTTGGTTCTGTATATTTAGTGCCATTGTGCTGTAACTCTGAGCAGATCTGAGTGTTTCCATTGAGATTCTCAGCATAGCTATAGAATTTTTTGTGGTTGTCTTTAGAATCAGTGGTGATTTTGTTTTCGTAACTAGCTTTGGTGGATTTTATGAGGGATCTCAGCTTCTTACTGGCGCTGACCAGGGAGTTCCTCCAGTCATGGGATTTTACTCTCTTGCAACAGTTTCTTGAGTTTGTTTATGGCAGGGGACCACCAGATTGGCCTTTTTTTTTTTTTTTTTTGAGGATAGCATCTTGGTTCTGTTAGGGATAGCATGATCCATGCACTCGTGTAAGTGCTTATAAAGTGCATTTGTGTAGGATTCGGCAGTCTACATGAGTGTCCTGAAGTTTGTCCCTTCTGTCCGCATGAAGTTGGCGTTGGAGAAATTTTTACGGTGGTTTCCCTAATGGGGTGGGGGTGGGATGTGGATGTCTAGGGTGATTAGCTTGTGTTGAGCAAAAGAGTTAGTACACGAGTAGTTTTCCCAGTTAATAGTGGGGTAGTTGAAATCGCCTATTTATTACGGTGTTGGGTTGTACCCTAATATTTTCCGGTGTATCAGAAATGAGGAGTGGGAATCCTGGGGCATGATGGGGGATCTGCAGCAAGTTACAGTTTGGATTGTGATCTTGCTCAGAGTTAGTTGCACTTAGATAATCTCGGGTGCATTATGCTGAGCAACTAGCCTGGAGGTGTGGATATCCTTAATGAATATGGACACGCCTCTGCCTTTAGTGTTTCTGTCCAGGTTAGGTGGCCGAAAGGTGTGGTATGAATTACAGCCTGGTAATGCAGGAGTGCTCTGTGGAGCCTTGAACCAGGTCTCTGTCACTGCACAGATGTCGATGTTCTCCATTTTAAAGAGTGCCTCAAGTGAATGCATTTTGAAGTTTAGACTTCTAGCATTGAGTAGCATTACCCTCAGATTTTGCTTCCTTGTACCAGTTACGGTGGTGAATTTGTCATTTGTCCGATGTGTATAGACTAAAATTATCTCTCTACTCTGTTTCCTACTGACTCTTAAGGGGTGATCTCTGACCTGTTGGAATTTTTACCCGCTCACTAGACAAACAGCATAAGGGTCACCTGGTCTGTGATGCACACAAAACATGCTGGACAGACAGATGTGTGTCAGAGGTTACTCCTTTTCTGGAAAAGTCTTCCTAGTCACATAAATTCTTCACTGACCCTCTTCAGTTTGGATCATTGGATGGGGGATTGTAAATTTACTTCTGGGGTGGTGCCCACATTCCTTCTGGACTGGGGCAGTCTGCAAAATACTTAAGGCATAGACACAAACCAAAACCATCTTCTAGCCCTTAGGGTTTGTGAAATCGGGTAAAATTCAGGTAAATAATGGCTAGGCTTATAATGGCTCTTAAGCAGTTAGCCTAGTAAGCTCCTATGAACCTATTATTAATTTTTCTGTAATATTCCTACATTTTTATATTCTATGCTCCTGGGCTGAGTCTGAAAGCCATCTGTAATCTGTGATGTACCCTGTTAAATAAATTTTAAAAAATATAAGGAACTGGTTATTAAGGGAAAGAGATTGTGGATTAACAGGCCCCGTTGTTAAATTCTTACAGGATACCCGTGAGTTTTCATTCGGAGAGCCTGCACTTTCCATGCTGGGTGTTGCTGTTTACCAAATGTACAGTCCTTACAGTGGCAGAATTGAGAAGTGAGACATGAACATTTATTTTTAGTTAAGTAGATTGGTCGTACTAGGGCGGCCACGGTGGTGCAGCGGTTAGCGTTGCCACCTCACAGCAAGAGGTTCTCCGGTTCGATCCTCGGCTGGGGTGCCTTCTGTGCGGAGTCTGCATGTCCTTCCTGTGGTCGCGTGGGTTTCCTCTGGGTGCTCTGGTTTCCTCCCACATCCCAAAGACATGCTGTAGGTGGATTGGACACTAAATTGGCCCCAGGTGTGTGTGTGCATGTGTGTGCCTTCTGTGGAAGGTTGGGCGCCGGGCTGGCAACTCGACACTGTAAAACTCCAGCCGGGCTGGCAACTCGACACTGTAAAACTCCACTGCCACTCATGAGTGGACAGGTGATCCGCTGTGGCGAACCCTAACCGGGAAAAGCTGAAAGAAGAAGATTGGTCATACTACAAGTCTTAACCCCCAAAAAACAGAAGACATTGAATGGGTTTTTCAGTCATGTTTTGGTGTACTTCTAAAGACTTTGGGTAGATCTTTCTGGAATCTTTTGTCCACAATTGGTATCTTGTTCAGGAGGTCTTTTTGTTTGCTGTGTTATGGTGTAGGTATTGTGAGTCCCGAGAAAGAGAGTCACAGTTTCCTTAAAACTGAACATTTCTATTCCCATCTTTGGTATTTAAAACATTCCAGAGACTTGATATATGTAAACAAGAAAAATGTTCTTATGCCCATATTACTTGTGCAGATTATCCATGTCATTATGCGGTTAGGTGCAGGCACTGGCACTTGGAATAAAGGCGCTAACAGTGCATCTTCTAGGTGAGCAGAATTTAGGCACTATTCCTTTGAGGAAGTCTGTGATGGTGCCCTCTAATGCTGTGTCAGTCTTTATGTGTCTGCCTGTGTGTCATTTAATTTTTGTGGTCTCCAAGAAGGAGACATCATGTGTCTGCTTCATCCGTGTTCCATTATTCCACGTGTCCTAGGAGAGACCGTGAAAGAGAGGATTTGTTTGTGTCTGATATCCCCAAGATGAGAGAGGTAGCTTTGATAATTACTAGAGGTAGCTTTGATAATTACTAGAGGTAGCTTTGATAATTACTAGAGGTAGCTTTGATAATTACTGGTACAATTTCATACACCTCTGATGCTGCCTGTTCAGGAAAGGTCCTGGGCCCAGTTCTTCACAAGCTACAATAGTATTGTGTCTTACGTTGTGGTGCTCAGAAGTATTGATGATTCCTCAGTAACTCCGTACTGGAAGGTCTTTTCTTATAGCTCCGCCATTCGGCTTTCTTAGCTTGCTTCGCTTGAACATTTTAGTTATTTTCTTGCTGTTATATTAAGCGCTTCAGAGGTGTTTGTAGGTTAAACCCTCTCAGAGAGTGGTAGTCCAGACTAGTGTATAAACTTTGTTCTTAAACATTAACCTTATCTCTCCCTAAACCCATGTAAAAGTATTTTTAGTGACTGCTTTATTGGCTTGAAAGGTCATTCGAGTCAAAGGTTACAGGTATTTGTTTTTTTTTTTCTTTACTTGTTTTATTGGTGGTGTTTGGATTTGCAATTTAGAAGTAACTTTTATTTGCATTTGTTTATTGGGGTAAAGTCAGACTTGGTTGAAAGCCCCTTTTCAGCACAGACCTGGAGAGAAGAGCTCCAAAAATGTAACAGTCCTTATAAAGATGTACAGTTGGACACCCATAAGATGCATATAGGTATAAATGGACAGCTCTGTCCAGTTGGTCCTCCCCGATAAACAAATGTAAAATAAATAAGAACATCATATATCCCATTTGTTTATAGATTGGCCTTTCCCATCCTATGGTCAATAATTCTATATTACACTTAAGAATGACTGGGATCATACTGTGGATAATTGGGACCCATGCATGTGATAAAGTACTTGGGAGCCACCTCTGTCCATTAGTAGTACAGGGGTAGTCCTGGGGTGAATTTTGTTTCCCATCCATAGGTCTGTTTTGCTTGAAAATGGACTGGGTTAAACGAAATATACCTGTCCCCTCCAAGAGAGATTCAGTTCCCTAGGCTGAGTGTTTCTGATACCATAGTGCTGATTTTGCAGTAAATCATCCGTAATGGGTCTGAGAATGTCTTGTATGTCAGACACAGGTCACCCGTTAGTCTATAGAGTACCAACTGTAGTGAAAGAGCTTTGAGGGTCCATCAAATCAGTAAAAGCCAGATGTGATATGAAAATAACCACCCAGGTTAAGGATAACCCCAAAGCCGCCTTTAATTAATTTAACACTATTAGAAACAGTACAGAACACAACACTGAACAGAGTTATAGGTAAATGATGTCATATAGTTTGACCCAGAGAACACAGCAGAACTACTAGCAGGCAAATTTAACTCTAACGTCACTCGGCTTCAGTGTTCTCCAGTCACATACCCATACACACATCCCGCTTCAACTCTTCCAAGAATCGGTTCTCAAGACAAAGACCAAGGGCACTATGACTGTGGGGCCAGATAACATACCAGGGTGCCAACTGGTCACCTGAAACATGAGTTATTCGATCCCCCTCACAGAAACATCGGCATTGAACAGGCTTTGTACCACATGAATAGATGACTGCATCAGTTATTCCCTTGCACAGAGTTGGGGTTTCAACCCACCCAGGTAATTGGAGAACTACATGAATAGACGACTGCATCAGTTATTCCCTTGCACAGAGTTGGGGTTTTAACCCACCCAGGTAATTGGAGAACCATAAGCCAGATGAGTCTTATCCGTAAAACTGGAAAGGATCAACATGAAATTTTAATCTATAGGAATGTAGATAACCTACAGACTCTTGTTAGAATTTGTCAAGGGCAGTTTCTTCCTACTTAACCTGGGCAGGTTATTTGAAAAAGTTCTTAAAGCAATGGATGAAGGTAAAACAGGACATACCTCATATCTAGACCTTGCAAAGACAAGGGGCCCCATCTTGCACTCTATCATCGTAGGTAAACTCTCCCAGCTAAATGTCAATACCTGTGTAATTCGTTGGATAGCACACTGGCTCAGCAGTAGAAGCTAGGAAGTTAGGGTGTATGGCTGTGCTTCCTCCAAAAGACCGGTCACTGGTGGTGTACCCCAAGGGTTCATTCTTGGCCCACTCCTCTTTGGCATTTATTTCTCGGAGGTCAAAGCTAATGTTAAGGGTTTATGGCTGGCCAGGTGTGTAGATGACTGCATGAAAGTTTTAGACTGGTATAAAACGTGATATATTCAATCACAAAACTATTAGACCGTTTTCTTATGGCGTATCCCATGTATAGCTTTCCTGTTGTCTTGAAGGCAAAATGCAGTTTGTCGAGTGATTCCGTACCCTCTCTTCTGTCTACTTTTGGGGTTCCACGAGGCACTGCCCTTGTTCCTTGCTGATTCTCATGCCTTGCAAGTGGTATCACACTTCATTGGAGTGAAGGACCAGTAGGCCGATGACTTTTGTCTCGCTGGTAGCTTATTCCATCATATATGTGCAGGCAAATGGTATCACACTTCATTGGAGTGAAGGACGGTAGGCCGATGACTTTTGTCTCGCTGGTAGCTTTATTCCATCATATATGTGCAGGTGGAACTTTCAGTGAGGTTGTAAGTGTGCATTTGTGGTTGATCTTTGCAGACCTTCAACTGAGAACAAATGTTTATTAACAGCAGCCGCTTGACCAGCAGTACATATCTATGTCTATTGGATGAAACCTGAAGACTGCTCGCTTGATCCACCCATCGCTGAAGAGGTCACTTCTGAAGCTCATTAGAATGTTTTTCTGTAGCGTCTGTGTATCTCATCCTCTTTGCTTGCATATAATTGTCAGCCTTCAGTTGCCATTTCATACTAAGTTGGAGGAATGTTGCAAGTGAAATATACAACTTTACATTTAACGACACCAGTACTGCCAAACTTCAATAAATGCATTGTGTAGCAAAAAGTGAATAAAGCAAGTTTGCACACAGTCTAAACCCATTTACTTGAAGTTATGTTATGCAGTTGTGAAAATTACAAAATCACAAAACTAATGAGGAAAGCCTCCAAGTACCCTCTGGGGGGTGCTTTCCTAATACCCTCATTGTTTTTAGTATTCTCTCAGTTACTTCTCCGTACTGCTGTCTGAGGACAGGTCATGGTACTGCATTTGAGCCTGCATACGAGGAAAGCCTCCAAGTACCCTCTGGGGGGGTGCTTTCCTAATACCCTCGTTGTTTTTAGTATTCTCTCAGTTACTTCTCCATACTGTGGTCTTTGAGGACAGGTCATGGTACTATATTTGAGCCCACATACATGGCTGCTTCAAGAAGAGAAGTCCAAGTAGGCAGTCCATCTTGCAAACATGCTCAACAAATTAGTTGTTGTAAGGTACAAGAACCTGAGGGAAGCTCCATCTGTTATCCATTCCAGTATCAAAAAGTTTGTTTTGGCAATGCATCTTGGTGAGTTTCTTTTGGCAAATCAAGGAATAATCTTCCACTTCCCTTCAGACATGCTTCGGATACTTTAGTTTTGGTAAATCAAGGAATAATCTTCCACTTCCCTATAGACATGCTTTGGATACTTTAGTTTTTGGATGAAAGCTTACTTGGTCAAACAGTGGTCCTGCAAACATATGATTGAACATTTTTCGTTATCTGTTTTTATGCCAGTTTTCTCTGTTTTGATAGTCTGATTCGATAATAGTTCTACTTGTTTATATGTAGACATTATATCGGTGTTCTCGGTATCTTCACAAATTAGTGTAAGACTTGCTTGTTGATCTAATAGTAAATAGTTGTCTCTTTCATGCGTTCATAGTTGGATACTATGCAGTCAATTATCAGACCATTTCAGTGGATCTAGAATGCCCAACATCTTGAGTCTGTCCATCCTCAAGGGCGATTGTGTGTAGGATCATCATAGGATCATAGTAGGTTACTAGGCTAATGGCCCAGTGGCCCTTACAAGCCTAGCCAAGAGTTTATCCCCAAAAAAGAAACCTCAGTCAGCACGTGTCCTCCCTGTCAATGAGGGACAAAGGTGGAATCCCATCCACTCGTCTAAGTTGCGATTGAAGAGGGTCAGTGAGGTACTCTGTTTGACATGTATGGGAAGTCTATTCCAGAGCTGGGACAGCCTCTGGGAGACGAACCTGTCTCTCTCTAGCAGGTTTTGTTGATGTCGCCAATTAGATTTACGCCTATCGAGTGGGTAATGCGCGAGGAGTCAGACTTGTGGATATGGTGCATTTCTAGTAGGGCAGGGTTCGATACTGCCTTGTAGGCAAGACACAGATCACCTCTGAGCAATCTGTATCATACCGATTTAAAGTGATAGTGATTTGAGCCTGTCCGCATAAGACATGTTGGGTGCCATCTCTCTGAGGTATTTCTGTGGCCTTTCCAGTTGGTACAGGTGTTTGGAGATGTACATACCAAACAGGGTGAGGAGTACATAGAGGTAATAATCCCCTTTTTTCTGGATGCAATCCCTTTACTTATGAGATGAACCAAGTAAAAGGCTTTAGAATGTGAGATTATCAACCTGAGTACCCTAGTCTCTCACCACAAGTTGTGTATTTAGGGGGTTGCCGTTGATGTGGTAATCAGTAGGGGCAATGTTTTTGCCAAATGATGGCACATTTTTTTTTGCATTTAACTTAAGGCCATGACTTTGGAACCAGTTGTTTGTAGCTGTGAGACCCTCTTGCAGTATGTCAATGTCATTTGGGGAGTCAGTGACAGTACCCAAAGTACAGTTCTCTGCAAACTTGGTCAGCCACAGGCCCTTGTTCTTTGCCTGGACCTCTGAGAAGTAGATGCCAAAGAGTAGGGCTCCCAGGACAAATCCCTGGGGAACACCACTAGTCACAGGTCTGCTGTCTGAGGTGGTGGTGGTGCCTGTTTTGACCTTGTGGGTTCTATCTGTGAGGCAGTTGGCCACCCATCTGACGAGACCGGGATTAACACCAAGTTGTGTTAGTGTTAGCTTTTCAATTATGCCGGTCAAGGTAAGCTGTTATGTACCGACTTTCCCTCATCCAGGGCATTGATGATGGTCTCGAAGTCAGAGTTTCAGTAGGCAAGATCTGCCCCTGACTAATCCGAATTGGGTGGGGCAGAGTGTTTGGAGATTGCCTATGTCCTTGTTTTATGAGGTCCATAATATGCTTCATGGCTTTACAGATCAAACTTGTCAAGCTAATGGGGTGATAGTTTCCCGGGTCAGTAGTGGCATCACCTTTGTGGAAGGGGATGACAATGGCAGATGTTATGTGATCCTATCTCGCCTACATTCTGTACTGATGGGCTCGGAGCCGATCCTCGGCTCCGACTCGGCACGCTATGCTATAGAGCGAAGCCTCTTATTGGCTGAGCTATTCTCTATCCCAGGATGCACCACCACTAATCCCCCAGATCTCATTTGCCGCTTACAAGCTAGGACGTGGTCTTGAACTTGGCTGAGCTAAGTGCTTTTTTCTGAAAGTTTTTCTGTCAGGAAATTCCTTAATCTTTACCCAAAAGCTGTTTTAACAGCTATCGTTGTGTATAAGTGTGTGTTTGAATATTTTTTTGTGGTAAATTTGTGTGATTGAACAGGGAAAGGTTTCCGTTTAAGTTAGAGGGGCCTTCCCCTTTTTCCTTAGTGAATTTTCTTATTTTGTGGAGAGGTCAAGTACCTGTTTAAGTTAGAGGGTTCTTGGCCCTCTCTCATTTCTTTCATGTATTGTATTTGTACTTTTTGAGCTAGTTTAAAAAAAAAAAAAAAAAAAGGGTTTTTTTATTGTTGTTTAAATCCTTTACTAAAGTGACATACTCTGTGTTTTTTCCTCTGATATACTGAGTATTCTACAATGTCTAAAGAGCATAGACCCTCAGGATTCAAGAAGTGCACGAGGTGCAATTATAAAATGTCTATCACCGATGATCACTCCTCGTGCGTGTACTGTTTAGGCGCCAAACACCTACAGGAGTCTTGCAGCGTGTGTCACGCTTTTTCCTCTAGGGTCCTCCAAGAGAGGAAGAATAAATTAATCTTGAAAGGGCTTATCAAACCCTCCTTCGAGGAGGCCTTATCTTCCTCTTCCTCTTCAGCTAAGAAAAAGAAAGCGTCTGCTCCGACCAGCCCGTCGGAACCGACCACTAAGAAATCTAGGCAGGCTTCTCCATTGGCTCCACGGACTTCGGAGTCGAGGGCGGAACGGTCTGCCTCGATGCCTCCAGTCTCGACTCCTCTGGTTTCAGAGCCGATGGCTGGGGCTTCGAGAGGCGGGTCACCTTCATCGGCTCCACTGATTTTGGAGCCGATGAGGGTTGCCGGCTCAGACTCTTCCCCTTCGGCGCCGAAGCCCTCCTCGGCACCGAGGGAAATTGTTTTGGAATCTCCCTCGGCACCGATACTGGTCGAGTCTATTCGGAGCCGGTCCCCCAGTCCTTCGGAGCCGATGGAGAAGTCGGTTCGGACCCGGTCGGTTTCCTCCCGATCTTCCAAGATGTCTGATTCGGACATCGACAGGGTGCTCCTAAGACTGTTTCAGTCTCCTGTATTCCAGAAATTAGTTTTGGCTCCAGCCCATTCGGCTTCGGAGCCGATGGCCCACCCTGTAGTTCTGGTTCCTCCTCCAACAGCCTCGGCACCGTTGGAGCCGGTGGCGCCGATGGAGGTTTTCGGGACGGCCCCGACCCTTACTCCAACCCCGGCTCTCGAGTCGGAGTTCGGTACACGGACCTCCTCCGTCAGCCCTGGGGGGGACGCTTCGGGACCGATGTTTTCAGTTCCGAGCCTTCCTCTCGGTGCGTCGGCTGCGGGGGTACCGTCTACTGTTGTGGCCACGGGGGTTGGACCTTCCCAGGACTCTGGCGGTCCGGCCTTCAGGGCCATGAGGAGTGCTTTGGCCAAATCTTCTTTGGCTACCTCCACGGTCTCACCAGCACCTTCCCTACACACGGAGACTGGGTCTTTGGTAGTCCCCCTGTCCCTAGACAGCGGAGCCCCGGGGCCTGAGGTCACCCCAAGTGGGGTCCCCCCCCCCTCCTGGAGGTCCCTCTGAAGCTTCTTCGGAGGAACCCCCAAGGAAAAGACTGTGCAAGAGGAAGCACGTTGACTCCCCCGATGAGTCTCTCACGTCGGACACCGATCTTGATGATGCGGAGGGGTCCCCTAAGTCGTCCTCAGATGATGTCTCCTTTGCAGACATCTTGGAAGCCCTCAAACAACGAGGCGGCTGGCATTCCAAAACCCCTTCCGCTGACTAGTCGGTGTTCCTCAAGGCCTTCGGGGCTCAGCCCTCCGCCTCCTGGGTGTCTCCGCCCTTCGACGAGCTCCTAGATTTGATCTGTTGAAGGGCGTGGGAACATCCAGACTCTGTGGAACCGGTGCCTGCTCGCCCAAATAAGTTCTTATCAGCACCCCCAGAGAAGGAGTTTTTGACCAAAGGTGTGGCTGTAGATGCCTTGGTGGTGGCATCTGCTACCCAACAAGATGTAGCAGAGGCTTCAACGTCCGTCCATCCTCCTAATAAGGAGTCTAGGAGCATGGATCAGTACGGGAAGCGCACCCTCAGTTCAGCGGCCTTTGCCTTAAGGTCCCTGAACTATTTAATGTACTTCACTAGATTTCAGAGGGATCTGATCAAGGAGCTTTCAGATACCCTCTTGGGTAATCTACCTGAGCAGCTGGCCCAGACGGTTGGCTCTCAGTTGGCTACGCTGTCATCAATATCAAACTCGTCCATGAGGCTCACTTCATATGCAGCTGAGGGGGCGAGTAGAGTGGCGGGTACGGGTGTTGCTCTACGGAGGCAAGCCTGGCTCCACCTGTGTCATTTTGCGGAAGCCTTTAAGTCTTCCTTTGCCGACGCTCCCTTTGATGGGTCCTCTTTGTATGGACCCAAGGTAAAGGACACATTGACCCGCTGCGAGCAAGAAGGTAAGACTTTGACTGCCATAGGGGCACTATTTTCCACTCCCTTTCGGCCTTACCCCAAGGCTAAAAGAGGAGGGAAAATGTGGTTCCGTAAATCCCAGAAGTCTTATCCCTCGCAGCAGGACGATCCCCCTTCTAGAGGCAGAGGAGGGGGAAATTTTACTGGAAGACGCCGTCCCAGAGGCGGCATAGGCCCCCGCAACACTGGAGACCGTGAGTCCTTTCGTGGCTCTTCAGCCTTCCACAATCCCTGAAGGATTTCCCGACTGTGCAGCTCCGGAGCCAGTCGGGGGTCGTTTTTCGAGGCACCTAAAAGCCTGGGAAGGTATCACTCAGGACCGATGGGTGCTTCGAATCATCCCCGGAGGTTACAACATTCCTTTTTCACACCCCCCACCGCCGTTCAAGAAAATCCCGGACCCGCCACCCAGTCAACGGGAAATCGCAGCATTAGAAATCTCAAAGCTGCTTCAAAAAGGAGTCATCCAACCGGTCCTCGCAGACCAGATCGGATTTGGGACTTACTCAAGGTTCTTTTTAGTGCCAAAAAAGACCGGGGACTTGAGGCCCATTTTGGATCTCAGCATCCTAAATCGATCAGTCAAAAAGTCCAAGTTCCGAATGGTCACCTTACAATCCATTCTCCCACTGCTGGAGAAAGGTGTTTGGATGTGCTGCATAGATCTCAAGGACGCCTATTATCACATCCTGATCGATCAGGCGTCCAGGAGACCTTTGCGCTTCAGCCTGGGAGACAGTCATTTTCAGTTCTGCGCACTGCCCTTTGGTGTCACCTCAGCCCCCAGGGTGTTCACCAAATGTTTGGCGGTCGTGACTGCTCACCTGAGGAGTCTAGGATTCCAGGTGTTTCCGTATCTGGACGACTGGCTCCCAACTGCCACCTCCAGGCGTCTACTATTGCAGAACCTACAAGCCATCTCAGCGCATAAGGTTCATCGGAGTAGAGATAGACTCAAACCAAATGCGGGTCTATCTTCCTACAGAAAGGATACAGACTATACAGGCTCAAGTCCGAGCCTTGCTTCTCAGATCCAAAGCTCCAGCCAGGATGGTCCTGCAGCTATTAGGTTCTATGTCGGCCACTGTTCTCTTAGTCCCCTTAGCAAGATTGCATATGAGAATTCTCCAGTGGCTCCTATCGACACAGTGGTCCTTTCTGGATCTCCCTCTGTCACCTCATATGGATCACGGAAACTTGCAAACGGGACCTTCGCTGGTGGCTGGTGCCCTCCAATCTGGATCAGGGACGACCCTTTGTTCCACCTCCTCCTATGGCCACATTGACAACGGACGCCTCCCAGATGAGTTGGGGGGGTATTACCTGGGCAGGTCAGTCCAAGGCAAATGGCATTCAGAAGAGAGTCTCCTTCATATCAACATTTTAGAAATGAGGGCAGTGTTTCTGTCTCTACAAGCCCTCCACGATTACCTCCCTCAGGGCGTAATTGCCATTCACTCCGACAACATGTCAGTAGTCTGGTATCTGAACAAGCAGGGAGGGACCAGATCCTACCCCCTTTGCAGAGAGGCCATGAGAGTTTGGGAATGGGCAGTGGCGACCAGACGTTTTCTGGTAGCGACTCATATCCCTGGCAAGTCCAACGTGATAGCCGACAGACTAAGCAGAACTATTCTCTCTCCTCACGAGTGGTCTCTGAACGATGGTGACAACTCAGATCTTCAGCAGATGGGGAAACTCCTTGTTGCGACCTCTTCGCAACCCCGCTGAACGCAAAGTGCAGAAAGTTCTTCTCTCTCACTCCAGCTCCGGGGGAAGAGTCCTCTGGACGCATTAGCCCATCCTTGGCCCACCGGCTTGCTATACGCCTTCCCTCCAGTTCCCCTCCTTCCCAGAGTGATCCAAAAGGCGTCTCACTTGGGGAGCAAAATGATTTTAGTTGCCCCTTACTGGCCTCGTCAGGTATGGTTCCCCTATCTTCGGAAATATGCACTGGACGGTCCATGGTTCCTGGATCAGATCCCAGACCTATTGATTCATCAGTCGGGACACCCCCATCAGTCCCTTCACACTTTGAAGTTAACAGCTTGGCTCCTCCTCTTCCGACTATAGTCAGGAATCATACTTTAGACCCGGAAGTCATACATCTTATCGGCCCACAAGTCTGCCACTAAGAAATTGTATACTAGCAAATGGAAGAGATTTGCCATTTGGGCTCAACTCCGGGGTCTGGATCCCATCACTGTTCCGGTATCGGAAGTCCTGAAATTTCTAACTTCCCTATTCAATCAAGGTTCTTCAGTCTCTACCATCAAAGTCCAATTGGCAGCTATTTCCAATTTTCATAAATCTATAAACCCACCTTTAATGAGCAACAGATTGTGTAAAAGATCATGAAAGGTGCTGCGCTTTTACGACCTCCGATTTCTCATCCTGCTCCTCCGTGGGATCTCGATGTGGTATTACGTGCCTTAACCTCCTCCCCCTTCGAACCGGCAGTAACATGTGATTTGAAATTTCTTTCTTGGAAAACTGCCTTTCTGGTCGCGATTACGTCTGCCAGAAGGGTTTCAGAGCTTCAAGCTCTATCTGTAAAACCACCGTACCTGGTTTTTCACAAAGATAGAGTATCCCTCAGGCCTAATCCATCCTTTGTCCCTAAAGTTTGTTCCAGTTTTGCCTGCAACAGTCATTAGAACTTCCAGTTTTCTTTCCAAAGTACTCAAACAAAGCGGAATACATCTTCCACACATTGGATGTTGACAGGCAATTGCATTTTTATTTAGACAGGACCCAACAAACAAGGAAAACAGATCAATTGTTTGTGTCCTTTTCGGATAATAAATTGGGCAAAGCCGTCACGAAGGTCACTATTGCCAAATGGATCAGGGACTGTATTAGTCAGGCTTATTCCTCTTCTAATAAAGAGCTTACCACCTCTGTCAAAGCTCATTCTACAAGGGCTATGGCTACTTCAATAGCGTTCCATTCTAAGCTTGCCATTAGTGACATTTGTGCTGCGGCTACGTGGTCTTCCCCGCACACTTTCATTTCCCACTACAAATTGGATGTGGCATCTCGGGGGCGAGCTTCCTTCGGTTCCACAGTTCTCAGGAGTGTTTTCCAGTGAGCCACCCAGGAATTAGGTGCTAGGGACGCTGTCCCATCAGTACAGAATGTAGGCGAGATAGGATCACATAACATCTTTTAGTTATGTACTTACCATAACTTTAGATGTTTGGGATCCATCTACTACATTCTAATAACCACCCTCCTTCCCCCTGCCTTGGAGATCAGAAGAGATCGGACGGTCCGAATTCTATTGTTTCATCTTGAAACATCTGGCAATGTTATATAAACAGTTATGTGTGTGTGCATGAATGCGGACAAACAAGATCTGGGGGATTAGTGGTGGTGCATCCTGGGATAGAGAATAGCTCATCCAGTAAGAGGCTTCGCTCTATAGCATAGCGTGCCGAGTCGTAGCCGAGGATCGGCTCCGAGCCCATCAGTACAGAATGTAGGCGAGATGGATCCCTAACATCTAAAGTTATGGTAAGTACATAACTAAAAGTTCTCCACTCTGCTGAAATGAAGCCTGTAATTAGTCTGTGGTTGAGTAGGGTGCTTAGTGGCGAAGCTAGTTCTTGCTGAAGATGGAGGTAGAATACAGTCTGGGATATTATCAGGTCCCATGGAAGCTGTGTTGTTTGCCTTGTATAGGGCCTTTAACACTTGATCTATGGAGATCTGAGGTGTGAGACAAGTATTTGGAATGTTGACTGGGCCATTGGGGAGTGATAAAGGGGTGAGCAATCTGCTAGCAGGTTGGCTAACTCAGCAGGATCATTGTAAGTGGTACCATTAAGTACTAATTTGGAACAAACTTGGGCTTTGCCATGGGGGTTTCTAATGTAACTGAAGAAGGACTTGTGGTTTCCCTTTGTTTCGGAGGCTAGTTTCAACTCATAATTGGCTTTGGAGTTTTTCACTAGTGATCTAATTTTCTTGTTGAGGCAGAGGAGGGAGATTTTCTGATTTGGCATTTGTTCTTTTTACTCTTGGACAACAGCTTCTTCCTTTTGTTGTAAACCCTGTTGATAGAGGATGTCCACCAGACGGTTTGTGTTTCCTTGAGGAGCACGTTTTAGTTGTGTTGGATATGGCTGAGTCCATGCAGTTCTACAAGCGCTTGTATACTGGCATACTGTTCAGCATAGTTGTCTGCACCTTGAGGCCTGGAAATAATTTTTTCTGCATTCATCCAGTTTTATAGGTCAACTTTGAATGCTGTTAGGTTGCAGCTTTACTTTGATATGCAGAGATAGTATATCGCATAGATGGAGTATATGATGGGATGAAAACCTGCTGTGATGGTGTATATCATTAATTTGTTGATGGAGAGTGTAAGGTTCTTTGTGCGAGTAAGGTTCTTTGTGCATGTATCAGAGAAACCGTTAGTTCTAAAAAATCATAAACCTTGATTGTTGCAGAGAAGTCTGTAGGACTCTAGCCATTTTGGATTCCTCAGGAGATGGCTGTTCTGTTTAACCTAGTCGACGCTAAGGTTTAGAGGTGACCAAGATGGCAGACTACTGTAAACTGGGTGCACCTGTAAAGTCCCCAGAGGACACCAAAATCTTCCAAAAGGGCCTTTCCCTCGCAAATGGCTGGTTTCAAACAGTGGACTAAAACTAAATGCCAGGAAGTATATAATCCTGTCCTTTGGCAAGCATGACTTTTTTAACTATCACATCGAAAGCGGTGGTGTAGCTGTAGCGTTGTTGCCACACAGCAAGAGGTTCTCCCTTTTGATTCTCGTCTGGAGTGCGGGGAGTGCCTTCTTTGTGGAGTCTGCATGTCCTCCCCGCGGTTGGGTGGGTGTTCGAAAGACGTGTAAATGGGCATGCCTTCGTTAAAGGTTGAATGTTGAGCTGGCATCTCGGTGTTCGTGAAAAGCTACTGCCAATCAGCGGACCGGAGTTCCGCTGTGGCAACCCATAACCGGGAAAAGCCGAAAGACAAAGACAAACAACAACATCAAAAGCATATCCCTGAAAGTTGATGCCATAGTCTGGTATCTGGAAACCTATGTCAACAATTAACTATCTCTTAATTACCATATATCCACTATTGTAAGTCTTTTTCATGGCACAGCTTCTGTCTAAAGATATGGTGTCCAGGTTCAGGGATAGTAATTCCGCTGTGCTCTGCTCTCATCAGTCCAATCATTGAATATAATGCCCATTCTGTATGTACCTGTCCAAACACTGGTCACAACTCTGTGACCATGGTGCTTTTGCACTAAAAAAATTGAGAGCCTAAATCACAAAAACTTGTCCTTTCATCATACAGGGTACTCAAAATGTTTGCCTGACATATAGAGCCTTTATAGACCCTGTCCTGTCAGATTTGTAACTCCAGCAGTGGCATGATCACATGCTCAACGGGTGCACTGTCGAGTTTGTTGGAGAGAGAGAGCAGTATGCATCACAGAGATGCCTCTTCTGCTGTACAGTCTTCCATTCCACATAAAGTGAAGTACTTTTCTTACTTGAACATAATATGGACAAATGGATGGGAAACTCCAAACTTTCCACTGGTTTAGCACCTCTGCCCTCTTGGATGGGGTAAACAAATATTCCAGCATATCTTTGTTCTGCCTTCATCTAAGTTAGTCAAACACAAAACATGCGAGATAAAAACAACCATAGGAATGCAAGGCTAGGATTCTTAAGATCCTCACAGATCAATAACCTAGCAAATGCCTGTAAACCTGCTACAGTGCATTGACGAGCAAGAATATCCAGAAAGAAATTGTGTTGTACAATCATGAGTATGGCGTACATGGTAAATAGTCCAGTATTACTGCAATATGAAATGTATACAATAAATGTTATGCAGTACTCCAGTACGGTTCACCAGTGGGGCACTGATAACACAGTGTTATGCAGTACTCCAGTACGGTTCACCAGTGAGGCACTGATACCACACCTGTTTTGCGGTACTCTAGTATGATTCACCAGTGGGGGGCACTGATAACACAATGCCATGCCATACTCTAGTGCCGGGTCACCAGTGGGGGCACTGATAGCATAATGTTATGCCGTAGTATGGTTCTCCCCTGTGGGGGCACTGATAGCCCAATGTTATGCCGTACTCTAGTACAGTTTACCAGTGGGGGCACTGATAGCACAATGTTATGCCGTATTCTAGTACAGTTTACCAGTGGGGGCACTGATAGCACAGTGCTATGCCGTACTCTACTACGGTTCACCAGTGGGGGGCACTAATAGCACAGTGTTATGCCATACTCTAGTACGACTCACCAGTGAGGGCACTGATAGCACAATTAAATCTAGTAGCTAAACACTGGAAAGAGAGAGATGCTACAGTTTCTTGAACAGTGCAGTAGCAGGAAAAACTACTGTAGCAAGATTTATTTCATTTTTTTAATTTATAAGTTACCACAATGCATGATTGGTCACTACAGCTTTCTTTTTAAATGTGTTTATTAAATCGTAATTTACGTAATGACATGGGTGCACATAAATTTAATAGAAAACAAGCCACTGTGAGATTTTCATTATTTTCTGTGTGTGTATATAAATATATATATACACATCTGGAGAGAGAGGTGTGTGTATGTAAATATATATGTACACATCTGGAGAGAGCGAGAGGTGTGTGTGTGTAAATATATATGTACACATCTGGAGAGAGAGGTGTGTATAAATGTATATGTACACATCTGGAGAGAGGTGTGTGTATAAATGTGTGTGTACACACCTGGAGGGAGGTGTGTGTATAAATGTGTGTACACACCTGGAGGGAGGTGTGTGTACAAATGTGTGTGTACACACCTGGAGGGAGGTGTGTGTACAAGTGCGTGTGTACACACCTGGAGGGAGGTGTGTGTACAAGTGCGTGTGTACACACCTGGAGGGAGGTGTGTGTACAAGTGCGTGTGTACACACCTGGAGGGAGGTGTGTACAAGTGCGTGTGTACACACCTGGAGGGAGGTGTGTGTACAAGTGCGTGTGTACACACCTGGAGGGAGGTGTGTGTACAAGTGCGTGTGTACACACCTGGAGGGAGGTGTGTGTACAAGTGTGTACACACCTGGAGGGAGGTGTGTGTACAAGTGCGTGTGTACACACCTGGAGGGAGGTGTGTGTACAAGTGCGTGTGTACACACCTGGAGGGAGGTGTGTGTACAAGTGCGTGTGTACACACCTGGAGGAGGTGTGTGTACAAGTGCGTGTGTACACACCTGGAGGAGGTGTGTGTGTACAAGTGTGTGTGTGTACACACCTGGAGGGAGGTGTGTGTGCGTGTGTACACACCTGGAGGGAGGTGTGTGCGTGTGTACACACCTGGAGGGAGGTGTGTGCGTGTGTACACACCTGGAGGGAGGTGTGTGCGGGTGTACACACCTGGAGGGAGGTGTGTGCGGGTGTACACACCTGGAGGGAGGTGTGTGTGTGTAAATATATATGTACACGTCTGGAGAGAAAGGTGTGTGTGAAAATATATATGTACACGTCTGGAGAGAGTGTGTGTATAAATATATATGTACACATCTGGAGAGAGCGAGAGAGGAGTGTGTGTGTGTATAAATATATATGTACACATCTGGGGAGAGAGGTGTGTGTATAAATATATATGTACACATCTGGAGAGAGTGAGCGGTGTGTGTAAATATATACACATCTGGAGAGAGGTGTGTGTGTAAATATATATGTACACATCTGGAGAGAGAGGTGTGTGTGTATAAATATATATGTACACATCTGGAGAGAGAGAAAGAGGTGTGTGTGCAAATATATATGTACACATCTGGAGAGAGGTGTGTGTATAAATATATATGTACACATCTGGAGAGCGAGAGGTGTGTGTATAAATATATATGTACACATCTGGAGAGGTGTGTGTGTGTAAATATATATGTACACATCTGGAGAGCGAGAGGTGTGTGTGTATAAATATATATGTACACATCTGGAGAGAGGTGTGTGTGTGTAAATATATATGTACACATCTGGAGAGAGAGAAAGAGAGGTGTGTGTGCAAATATATATGTACACATCTGGAGAGAGGTGTGTGTGTATAAATATATATGTACACATCTGGAGAGAGAGGTGTGTGTGTATAAATATATATGTACACATCTGGAGAGAGGTGTGTGTATATAAATATATATGTACACATCTGGAGAGAGCGAGAGAGGTGTGTAAATATATATGTACACATCTGGAGAGAGCGAGAGTGCGTGTGTATAAATATATATGTACACATCTGGAGAGAGAGGTGTGTGTATATATATGTACACATCTGGAGAGGTGTGTGTGTAAAAATATATATGTACACATCTGGAGAGAGAGGTGTGTGTGTATAAATATATATGTACACATCTGAAGAGAGGTGTGTGTGTAAATATATATGTACACATCTGAAGAGAGGTATGTGTGTAAATATATATGTACACATCTGGAGAGAGCGAGAGTGCGTGTGTGTATAAATGTATATGTACACATCTGGAGAGAGCGAGAGTGCGTGTGTGTATAAATGTATATGTACACATCTGGAGAGAGCGAGAGAGGAGTGTGTGTGTGTATAAATATATATGTACACATCTGGGGAGAGAGGTATGTGTGTATAAATATGTACACATCTGGAGAGAGCGAGAGGTGTGTATAAATATATATGTACACATCTGGAGAGAGGTGTGTATAAATATATGTACACATCTGGAGAGCGAGAGAGGTGTGTGTAAATATATATGTACACATCTGGAGAGAGGTGTGTAAATATATATGTACACATCTGGAGAGAGCGAGAGGTATGTGTATAAATATGTATGTACACATCTGGAGAGAGCGAGAGAGGGTGTGTGTAAATATAAATGTACACATCTGGAGAGAGCGAGAGAGGTGTGTGTGTAAATATATATGTACACATCTGGAGAGAGAGGTGTGTGTGTAAATATATATGTACACATCTGGAGAGAGCGATAGAGGTGTTTGTGTATAAATATATATGTACACATCTGGAGAGAGCGATAGAGGTGTGTGTGTGTATATATATGTACACATTTGGAGAGAGCAAGAGAGGTGTGTGTATAAATATATATGTACACATCTGGAGAGATATATGTACACATTTGGAGAGAGCAAGAGAGGTGTGTGTATAAATATATATGTACACATCTGGAGAGAGGGAGAGAGGTGTGTGTGTATAAATATATATGTACACACCTGGAGAGAGAGAGGTGTGTGTGTATAAATATATATGTACACCTCTTGAGAGAGCGAGAGAGGTGTGTGTGTGTATAAATATATATGTACACCTCTTGAGAGCGAGAGAGGTGTGTGTGTATACATATATATGTACACATCTGGAGAGAGCGAGAGAGGTGTGTGTGTATAAATATATATGTACACATCTGGAGAGAGCGAGAGAGGTGTGTGTGTATAAATATATATGTACACATCTGGAGAGAGCGAGAGAGGTGTGTGTGTGTATATAAATATATATGTACACATCTGGAAAGAGGTGTGTGTGTGTAAATATATATGTACACATCTGGAGAGAGCGAGAGGTGTGTGTGTGTATAAATATATATGTACACATCTGGAGAGAGCGAGAGAGGTGGGTGTGTGTGTGTATAAATATATATGTACACATCTGGAGAGAGCGAGAGGTGTGTGTGTGTATAAATGTGTACACATCTGGAGAGAGCGAGTGGTGTGTGTATAAATGTGTACACATCTGGAGAGAGCGAGAGGTGTGTGTGTGTATAAATATGTGTACACATCTGGAGAGAGCGAGAGAGGTGTGTGTGTATAAATATGTGTACACATCTGGAGAGAGCGAGAGAGGTGTGTGTGTATAAATATGTGTACACATCTGGAGAGAGAGAGGTGTGTGTGTATAAATATGTGTACACATCTGGAGAGAGCGAGAGAGGTGTGTGTGTGTATAAATATATACGTACACATCTGGAGAGAGCGAGAGAGGTGTGTGTGTATAAATATATATGTGCACATCTGGAGAGAGCGAGAGGTGTGTGTGTGTATAAATATATATGTACACATCTGGAGAGAGCGGGAGGTGTGTGTTCATATAAATAAATAAATAAATATATATATATATATATATATGTATATATACATACACATCTGGAGAGAGCAAGAGAGGTGTGTGTGTATAAATATATATATATATATATGTACACATCTGGAGAGAGCGAGTGAGGTGTGTAAATATATATGTACACATCTGGAGAGAGGTGTGTGTATAAATATATATGTACACATCTGGAGAGAGAGGTGTTTGTGTGTATAAATATATATGTACACATCTGGAGAGAGCGAGAGAGGTGTGTGTATAAATATATATGTACACATCTGGAGAGAGCGAGAGAGGTGTGTTTGTATAAATATATATGTGCACATCTGGAGAGAGAGAGGTGTTTGTGTGTGTGTGTATAAATATATATGTACACATCTGGAGAGAGCGAGAGAGGTGTGTGTGTGTATAAATATATATGTACACATCTGGAGAGAGCGAGAGAGGTGTGTGTGTAAATATATATGTACACATCTGGAGATAGCGAGAGAGGTGGGTGTGTGTGTGTGTATAAATATATATATGTACACATCTGGAGAGAGCGAGAGAGTGTGTGTGTATAAATGTGTACACATCTGGAGAGAGCGAGAGGTGTGTGTGTGTATAAATGTGTACACATCTGGAGAGAGCGAGAGGTGTGTGTGTGTATAAATGTGTACACATCTGGAGAGAGCGAGAGAGGTGTGTGTGTATAAATATGTGTACACATCTAGAGAGAGCGAGAGAGGTGTGTGTGTATAAATATGTGTACACATCTGGAGAGAGCGAGAGAGGTGTGTGTGTGTATAAATATGTGTACACATCTGGAGAGAGCGAGAGAGGTGTGTGTGTATAAATATATGTGTACACATCTGGAGAGAGCGAGAGAGGTGTGTGTGTATAAATATATATCTACACATCTGGAGAGAGCGAGAGAGGTGTGTGTGTGTATAAATATATATTTACATATCTGGAGAGAGCGAGAGAGGTGTGTGTGTGTATAAATGTATATGTACACATCTGGAGAGAGCGAGAGAGGTGTGTGTATAAATGTATATGTACACATCTGGAGAGAGCGAGAGAGGTGTGTGTATAAATATATATGTACACATCTGGAGAGCGAGAGAGGTGTGTATAAATATATATGTACACATCTGGAGAGCGAGAGAGGTGTGTGTGTATAAATGTATATGTACACATCTGGAGAGAGCGAGAGAGATGTGTGTGCATAAATATATATGTACACATCTGGAGAGAGCGAGAGAGGTGTGTGTGTATAAATATATATATATATATATACACACACACACACATCTGGAGAGAGCAAGAAAGGTGTGTGTGTGTATAAATATATATATCTACACATCTTGAGAGAGCGAGAGAGGTGTGTTTGTATAAATATATATGTGCACATCTGGAGAGAGCGAGAGAGGTGTGTGTGTGTATAAATATATACGTACACATCTGGAGAGAGCGAGAGAGGTGTGTGTGTAAATATATATGTACACATCTGGAGAGAGCGGGAGGTGTGTGTTCATATAAATATATATATATATATATATATATATATGTATATATACATACACATCTGGAGAGAGCAAGAGAGGTGTGTGTGTATAAATATATATATATATGTACACATCTGGAGAGCGAGTGAGGTGTGTAAATATATATGTACACATCTGGAGAGAGGTGTGTGTATAAATATATATGTACACATCTGGAGAGAGAGGTGTTTGTGTGTATAAATATATATGTACACATCTGGAGAGAGCGAGAGAGGTGTGTGTATAAATATATATGTACACATCTGGAGAGAGCGAGAGAGGTGTGTTTGTATAAATATATATGTGCACATCTGGAGAGAGAGAGGTTTGTGTGTGTGTATAAATATATATGTACACATCTGGAGAGAGCGAGAGAGGTGTGTGTGTGTATAAATATATATGTACACATCTGGAGAGAGCGAGAGAGGTGTGTGTGTATAAATATATATGTACACATCTGGAGATAGCGAGAGAGGTGTTTGTGTGTGTGTGTATAAAATATATGTACACCTCTGGAGAGAGAGGTGTGTGTGTAGTGTGTGTAGTGTGTGTAGTGTGTGTCTAATGGATAGATATATAGTGTGTTCTTTTTAGCAGTTATTAACTCGGTTACATAAATTGTGTAATCCTTCCTTTCCTGAAACTCACACCTATTTCTGAACATTATTCTTCTTACATTGATTCAGTAAATTCCATTTATTTTATATCTAATTTGCTTCTTCCCCAGTCCATTTGCAAACGTTCTTGATCGTTGTAGTTAAAGAAGCAGCAAAATTATTGAGCATTGCTCTAAGGATAGAAAGTGTTTTCCATCTAAATTTTCTGCTCAGTTTAATGGGTTTATGCCTCTTGAATGGAAATTACAGATTTGATGCCTGCTGGCTTTGATATCACATAGGTAGGTTCTAGGCTATTGCCCCTGGGGCCTATATAAGCCTAGCCAAAAAGGTACCTTGCCTTTCGCCACCCAAGAAAATTATTTTCCTGTGCCCCTGTCAAGCAGAGCCACAGAAGTGATTCACGGGTGTGAATTTCCTATTTCCCATCCAATCATCAAGATTTTTCTTGAGTGCTAATGAGAGCTCTCTTTGACGTAGTCTGTTCCAGAGTATGGGAAGTCTCTGGGACAGGAATCTATCCCTCCAGCATGTTCTGTTTATTGTGGTGACAAGGTTTGGGTCCCTACAGCGTGTAGCTCTGAGGGGTTGGGATTTCTTTAAGTGGAGCATGTCCAACAGCTCTGGGATTGACATAGCTTTGTATGTTAGGCAAAGATCGCCTCTGAGTAGGCGATATGCGACGGAGTAAAGCTGGAGTTTTTTGAGACTGTCTGCATAGGGCATCTGTGTGAGGCTAGTAATCCTCCTTGTGAGGTATTTCTGTGGCCTCTCCAGTTGTAGATGTCTTGTGAGGTACATACCAAAATGGGCGCTGTACTCTATAATGGGTCTAATGAGTGATGAGGGGAACAATGACTTTTTTTTTTTGCTTTGTTTCTGGATGAGAAACCTTTTGTGATGAGGTATGCCACGTAAGACTTCCTGACCACTGTAGTCTTGTGATTATCAAAGGATAGACTACTGTCCACCTGTGTCCCAAGGTCTCTTATCACACTTTCGGTGTTAAGTAGACCACCACCTATGTGGTAGTTCATGGGTACAGAGTTTTTACCAAAGGGGATGACAATGCACTTTTTGGCATTGAGCTTCAGGGCTGCGACAGTGTGCAGTGCCACTTGGCTGAAACAAGGACAGAGCCACTCAATGCAGCATAAATTACAGCAAGCCAAAAGGAACTTGGTATGCCAGCTGTCAGCAAGTAAATGCTCTGAACGATGCAAATTCTTCTGTTCTCAACATAAAAATTCACTAAAACGGTTCCGGATGGCAAAATACCAGCAGGCAAAGTTTCAGAATAGCTTAAAGACACTTCCTTTGTGTTGGATCAGATCTGCAGTTACTTCTAGTAAAGTATTTTAAGCAGACAACTTTGTGCAGCTCCTGTCAAGTTTACATCTTGTACAGTTTCCAGTGTTGTGCTACATGTGCTGTTCTGTTTATTCAGTTGTAACTTGAAGGGCTATGATAGAGTCTGCAGTTTGCAGATTCACTTGGGTTCTACTGCCTAGTCACAAGGTCTGTTTCCTGGCCCCGAACATGTAATTGTCGAGCTGTCTTGTTCTTGCTTCTTGTGGCCATAAGAATAAGAGTTGTTAGGGAGTTTTTGGTGTCCGCTTGGCTTCACTATGGGCCTCCGCGACTGGTAGGTGAGACTGCTAAGGCCAAATCCAGTTCCTTGGGCCGGCCACCTTTTTCTCCTAATTCCAGTTCTTTAAGGACTAGAAGGTAGACATTTCCTCTTTGGCTGTAGGGTTGCCATTTCAGGGCAGGGGAGAGCCACTCTTGTTTGGTTTTGGGGAATCTGTGGGTGCAAGTCTACAATTTACTTAGAGTAAGGTGTTCATTTCCCCTGCTAGTATTTTTGTCATGAATCATTCCCTGTCCAGGGAGGCTTCTAGAAAGGAAAAACAGAAAAGAACCCGGTGCTGCTTCAACTCTGAGGTTATCTCTAGTCGTTGAAGATTTGTTAAGGGATTGCTGTCTTAATGTGTGGACTGAATTGAGGAACAAGGACTTAGTAGAAAACATTTCCCTGTCTGACATTGATTTCTTGTCGGATGGAAAGGAGGGAGGAGGGGTGGTGAGATTCTTCAGTTCACTCGTGTTGCGCATTCTGATTCTGAGGAGAGTGCTTCTTCAGAATTTCCTCTTGAAGTCTTTTTCTGTCACTATTAACAATGAGGAATTTATTTCAGTGGGAACATAATGAAATCCCTGCATCTCTGCAAAAGTGTTGTGATTTATTACAATTGGGCTCCCTTAAACTGCAGCAATGCATATGCCTTTGAGATGTTTTCTTTATACAGTAAACTTTCAGTTATCCGGAATTCAAGCAACCAGAAAAAAAATCAAAAAATACAGTACAATATTCATGTGTTGCACTTTCTGACCCCCCCCCCCCGCAGAAACATACCTTAGAGTTTTCGAGCTTTAAAAAGGTTGTGAAGAGAAGGAATTTATTCCCATCTTCCTGTGAACAAGTCAAACGAATCAAATAGTATAGGGTACAGTATTAGTCAGGCCTATTTTTAATAGTGACTCTCAACTGACCACAAACTACAGTTATCCGGCATCTACTAATCCTCATGGCTGTCGGTTAACTGAGAGTTTGCTGTAGTTTACATTCTTCCTGATTGCTAGCCTCCTGTTCCCTAGATGTCAGATCTACCAATCCTCATGGCTGTCGGTTAACTGAGAGTTTGCTGTAGTTTGCATTCTTCCTGACTGCTAGCCTCCTGTTCCCTAGATGTCAGACAGGTTGTATGAAGTACACGAGATGCACTTTTATTCTCTTTTTCACTAAATCAGATTCTGCAGTTCTGTCCTTTTTTGAGTCTACCACTGCTAGGTTTATGGTGAAGGCAAACCCTGTTCATCATGTCTGCTTCTTTGGTAACCAAGCACTCCTTAAAGTGCTTTTATAAAGCTGTCGATGCCGTTTATAAAATTGTTGCTTTTGGTTCTTGTTTGCAAAGATTTGCTTGGTTATGTTCCCAAAGCCTTCCAAGAGATGACTTGTTAAAAACCACACACAACTGATATAAAGTAAAAAATGAAGGAACCAAGTCGAAGATCCACTTCAAAATATATTTACTGAGTGCTTTTGTTTTGAATAGAAACTTCTTCAGAATGAATAATGTCCCCAGTATGTATGTGTATGTATATGTGTGTGTGTGTGTATATATGTGTGTGTATGTATATGTATATGTATAGAGATATATATATATGTATATGTATATGTATATGTGTGTGTGTGTATATATATATATATATATATATATATATATATATATATATATATATATATATATATATATATATATATATATTTACACGCATGTGTGTGTGTATATATGCACTTTCGGCTGTTTCCGTTAGGGGTCGCCACAGCAGATCACCAGTTTCCATTTCTTCCTGTCCTCTGCCTCTTGCTCTGTCACACCAATCACCTGCATGTCCTCTCTCACTTACCTTAGGCCTTCCTCTTTTCCTGTTACCTGGTAGCTTCATCCTTAGCATCTTTTTCCGTATATACTCAGCATCCCTCCTCGGCACATGTCCATACCAATGTAATTGTGCCTCTCTGGCTTTGTCTCCAAACCTTCCAACCTGGGCTGACCCTCTAATATACTTATTCCTAATCCTTTCCACCCTTGTCACACCCATTGCAAGTCTTAACATCTTTAATTCTGCCACATCCAGCTCAAACTCCTGCCTTTTTGTTAGTGCCACTGTCTCGTCTCACTACCCTCTTGTAGACCTTCCCTTTCACTCTTATAGGTACTCGTCTGTCACAAATCACTCTTGACACTCTTCTCCACCCACTCCATCCTGCCTGTACTCTCTTCCACACTCACCGTTACTCTGAAACTCTGAACTATTGACCCCAAGTATTTAAACTCCTCCACCTTCGCCACATCTACTCCTTGCATCCTCACCATTCCTCTATCCTCCCTCTCATTCACACACACATATTCTGTCTTAGTCCTGCTGACCTTCATTCCTCTTCTCTGTAGAGCATATCTCCATCTCTCCAGGGTCTCCTCCACCTGTTCCCTACTCTCACTACTTATCACAGTACCATTTGCAAACATCATAGTCCACGGGGACTCCTGTCTGATCTCATCAACCTGTCCACCATTGCAAATAAGAAAGGGCTCAGAGCTGATCCTTGATGTATCCCCACCTCAACCTTAAACGCATCCGTCACTCCCACCACAGACCTCACCGCTGTCACACTACCCTCGTACATATCCTGTACCACTGTTACATACTTCTCTTGACACTCCTGACTTCCTCATACAATACCACAACTCCTCTCTAGGCACACTGTCATATGCTTTCTCCAAGTCTACAAAAACACAATGCAACTCCTTCTGACATTCTCTGTACTTCTCCATCAACACTCTCAGAGCAAACATCGCATCTGTAGTGCTCTTTCCCTGCATGAAACCATACTACTGATCACTAATCATCACTTCCCTTCTTAACCTTGCTTCCACTACTCTTTCCCATAACTTCATGCTGTGACTGATCAGTTTAATCCCTCTGTAGTTACTACAGCTCTGCACATCACCCTTTTTTTAAAAATTGGTACCAAAACACTTTTTCCTTTGGCATCCTCTCACTTTCCACGATTTCATTAAATAGTCTGGTTAAACTCCACTGCCATTTCACCTAAACACCTCCACTGCCATTTCACCTAAATACCTCCATGCTTCTACAGGTATGTCATCTGGGCCAACAGCCTTTCCAATTTTCATTCTCTTCATAGCTATCCTTACTTCCTCCTTGCTAATCCGTTGTACTTCATGATTCACTATCCCTACATCATCCAACCTTCTCTCCCTCTCATTCTCTTCATTCATCAACCCCTCAAAGTACTCTTTCCATCTCCTCAACACACCCTCCTCGCTTGTGAGTATGTTTCCCTCATTATCCTTTATCACCTTTACCTGCTGCACATCTTTCCTAGCTCGGTCTCTCTGTCTAGTCAATCGGTACAGGTCCTTTTCTCCCTCCTTAGTGTCCAACCTTTCGTACAACTCTTCATATGTCTTATCCTTAGCCTTTGCCACCTCTCTCTTTGCCATGCACCTCATCTCCTTGTACTCATGTCTACTTTCTTCATCTCTCTGACAATCCCACTTCTTCTTTGTCAACCTCGTTCTCTGTATACTGTCCTGTACTTCCTCATTTCACCACCATGTCTCCTTGTCGTCCTTCCTCTGTCCAGATGTGATAACAAGCACCTTTCTAGCAGTCTCCCTCACTAGCTCTACTGTAGTTACCCAGCTATTTTCTAACTCTTCACTGCCACCCAGTGCCTGTCTTAACTCATCCCTGAACTCCACCTCACAATTACGTTTTTTCAATTTCCACCATTTGATCCTTGGTGCTGCCCTCACACTCATCCTCCTCCTCCTCTTGATCACCAATGTCTTCCTACAAACCACCATCCTATGTTGCCTAACTACACTTTCCCCTGCCACCACTTAACAGTCTCCAATCTCCTTCATACTGGCCTTTCTACATAAGATATAATCCACCTGTGTGCATCTTCCTCCACTCTTGTATGTCACCCTATGCTCCTCCCTCTTGTTAAAATACGTATTCATCACAGCCATGTCCATCCTTTTCGCAAAATCCACCACCATCTGACCTTCTGCATTTCTTTGCTTAACACCATACCTACCCATCACTTCCTCATCCCCTCTGTTCCCTTCACCAACATGCCCATTGAAATCTCCTCCAATCACCACTCTCACCCTTGGGTACAGTCATCACCACTTCATCCAATTCACTCCAAATATTATAAAAAAATTATGTTTTTGAAAAATTAGGTTGTTTAGATTAAGAAAATTCTGCTTTTAGTCTTAAAATAGAGCTGATCGAGATGGCACTGTTAAGTCCTGGATAATTAGCAGCATTAGTCCGGAGTTGTCATCTCAATTCTTTAAATTCTAAATAACCAATGAGTGCTCCCCCTTTCCCCTAAGCACACCCGATCAGTGATGATAGATTTAAAACTATGTCCTTCGTGTATTGCAGTATGTACTGCTAAAGCATTCTTAGTTTCTTTTTTTTCGTGTTATGGGTTTTCTATGCATTGTTAATTTAAATTGACCCTTCTCTCCTATTTTCTTATCGTAATGTCCAAATTATTAATCACATCCTCACTTTTTGTGATGGTAAATTCCAGAAAGTGTGTGCTTTCTTTCACAAACAGAAAAAAAAAACCTCTCTAATTCTTCACTATTCCCTTTCCAAAAGATAATATCTAGATAACAGCCATAATATGACCAAAATTCAGCATATGGGCCATGTATGATGTATTTAATTTCCCAGAATGCAAGTGCAATATTGGCAAATATGGGGGACCTGTTGCCCTCATAGCCACCCCCTGCATTGTTTGAATAGTTGCTGTTCAAATGTGATGACATTGCTATCCAGCACCAATTCCATTAAAGTTCTAATAGTAAGTATGCGGTCGTGTGCTAAATGTGTATGCTGACATAAATAGGAATAGAACCATGCGGTATTACAGAGAATAAATCTCTGTCAATAGTAACAAAGATTAAATCATCTCAATACATTCCTTTGGAAATTTTGCTCAAAAAATGCTCCGGCATCCACTATAGGTCTTAATGGGGATCACGAAGATCTTTGTATCTTAAGAGCTCCAAATATGGTTGGTATTCTAGGATTTTTGATGCTTAAATAATTGTACTCAGAAATACTAATCTGATCATTCAGCATTAGTTCTAATAATAGATCTACCTTTCTATAAATTTATGTTCTTTTCATTCAGACTTATCTTGCAATAGGTGTCTGTATATAATAGTGAACATTTTGTTGTAATCATTTACATTCATAACCACAAGGCCTCTGCCTTTATCTGGTTTCACCTTCCAGAAGATGACTAGGATTTTAAATTCTCCCCTGTACAGAGGATGTTTTATTTAAACCCTCTGCTGCTGAGGTCCTTAACGTTTTTGTTAAGAGGTTGTAAAATCTGAGAAAACCATTCATTAAGTAATTCTTCCTTCTCGGGTTTCTACTCTAGGAATCATGGTACAAAGTCATCTCATTAAGGTTTCCACAAGCAAAGTTTCAAACGGTGGCAGTGAAGCTCAAATTAAAAGGGGGGAAGTCTCCCACAACCAAAGACAGTGCAAAAGTCAGAATGACTATTGGTCCATTTTGGTCCCCCCATCCTATCCTGGAAACCCTCCAAACTGTTCCATCATTGCAGGCCACTGTTTTTTCACTGTTTTTATATTTTCTCAGACAAATGGGTTCTAATTCTTATTCCGCAGGGAGTACAGGTGGCAGTAGGAATTTTTTTTTCCATGGGATTCCGTCCACCCTTATGCTACAAACCAGATGTCCTTGTTTCCTTCAATTTAATAGCAGAGTTTGGCTCGGAGAGTGATAAAATCAGACTATACGGGCAAGGGTTTTAGTTAAAGATTTCTCTGGTGCCAAAGGAGAGAGAAACTGGAGAACCATCCTGGACCGCTCCTTTTTCAGACTTCTCAAACCCTGTTGTGTTTCGGCCCTTTGGAACATTTTATAGGTTCATAGATTAGTAGGGTAACATTGGACCTAAAGATGCTCCATATCACATTCCATTTTGCTAGGGATTCAGCCATTTCTTAAGATTTTCTGTGTTTGGCTTATATTGTCACTTTTTTGTCTTTGCTTCTAGTCTATCCACTGCTTCAGAGATGGTTATATAATACTTGGCTCCAGTGGTTGCTCACTGCAGACTTGGACATTCCTCTCTTAACTTACTTGGATGGTTGTTTTATATTGTAGGCATTTTTTCTAGTTATCAGGATTCCCTGACATGGGGCAACGAAAATGTCCTCTCTGTGGTTTCAACTGAACATGTATAAATCTTCTCTAACTTATTCCCTAGTGTTTCTGGGTTGTTTTCTAGATCCTTCAGTAAGAAGAACATTTCTTTAATTGGACAAGGTTTAATTGGACAAGGTACAGAAGTACAAGGAAGTCTTTCTGGACTTCTCCAGCCAGGGAGTTTCTCTGGGTTCTGGGGTTCATGGCTTCTGTGATTTTTATGACTCTCCTAGCCAGATTTCACATGAGGAAAATTCACCAGTACCCCAAGTCGGTCTAGACTCAGCATCAGCGTTCCTTATCTTTTCAGATACCATTTCTGGGATTTGTCAAAGGGAGTTAATTTAGTACTTGGACCAGTTTTTTCTCAGTTCAGATCTCCCCTTCTCCCTTCACAATGCTTCACAGTCAGTAACAGAAACTACAGACCTTGTTTAGGGAGCAGTTTCAAAAGTGATGAATGTCTGAGACGTGAGGAATTCCAGGGGCAAGAGAAAGTACATTAGTGTTAGAGATGTTAGCAGTAGCCTGTGCTGTGAGAGTCTGTAATCATCTCTGGTCTCCAGGACCCCTGCACGTTGTGACAGACAATGCCGTATTGATGTCATACTTAAGACTTGTTATCCCTTTACCTGTTTGTCATCTTTCAGACATGCTGTGATTGAACAGAGCACACAGGTGTGGTGTCAGTTCATTTTGTAGTTCACGTAGAACACAGCCAGGGATATAGTCGTGTCCCATGGAAGCTGTATTCTTGTATTATCTTTCAGATGTGCTGTGATTGAACAGAGCACACAGGTGTGGTGTCAGTTCACTTTGTAGTTCATGTAGAACACAGCCAGGGATATTGTAGTGTCCCATGGAAACTGTATTCTTGTTTTATCTTTTAGACGTGCTGTGCTGTGATTGACTGGGAGGTCACACCTCAGCTCATTTTGACTCTTCAGGCTTCATACATTCAGCCAGAGCAAAACATTGCAGCAGACCATCTGAGACGAATCTGACAGACCCTCACAAATGGAAGCTACACTCCAGAGTCCTCCAGAAATTGGTCCAGCTGTGGGGAACACTTCAAATAGATCTGGTTACCTGTTTTCAGAATAGTTTGTTACAAGGAATCCTGGAACAGAATTTCTTTAAAACAGGCCTGGAAGATGGATGTTTTTTCATTCCCTTTGACGGACATATTCCTGTGTGCTTTCCAATAATTCAATGTTTTTTAAAGATTCTTAGGGACCCACCAAAGATTGTGGTGAAACTTCATTTTGGCCAAGTTAGCAGTGATTCTACCTTCTGAAATTGGCCAAGAGCAATTACCAGAACTTTCCCTTCAGGATGGACTTGATACATCCCACCCTGAGAACACTTCAGCTCACTGTCTGGATACTAGAGTTTTAATACATTTTGAGTTCCTTTTTTCTGAGTACATGCAGTAGGTACTAAAGGGACTGAAAAACTTGCTACTAGAAAATTGTGTATGTGCAGTTGGAAAAGATTTCCTAGTTGTTGCCACTCAACGAACCAGGACACACTCGAGGCCCAGTTGCCACTGGTTCTTGATTATTTATGAGTAATTCTCTGCTAGCTTTTCTTCTCTATCAGGGTTCATCTTTCTGCCTTTTCTGTTTGTCTGCTCTTGGATCTGCCCTTCTTTTCTGTATTAAGGTAAAGCAGTTTTTCAAAGGGATTTCATATGTTCGTCAACATCTGCAAGAAGAATATGATGACAGCCCCATCTCATTTTCAATGTCAGGGTTTCTATGAGAACTAAGTCTTTCATGCCTAAGCCAGACTGATGACCCCCTTGTATTCTTTCCAGAATCTAAAAGCAAGGGAGAAAGAATTTGTCATACTCTGGATGTCCACAGGCAGCACAGATAGGGTGTATATTACATTATTGAATCTGTAAAAGTTAAAACGTCTCATGGTCGAAGCCATATGATCAAACTTCTAAAAGTTCGAAAAGCTAAAAAAAAAATAGTAAAAACCTAACTGACCACTTTAAGCTGGGGCAAGCCCCTGCACTCCCGATGGGAGGCTGCACCCCATTCTTTAAATATACATGGGGGGGGCTGCTCACCTCACACACCCCACTCTTTAAATATACCAATTCCGAGATCGCACTACAGTGCAGGAAAGAGAAATCTTCCTATTCCGCACTGTACAGAGATCTCCATTGAAACGTTCAAACTTTTAAAAGTTAGATTATATGGTGTCTACCATATGACTTTCAAACTTTTAAAAGTTCGATAACGTAATATACACCCGCTCAAATACTACTAGGACGGAACTAAATCATTCAGGAAAGCCTGGTAGCAGCTCGTTTCTTGTGTAGGTAGAGGGGCATGCTGCCAGTTGTGTCATGCTGCCAGTTCCTTAAACTGCAGCAATGCTTTTAAAACTTTCAGTTATCCGAATTCAAGCAACCAGAAAAAATCAAAAATACAGTACAATATTCATGTGTTGCACTTTCTGGCCCCCTCGAGAAACATACCTTAGAGTTTTCGAGCTTTAAAAGGTTGTGAAGAGAAGGAATTTATTCCCATCTTCCTGTGAACAAGTCAAACGAATCAAATAGTATAGGGTACAGTATTAGTCAGGCCTATTTTTAATAGTGACTCTCAACCGACCACAAACTACAGTTATCCGGCATCTACTAATCCTCATGGCTGTCGGTTAACTGAGAGTTTGCTGTAGTTTGCGTTCTTCCTGACTGCTAGCCTCCTGTTCCCTAGATGTCAGATCTACCAATCCTCATGGCTGTCGGTTAAACTGAGAGTTTGCTGTAGTTTGCGTTCTTCCTGACTGCTAGCCTCCTGTTCCCTAGATGTCGGACGGGTTGTATGACGTACACGAGACACACTTTTTTATTCTCTTTTTCCCTAAATGGGATTCTGCAGTTCTGTCCTTTTTTGAGCCTAACACTGCTAGGTTTATGGTGAATGCAAACCCTGTTCATCATGTCTGCTTCTTTGGTAACCAAGCACTCAAAGAGCTTTTATAAAACTGTCAATGCCGTTTATAAAATTGCTGCTTCTGGTTCTTGTATGCAAATATTTGCTTGGTTATGTTCCCAAAGCCTTCCAAAAGATGACTTGTTAAAAACCACACAAAACTGATATAAAGTAAAAAAAAGAAGGAACCAAGTCGAAGATCCACTGCAAAATATATTTACTGAGCGCTTTCGTTTCGAATAGAAACTTCTTCAAAATGAATAATGTCCCCAGCACATATATATAGGTGTATGTATATGTGTGTGTGTGTGTATATATGTGTGTGTATGTATATGTATATGTATAGAGATATATATATATGTATATGTATATGTATATGTGTGTGTGTATATATATATATATATATATATATATATATATATATATATATATATATATATATATATATATATATATATATATATATATATATATATTTACACGCATGTGTGTGTATATATGCACTTTCGGCTGTTTCGTTAGGGGTCGCCACAGCAGATCACCAGTTTCCATTTCTTCCTGTCCTCTGCCTCTTGCTCTGTCACACCAATCACCTGCATGTCCTCTCTCACTTACCTTAGGCCTTCCTCTTTTCCTGTTACCTGGTAGCTTCATCCTTAGCATCTTTTTCCATATACTCAGCATCCCTCCTCGGCACATGTCCATACCAATGTAATTGTGCCTCTCTGGCTTTGTCTCCAAACCTTCCAACCTGGGCTGACCCTCTAATATACTTATTCCTAATCCTTTCCACCCTTGTCACACCCATTGCAAGTCTTAACATCTTTAATTCTGCCACATCCAGCTCAAACTCCTGCCTTTTGTTAGTGCCACTGTCTCGTCTCACTACCCTCTTGTAGACCTTCCCTTTCACTCTTATAGGTACTCGTCTGTCACAAATCACTCTTGACACTCTTCTCCACCCACTCCATCCTGCCTGTACTCTCTTCCACACTCACCGTTACTCTGAAACTCTGAACTATTGACCCCAAGTATTTAAACTCCTCCACCTTCGCCACATCTACTCCTTGCATCCTCACCATTCCTCTATCCTCCCTCTCATTCACACACACATATTCTGTCTTAGTCCTGCTGACCTTCATTCCTCTTCTCTGTAGAGCATATCTCCATCTCTCCAGGGTCTCCTCCACCTGTTCCCTACTCTCACTACTTATCACAGTACCATTTGCAAACATCATAGTCCACGGGGACTCCTGTCTGATCTCATCAACCTGTCCACCATTGCAAATAAGAAAGGGCTCAGAGCTGATCCTTGATGTATCCCCACCTCAACCTTAAACGCATCCGTCACTCCCACCACAGACCTCACCGCTGTCACACTACCCTCGTACATATCCTGTACCACTGTTACATACTTCTCTTGACACTCCTGACTTCCTCATACAATACCACAACTCCTCTCTAGGCACACTGTCATATGCTTTCTCCAAGTCTACAAAAACACAATGCAACTCCTTCTGACATTCTCTGTACTTCTCCATCAACACTCTCAGAGCAAACATCGCATCTGTAGTGCTCTTTCCCTGCATGAAACCATACTACTGATCACTAATCATCACTTCCCTTCTTAACCTTGCTTCCACTACTCTTTCCCATAACTTCATGCTGTGACTGATCAGTTTAATCCCTCTGTAGTTACTACAGCTCTGCACATCACCCTTTTTTTTAAAAATTGGTACCAAAACACTTTTTTTCCTTTGGCATCCTCTCACTTTCCACGATTTCATTAAATAGTCTGGTTAAACTCCACTGCCATTTCACCTAAACACCTCCACTGCCATTTCACCTAAATACCTCCATGCTTCTACAGGTATGTCATCTGGGCCAACAGCCTTTCCAATTTTCATTCTCTTCATAGCTATCCTTACTTCCTCCTTGCTAATCCGTTGTACTTCATGATTCACTATCCCTACATCATCCAACCTTCTCTCCCTCTCATTCTCTTCATTCATCAACCCCTCAAAGTACTCTTTCCATCTCCTCAACACACCCTCCTCGCCAGTGAGTATGTTTCCCTCATTATCCTTTATCACCTTTACCTGCTGCACATCTTTCCTAGCTCGGTCTCTCTGTCTAGTCAATCGGTACAGGTCCTTTTCTCCCTCCTTAGTGTCCAACCTTTCGTACAACTCTTCATATGTCTTATCCTTAGCCTTTGCCACCTCTCTCTTTGCCATGCACCTCATCTCCTTGTACTCATGTCTACTTTCTTCATCTCTCTGACAATCCCACTTCTTCTTTGTCAACCTCGTTCTCTGTATACTGTCCTGTACTTCCTCATTTCACCACCATGTCTCCTTGTCGTCCTTCCTCTGTCCAGATGTGTTAACAAGCACCTTTCTAGCAGTCTCCTCACTAGCTCTACTGTAGTTACCCAGCTATTTTCTAACTCTTCACTGCCACCCAGTGCCTGTCTTAACTCATCCCTGAACTCCACCTCACAATTACGTTTTCAATTTCCACCATTTGATCCTTGGTGCTGCCCTCACACTCATCCTCCTCCTCCTCTTGATCACCAATGTCTTCCTACAAACCACCATCCTATGTTGCCTAACTACACTTTCCCCTGCCACCACTTAACAGTCTCCAATCTCCTTCATACTGGCCTTTCTACATAAGATATAATCCACCTGTGTGCATCTTCCTCCACTCTTGTATGTCACCCTATGCTCCTCCCTCTTGTTAAAATACGTATTCATCACAGCCATGTCCATCCTTTTCGCAAAATCCACCACCATCTGACCTTCTGCATTTCTTTGCTTAACACCATACCTACCCATCACTTCCTCATCCCCTCTGTTCCCTTCACCAACATGCCCATTGAAATCTCCTCCAATCACCACTCTCACCCTTGGGTACAGTCATCACCACTTCATCCAATTCACTCCAAATATTATAAAACATTTATGTTTTTGAAAAATATTAGGTTGTTATATTTTAAAAAAAATTCTGCTTTTAGTCTTAAAATAGAGCTGATCGAGATGTTAAGTCCTGAATAATTAGCAGCCTTAGTTTGGAGTTGCCATCTCAATTCTTTTAATTCTAAATAATCGAGTGCTCCCCCTTTCCCCTAAGGACACCCGATCAGTGATGATAAATTTAAAACTATGTCCTTCATGTATTGCAGTATGTACTGCTAAAGCATTCTTAATTTCTTTTTTCGTGTTATGGGTTTTCTATGCATTGTTAATTTAAATTGACCCTTCTCTCCTCTTTTCTTATTGTAATGTCCAAAGTATTAATTACATCCTCACTTTTTGTGATGGTAAATTCCAGAAAGTGTGTGCTTTCTTTCACAAACAGAAAAAAAAAACCTCTCTAATTCTTCACTATTCCCTTTCCAAAAGATATCATCTAGATAACAGACGTAATGTGACCTAAATTCAGCATATGGGCCATGTATGATGTATTTAATTTCCCAGAATGCAAGTACAATATTGGCAAATATGGGGGACATGTTGCCCCCATAGCCACCCCCTGCATTGTTTGAATAGTTGCTGTTCAAATGTGATGACATTGCTATCCAACACCAATTCCATTAAAGTTCTAATAGTAAGTATGCGGTCGTGTGCTAAATGTGTATGCTGACATAAATAGGAATAGAACCATGCGGTATTACAGAGAATAAATCTCTGTCAATAGTAACAAAGATTAAATCATCTCAATACATTCCTTTGGAAATTTTGCTCATCAAATGCTCTGGCATCCACTATAGGTCTTAATGGGGATCACTAAGATCTTTGTATCTTAAGAGCTCCAAATATGGTTGGTATTCTAGGATTTTTTATACTTAAATAATTGTACTCCAATACTAATCTGATCCTTCATTAGTTCTAATAATATATCTACCTTTCTATAAATTGTTCTTTTCATTCAAACTTATCAGTAGGTGTCTGTATGTAATAAAATGAACATTTTGTTGTTGTAATCATTTACATTCATAACCACAAGACCTATGCCTTTATCTGGTTTCACCTTCCAGAAGATGACTAGGATTTTAAATTCTCCCCTCTACAGAGGATGTTTTATTTAAACCCTCTGCTGCTGAGGTCCTTAAATTTTTTAATAAGAGGTTGTAAAATCTGAGTGAACCATTCATTAAGTAATTCTTCCTTCTCCGGTTTCTACTGTAGGAAACATGGTACAAAGTCATCTCAGTAAGGTTTCCACAAACAAAGTTTCAAACGGTGGCAGTGAAGCTCAAATTAAAAAGGGGGGGGGGGGGTCTTCCACAACCAAAGACGGTCCAAAAGTCAGAGTGACTGTTGGTCCATATTGGTCCATTTTGGTCCCCCCATCCTATCCTGGCAACCCTCCAAACTTTTCCATCATTGTAGGCCACCATTTTTTCACTGTTTTTATATCTTAGACAAATGAGTTCTAATTCTTATTCTGCAGGGAGTACAGTTGGCAGTAGGAATCCTTTTTTTTCCTTGGGATTCCGTCCACCCTTATGTTACAAACCAGATGTCCTTGTTTCCTCCAATTTAATAGCAGAGTTTGGCTCAGAGAGTGATAAAATCGGACTATATGGGCAAGGGTTTTAGTTAAAGATTTCTCTGGTGCCAAAGGAGAGAAAAACTGGAGAACCATCCTGGACTGCTCCTTTTTCGGACTTCTCAAACCCTGTTGTGTTTCGGCCCTTTGGAACATTTTATAGGCTCATAGATTAGTAGGGTAACATTGGACCTAAAGATGCTCCATATCACATTCCATTTTGATAGGGATTCAGACATTTCTTAAGATTTTCTGTGTTTGGCTTATATGATCACTTTTTTGTCTTTGCTTCTAGTCTAGCCACTGCCTCAGAGATGGTTATAGAATACTTGGCTCCAGTGGTTGCTCACTGCAGACTTAGACATTCCTCTCTTAACTTACTTGGATGGTTGTTTTATATTGTAGGCATTTTTTCTAGTTATCAGGATTCCCTGACATGGGGCAACGAAAGTGTCCTCTCTCTGGTTTCAACTGAACATGTATAAATCTTCTCTAACTTATTCCCTAGTGTTTCTGGGTTGTTTTCTAGATCCTTCAGTAAGAAGAACATTTCTTTAATTGGACAAGGTTTAATTGGACAAGGTACAGAAGTACAAGGAAGTCTTTCTGGACTTCTCCAGCCAGGGAGTTTCTCTGGGTTCTGGGGTTCATGGCTTCTGTGATTTTTATGACTCTCCTAGCCAGATTTCACATGAGGAAAATTCACCAGTACCCCAAGTCGGTCTAGACTCAGCATCAGCGTTCCTTATCTTTTCAGATACCATTTCTGGGATTTGTCAAAGGGAGTTAATTTAGTACTTGGACCAGTTTTTTCTCAGTTCAGATCTCCCCTTCTCCCTTCACAATGCTTCACAGTCAGTAACAGAAACTACAGACCTTGTTTAGGGAGCAGTTTCAAAAGTGATGAATGTCTGAGACGTGAGGAATTCCAGGGGCAAGAGAAAGTACATTAGTGTTAGAGATGTTAGCAGTAGCCTGTGCTGTGAGAGTCTGTAATCATCTCTGGTCTCCAGGACCCCTGCACGTTGTGACAGACAATGCCGTATTGATGTCATACTTAAGACTTGTTATCCCTTTACCTGTTTGTCATCTTTCAGACATGCTGTGATTGAACAGAGCACACAGGTGTGGTGTCAGTTCATTTTGTAGTTCACGAGAACACAGCCAGGGATATAGTCGTGTCCCATGGAAGCTGTATTCTTGTATTATCTTTCAGATGTGCTGTGATTGAACAGAGCACACAGGTGTGGTGTCAGTTCACTTTGTAGTTCATGTAGAACACAGCCAGGGATATTGTAGTGTCCCATGGAAACTGTATTCTTGTTTTATCTTTTAGACGTGCTGTGCTGTGATTGACTGGGAGGTCACACCTCAGCTCATTTTGACTCTTCAGGCTTCATACATTCAGCCAGAGCAAAACATTGCAGCAGACCATCTGAGACGAATCTGACAGACCCTCACAAATGGAAGCTACACTCCAGAGTCCTCCAGAAATTGGTCCAGCTGTGGGGAACACTTCAAATAGATCTGGTTACCTGTTTTCAGAATAGTTTGTTACAAGGAATCCTGGAACAGAATTTCTTTAAAACAGGCCTGGAAGATGGATGTTTTTTCATTCCCTTTGACGGACATATTCCTGTGTGCTTTCCAATAATTCAATGTTTTTTAAAGATTCTTAGGGACCCACCAAAGATTGTGGTGAAACTTCATTTTGGCCAAGTTAGCAGTGATTCTACCTTCTGAAATTGGCCAAGAGCAATTACCAGAACTTTCCCTTCAGGATGGACTTGATACATCCCACCCTGAGAACACTTCAGCTCACTGTCTGGATACTAGAGTTTTAATACATTTTGAGTTCCTTTTTTCTGAGTACATGCAGTAGGTACTAAAGGGACTGAAAAACTTGCTACTAGAAAATTGTGTATGTGCAGTTGGAAAAGATTTCCTAGTTGTTGCCACTCAACGAACCAGGACACACTCGAGGCCCAGTTGCCACTGGTTCTTGATTATTTATGAGTAATTCTCTGCTAGCTTTTCTTCTCTATCAGGGTTCATCTTTCTGCCTTTTCTGTTTGTCTGCTCTTGGATCTGCCCTTCTTTTCTGTATTAAGGTAAAGCAGTTTTTCAAAGGGATTTCATATGTTCGTCAACATCTGCAAGAAGAATATGATGACAGCCCCATCTCATTTTCAATGTCAGGGTTTCTATGAGAACTAAGTCTTTCATGCCTAAGCCAGACTGATGACCCCCTTGTATTCTTTCCAGAATCTAAAAGCAAGGGAGAAAGAATTTGTCATACTCTGGATGTCCACAGGCAGCACAGATAGGGTGTATATTACATTATTGAATCTGTAAAAGTTAAAACGTCTCATGGTCGAAGCCATATGATCAAACTTCTAAAAGTTCGAAAAGCTAAAAAAAAAAAATAGTAAAAAACCTAACTGACCACTTTAAGCTGGGGGGCAAGCCCCCCTGCACTCCCCACGTGGGGAGGCTGCGCACCCCCCCCATTCTTTAAATATACATGGGGGGGGCTGCACACCCCACACACCCCACTCTTTAAATATACCAATTCCGAGATCGCACTACAGTGCAGGAAAGAGAAATCTTCCTATTCCGCACTGTACAGAGATCTCCATTGAAACGTTCAAACTTTTAAAAGTTAGATTATATGGTGTCTACCATATGACTTTCAAACTTTTAAAAGTTCGGTAACGTAATATACACCCGCTCAAATACTACTAGGACGGAACTAAATCCTTCAGGAAAGCCTGATAGCAGCTCGTTTCTTGTGTAGGTAAGAAAAAAGGACAGCCATTGTCAAATTGGACAACTTTGAGCCAGTTGTATCATGCTGCCAGTTGTGTCATGCTGCCAGTTGTGTCATGCTGCCAGTTGTGTCATGCTATTTCTTTGCTGTACTCACCATAACACATCATTTCATGCACTGTAACATTGCAAACTCTGTCCTTTATACTCAGTGTAACAGAGCAGTTCAATGTTTGTTTTGTTTTTTTGGGTGGCCCTGCTGAGCTTAAGGATATCGATTTTTGCAGTGTCATACAGCACTGTAGGAGGGATAAACTTCCCCAAACAGTGCATAACTCTCTTTGGCAAACAATGTTTTGCACTTTTAGTGATTTCTGAGGAAAAAGTGTTGCTTGTCATAAAATAAATTTTAATTGCAGTGGAATTAGAGCCTTGAAGGTGAATTGCTTTCGGGGCTTTGTAAATCCATGTAGTGTACTTTTGGTTTTGCATCTTCCTTACAAGACACATGGCCTTGCTTTTTTTTGGTCTGCTCATGCGTTTTAGCATCTCCTCGGGTTGGGCTGAGGCTGTTTGGCGTGTTGCTGCTTAAGTTATATGATCTGTGGTCTCTGTTTTGCCTACTTATGTTCTTGGACTTCAACATTGCACATGCAGTTGAATGATTTTTATGAAACGGCTGCTTCCCTTTATATGAAAATTGTGCGAGCTATGTATTTTGACTTTAAGTTTAGAGGGTGGAGTTTGATCTCCCTTTTTGGTTGCTTCTTCTCATTAATGCCACAGGTTCTCAGGTTTGTAGTTGTACAAGTCAAAACCCTCTTCTAATTTACACTGTTAATTGCTACCAATTCTCCTAAAACAAAAGTTAGAAACTTAATACGTCTGTCAACATACATTATTTAACTCAACGAGAGCTGATACTTTGAATACCTGGTCCAGATCGTGGTTTTTAATTTTATTTTCATTACTCTAGCAGTACAGGCAGCTGTCATTATATTGTCTCTGTGTCACCAGATTTTGTAGATTAGCAGTGAAATCAGGGTTAAAACGAAATGTGTCTGGTGTGTTTCTCCCTGGGCCTATGCTAAAAATTGGCTTTGTTCAAGTTGGACTTTCCCGGTTAACAAATGTTAAAGTAAAACTTAATTAATTTAAAAATTGTACCTCTTGGACAAGTAAACAATAAATGAAATAAAGCCAGCTAAATGCCTGGAGGCTTATCTTGGGCTTTGAGGAAATCTGGACATAGGCTGTCACAAAGATGTCCTTCAAAGCTCAGTCTTGCATTCTTCAAATACGTGGTAGCAATGTTTTCTACTCTGTTTTACCAAGTAAGAAAGTGATATATCCATTTTCATAATTCATTAAACCTGGCATATCCATTTTCGTAAGTTGTTCAACAATAGTGTTATGGAAACAAATTCTGGGCAATAGGTGTTCCATATCTAGGTTACAGTAAAATGCTGAACTACAGTTTGTTCCCCCCCATGTCACGTCAAGAACACGACTGCTTTCTCAGACTTATTCTCCTTTTCATAATGGGTAAACTTGTTGCCCTCCCTGTAACAGAAATTATTTTCTGTTCAGTGACCTAAATTATCCCTCCATTGATGGGGAAATGGTGCAACAGACAATTTTGTGTGGAAGCTAGTAGATTTTATGAGCATTATCAGCCTAGAACATTCAGTAATAAAACACAGCCAAGGTTAAGAAAACATGCTGAATACTCCTGGTAAATGTCCTTGCCAGTTCTGAACAAAACAGCATACCCACCCCCTTTTACTCACTGTACACTTCTCATTTGTACAGTAATTGAAACCTACTAAATTGAAAAAATACATTTGTAAAAGATTGATTGAACTGCAGCTTTGATCACTTGAACAACATGTTGATTAACTGGGACTGTATATTAGCACTAACACACACAATCAGCCTTTTGCTGATTTATTGCTGACCGTTTCTAGTACTTGAAGCAACTGTATTGATAAATTCTTTTGCATAAATCTAGTTGCAAGGGGTAAAAAAAGATCAAATTATTGAAGCAAAAAACAAGTTGTACAGTGTATTCAAAGACTATCCAGCCCAGTGCAACACAGTTAAATTAAGCTTTGTCAAAAAGAAGTTGGAGTTAGTGTAAGCAAAGCTTCTTTCAAAGTAAAACTTGCTGTCATGGTGGCTAGTAACGGGCTGATCACAAAGAAAAATGAGGGAGCAGGAACATAGTATGCTAGAACAAACAATATTGCCATTAAAGAGAAACTTAACCCAGTGGCATGCAGATTCAGCACAGGTTTAAGGCTGCAAAGGGTAACCCCAGCTTTTTTTTTTCCCAGCAATGCAATCCCACTTGAAGTTACTTGGAAAATACCCACCTTTGCTCTCTAGAAGGTCCGAAACTCCAATTCCATGGAACTAGATAAGAGTTGTAGGCTGAATTTACATAAGAAGTAGCCTAGCATACATCTTGTATGTTACCAACAGAGCATTGAAATCTAGCTATGTCCCTGATATCTAGAAATAGGCTGTCACAGTTCCAGCCCACAAGGAAGGCCCTTGGATAGATCCCAGTGGTCACAGACCACTCCGTCTTACATGCATGACGTACAAAGCGTAGAAAATAATCATGGCATTCGTTTTCCCTGACCTAACCCAGTAAGTTGTCTCAAAGGTAGACAATCCTGCTTAATCTCATGAATATCTTGAGTGCAACCACCTCACTGTATGAAAACGTCTGTCTTTGTAGCTTACCTTGATCCAAGTTTCTGACACTGTACCCAGTGACGAGTCATTCAGTCCTTTAGGGACCCACAAGTCCGAGAAGCCAGTGCAAGTTCAGACTCTAATTAGAAGCATGGCCCATACATAACAGGTAAGGAAAGGAATTCTGTCCTCTGTTCTTCATTCCCAGTGAAGTCTATGAAGGCCGTGTTTGGGGGCTTACTCTTTCTTGGCATCTTTTTGTTAGACATTAGAATGGACACCAACATTCTGCTTACCAGATATGCAGATGTCTGCAAGCTGTGGTGGATTCCTTGCATCTGCTGACAACACTTCCCTTCAGATGGCCTTTAAGATTACACAAAAACGGTGCGGTATAAATGTTCCCTGCAGGGACAGCTCATGCTGGCACTTGGCAAAACCTTCCTGATGGCTTTATATATACTTTTGATGGCAACAACTAAAAATGACTACAACTAGACCTTGATGACCTTGCAGGTAGCTTTATATATACTTTTGATGGCAACAACTAAAAATGACTACAACTATTTTTATTTATTTATTTATTTTATTTTACATTTGTTGACCGGGCTAGTCTAGCTGGATACATTTCCATTTTCAGTAGAGGCCCGGGGAGAAAAGCTCCACAGTATATATAAAAAACATACAACATTTGAAATGTAATACAACAAAAACACCAGGATAATTGTAAAGACAAAAAAGAAAAATTAGCATGCAAAAACAAATTACTAATAGGAACTAATATAATTACCTATAAACAAACTAAACTAAACTAGACCTTGATGACCTTGTAGGTAGCTTTATATATACTTTTGATGGCAACAACTAAAAATGAGTACAACCTAGACCTTGATGACCTTGTAGGTAGCTTTATATATACTTTTGATGGCAACAACTAAAAATGAGTGCAACCTAGACCTTGATGACCTTGTAGGTAGCTTTATATATACTTTTGATGGCAACAACTAAAAATGAGTACAACTAGACCTTGATGACCTTGCAGGTAGCTAACAGCCATTTGATGCAACAGCTGTCATTTGCATAGCATGTTGAGTTGGTCAAGTGGGGCCGTGATCCCTGCCACTGTTCCCTATGTACAGCTGTTATCAAGTCATTTTTAGAATGTGATGCACTGTGTTCGGACTTGTACACCATCTGGTACAGAGAAGGTACAGTGATTCTACACCAAGAGAATTGAAGGACTACAAAAGATGGTCTCTCTTCTGTATCGGTTTGCTTTCTTTAAGGAAACCTGTGCCTTGTATAAAAAGCATTAAAAGACTTTTTAATTTAAGAATACCCCCCTTCACACTGGTGAACCTGCACATAAGACATTCAGCATCGGTAAAAATTGGAATCAAACTGTGTTATGTAAGGTGACTCACACTTCTCATCTGAACTTTGCCCAGCAATATATAACCCTTCAAGAAAGCGGTGGATGATTGTGGGCATCTCTAATTCAGCATGGAAAAGGGGGCGTCTGGGCTTCTTGAATATTCACTAGTAGTTTTGCTGGGTTTCATCTTTGTGTTGGACTTTGAGATCTGGAGTGTCCTTAGGACCACAGAGTTATGGATGGTCTTGGGAAATTTGATACCGTGAGAAATTAAATTTGACTAAGCACGTGCTGGTCTTGTTTGCGCTGGTGCTACCAGTGTTACTACCAACCCAAATGTGTCGTCATGGTATTTGGGTAACGCTTGTTTACTGATTGTGGGATAAGGGGAGGGGGATGTCTGTTGAGCAGGGTTATTTTTAGAGTGCATATCCAACTACCACATAAGAATGCAAACATTGGATGAAAAATAAGATTTATTTAGCAGAGCCACAAAGTCTTTGGAACTGTTTGTGACAATAATTGTAGTCATTTTGCTTCTAGGGCTAACAAGAAAGTGATCCAACCAAAATGTAGTGAGGCCATGCAAACGGGTCTATATTACATCGTCTAACTTGTATAAGTTTGAACGATGTAATATCGAACCCAAAATTTCGAAACGCAAACATAGCAAAGCCACGGCGCATTGACACCCCCCCCCCCCCAGGAAAAAAAATTGGTGGTCCGTTTTTGGGGCTTTGCTATTTCCTCCACTGTGGTGCGATCTCGGAGTTCGTGTATTTAAGTGGGGGGGGGGGGCACATAGTTTTAGATTAAGTTATGTTTTTTGTTTGTTAGGGAACAGCGATTTATTTTTTATTTTTTTATTTTTTTTCCCCTGGGGAAAAATATCACTGTTCTGTGTGTTCGTTATGCGGTTTTGGGCTTTTGGGTTTGATATTACATCGTTCGAACTTGTACAAGTTCGATGTGTTATAGACCCCATGCAAACTGTATAGAGAGAGCGAGAGAGATTTTGTGTGCGTGTGTGAAATAGGTCAGAATGTCAAGCAGTAGTAATTTGTTTGCTAATAAGGTACAATTTTTAACTTTGTCATTTTAACCAGACGGCAAGTAAGAGGTAAAGGGCAACATGTAGGAGGCTGAGGTACAGTTGTTGGGATTAAATAACTGCTGGTTGTGAGGACAGTGAATTGAAGAAATTTGTGGGTCCACCAGTTCATAGGTTCGTAGGTGTGTACTAGGCTAATGGCCCTGGAGCCTTTACAAGCCTAGCCCAAAAAAAAATTGACCAGGCACCATGCCACCTGATAGTTCACAGTGCCCCTATCCAGTAGGGCAACTGGAGTGATCCCTGGGGTGAACTTTGTTACCCATCCACTCCGTCAAGATTTGTCTTGAAGATGGCCAGCGAGTTGCTCTGGTTGACATGAATAGGAAGTTTATTCCAGAGTATGGGCAGTCTTTGGGAGATGAACCTGTCCCTCCAGCATGTTCTGTTAATTGTGGTAATGAGGTTGTGATCTCTGGAGCATGTGGTGCAGGGGGACTGAGATTTCTTTAGATGTAGCATTTCAAGTAGGGCTGGGTCTGACATGGCTTTGTAAGGCAAGCAGAGATCACCTCTAAGTAGACGACAAGAGACTGAGAACAGCTGAAGATTCTTGAGGCTGTCTGTGTAGGACATGTGTTTAAGGCCTAGGATCCTTTTTGTGAGGTACTTTTGTGGCCTCTCCAGCTGTTGTATGGTCCGGTACATACCAAATGGGGAGTTGTATTCGATGATTGATGACCTCTTTCTTTCTGAATGTGAAACCTTTGGTTATAAGATTTGCCATGTAGAAGGACTTTCTGACCACAGTGGCAGTGTGGTGGTCGAAGGTGAGGTGGTTGTCGCCCTGGGTGCCCAGATCTCTTATGGCCCCTTCAATGTTCAGTGGACTCCCATCATTGTGGTAACTTGTGGGAACTGAGTTTTTTTCCAAAAGGGATGATAACGCATTGTTTGGCATTAAACATAAGGCCATGGTTCTGTCCCAGTCATTGGTCTCAGAGAGGCCCTTTTGTAGGCTGTCTGCATCACTTGGGGAGTTGATAATGACCCCTAGCTTGCAGTCATCAGCGAACTTGGTCAGCCAGAGTCCTCCTGTGCTGGTCTCTACTTCTGAGAAGTAGATGCCAAACAGGAGAGAGCCCAAGACCGAGCCCTGTGGGACCCCACTAGTGACTGGTCAACAGTCTAACGTGGAATGTGCAACTTTTACTCTGTGGGTCCTTTTTGTGAGCCAATTTGCAACCCACCTAGTGATCTAAGGATTGATGCCTAGTTTGGGGAGTTTATTAATGATGCCTGAGTGGGGAATGGCATCAAAGGCCTTGGCCAGGTCAAGATTGGCTGTATGCACTGCCTTACCCTCATCCACAGCCTTGGTGACTGCCTCGAAGAAGTCAACCAGGTTCAGCAGGCAGGATCTCCCCTTGACAAATCCAAATTGCGTGGGGTCAAGAGTTTGGAGATTGCCTATATCTTTGTTAAGCAGGTCCCTGATGATGGACTCCAGAGCTTTGCATGCCGGCCTCGTTAGGCTAATGGGGTGATGGTTCCCAGGGTCTGTAGTTGCTCCCTCTTTATGGAGTGGGATGACTGTAGCATTACGCCATTCGTTAGGGACATATTTTGAGGTAAGGCTGTGATTGAACAGGGCATACACATGTGGTGCCAGTTCATTTTATAGCTCATGTAGGACACAGCTAGGAATATTATCAGGTCCCATAGACCCTGTATTCTTGGCTTTGGACAATGCAGCTTTTACCTGTGCCACAGAAATGGTGGGGACCAGGCTTTCGTTTGGTATTGTGATAGGACCCTTGGGGGGGGGGGGGGTAAAGTTGGCACTGAATGTCTGCCAGTATGTTGGCTATATCTGTTGGCTCAGTATAGGAGATGCCATTGTGCAATAACTCAAAGCAAATCTGGGTATTGCCTTGGAGGTTTTTGATATAGCTATAGAAGGCTTTGTGGTTTGTTTTTGGTGTTGGCCACAATTCTGCCTTCATAGCTGGCTTTGGAGGATTTGATAAGGGATCTCAACCTTTTGTTTAGACTGATAATATCTTTTACACTACTAACCTGCCTGTTTAACACTATATATTAACCTCTTTTATGCTTTCAGCCAAGACCTTTTTGTTGTCATGACTAGCTACTATGGATATTTTTTTAACTTTAAATTGTTTTTTGATACTGAAGCTTTTCTCCTCAGCCCCTGACTGAATTTTGATTGTCATCTAGTCAGATTTGTACATGAAAAATGTATTTGCATTTGTATTTTGCCGTATTATACTATATTAGTTTTTAGTTTTATTTGTATAGATAGTATTATTAATGACTTCATATATTATAGTGTATTAGTCTGATAGTGGAGCTTTTCTCCTCGGGCCTCTGCTGAAAATGGACATGTATCCAGCCAGACTAGCCCGGTTAACAAATGTAAAATAAAAATAAAAATAAATAATAAATAAGGGAGGATTTCCAGTCTTGTGACTTCATTTTTTTTATTTCTGCAACAGTTTCTTCCTTCTATTGTAGAGTTTGATGGTTTGGAACCACCAGATTGGCTTTCCTTATTTGGAGGAGTGCGTCTTAGTTCTGTTTGGTATGGCAAGCTCCATGCATTTGTGTACGTGCTCGTACAGTGCAGTGGTGTATGATTTGGCAGTCATGCAGCTGTTTTCCATTGGCATGGGGCTGAAGTTTGCCACCTCTGTTTTTCGGAGCCCAAAGTCGGCTTTAGAGAAGTTTTTCGGGGTGGTCACCTTAGCGGGGGTTGTAGGTGAGATGGAGATTTCAGTTTGTGGTGGGATTTAACCAGGGAGGAATTGACTGTAGGTGTGGAGCAACAGTCTCCCAAGTTTGTGATAACCAGGTCGTGGATGTTGCTTCCCTCTAGTGGTGGTCAGAATGAGCTGGTCCAGACATTGGAATTGATAAATTCCAGAAAGCGTTGGGCCTGTACATTGGTACTTGAATAGTTTTCCCAGTTGATGGAAGGGTAGTTTGAAGTTACCCAGTATGAGAGTATTGGGTTGGACCTTGATAGATTCCAGGGTGCTTGGGAATTTGGAGTGAGAGTCTAAAGACATGTTTGGGTTTCTGTAGCAGGCTATGACTTGTATCATCGTCTTCCCAGTGTTGTACCTGAAATATCTCTGATGCATTATGCTGGGCTACCAGTCTAGAGGTGTGAGTATCCTTTAAGAATATGGAGACACCACTGTCTTTGGAGCTTCCAGACGTATTTTGGGGCTGAAAGGTATGGAATGAGTTGTAGCCTGGGAATTCAGGGGTGCTTTCTGTCTCTCTAAACCAGGTCTCTGTTACAGCACATATGTTGACATTCTCCATTTTGAAGAGAGCTTCGAGCAAGTGCATCTTGAGATTTAGACTTCTAGCATTGAGCAGCATGACTCTCAAATTGCATGGTGGAATTTTGGTCTTTGGAACACTGCCTAAAAAAGGCACTGTAGGGGATGGCAGGAGGCTTAGCCAGTACCTGGAATCCCAGTGGTGACAAATGCAGACGGTCCCTGGCAAAGCATCGAGGTCCGTCTATCATGTTGTCCCAGGCAGACAGATACTGGATCCTCGTAGAATGACACCAGAAACTTAGCCAATTGTTGAAGTCAATCATTTTCTGCTCGTACTGTGGTATCATTCTAGGTGATGGTAGAATACTGCTAAGGGCTAGGGTCATACCTACCTGGGCCACATAATCAGAGAGTTCCATCACATCTCTCTTCATGTATTCTAGGGAGGTACATCTCTGGTCATTCACACCCACATGGACAATGGCGGAGTCATATTTGTACTTGTGGAGGGACCCGAGTGCATGCGTTATGTGGTGGATCCTGGCACCTGATAAAAAACTGACTGTCACCTTTTCCTTGCTCATCCTAGTGAGTGGGACATCAGTGTGCCTCACAATTGAGTCTCATATGATTAGTACATTGGGCAAATTGTTTTGCCTTAAGGGCTTAGGTTGAGGGCCACACTGTGGTGGTGAACTGTGTTCTGGGGGTGGTGGTCTAGTGCATTTCTGTCTCAGGGGCTCTCTGTTGTTTGGGTACATTTTTATTGAGAACCTCCACGAAGGTGGATGTATGGTTTGTGTTTCTGTGTGTGGGTTGTGATGGGTGGTGTTTTGGAGGGCTGTGTGTTCTTTGTAGTGAGTTGCAGGTATTGACCTTCTCTTGACCAGCTAGTCCAGTCTTGGTTGGAGTATGCACTGCCTCCAGTTTGGTGATATAAGTGTATCTCTCAAATGTTTGAGTGTTGGCAGGTAAGAGGAGAGGGTTGTCTGTGTACATTAGATAGTTGCCACACTGCCTCAGAGTACCAGACGAAAGCACCGGAAATTGCAAGTGTGCTATAAATACTACAAAGGCCTGTTAAAGTGCTAGTTGATTAAGCTAATTGAAGTGCAAGAAGTAAAACAAACAAGCACATTCCAAGGGAAAAATTGAAGCGCAGACTTTCTGGCACCGGTAATACTTTACCTAAGCTAACCGCCGCTCCACTGTGCGCAAACACTGGGTTTTAAACCAGAAAGTTGAAAGGGATGGAAAACTGCCCAGACGGCCAGTAATCTACAATTTCTGGGCTAGAAACCACTCTTGTGGTAGATAGGCTACCTAGTGCTTACCACTCCCACTGACAAGCTAGAAGGCTCCCCTCCAACACACAAAGTTCTGGGGGGCTCAGAAGCTTACAAACAGTTCTGGATACAGCAAATCTGTATCTGGACTAGACTAGTGTTAAACTGGTCATTTTTCCAGTAAGTTCTCTAACTTTAGGCATGGTGCATACCTTTCTGTTTGCCTGTGGTGGATATGAGCACTTTGTCTTGTAGAGGGAAAATGGTTTATGCATGTCACACGACAGCATATTTAAATGGTTTATGCGCGTCACATGACGGCACATTTAAATGGTTTATGTGCGTCACACGATGGCACATTTAAATGGTTTATGCGCGTCACACGACAGCACATTTAAATGGTTTATGCGCGTCACACGACAGCACATTTATTTTAGCAGTAAAAATTATCGTGTAATTCATACTGCCTATTTGGACTACCAATTGGAACGGAGAATGCTGCTGATTGTCACTGAATTTTATGTTAAAATGGGAGTTTTTCTCCCTGGACCTCCATTGAAATGAACACTTGCTCAGCTGGTGGATCCTGATTAACAAATGCAAATAAATGACCCATTTTCATACTCATGACGCGTGTTTGTAAAGTTGAGGCAGGATTGTGTGCATAGTCGGTCACACCTGGCAAAGAATGGAGTTCTAGATCTTGGTCAGAGTGGAGACTGAGAAAGTGGTAAGACTGTCGAGAGAGTAAATATTTGGTAAATGGTAAGATACAACACGCACAGGCTTCCATATGTGGCTGGAGTATGACACACACAGGTTTCCACGTGTACCAGTGTAGTTACCTCTCTGCAGTGTTAATGGGATCTTTCAATCCATGTGTTTAAAAGAGTTAGAAGAAAATACTGTCTTAGAAATGTTCTGTTCTGTATGTAAAACTTATAAAAAAGGAAAAAAGACTTTGTGTGTTTATCATGCTTTAATTCTGCTTTTTTCTTATTTTTCCAGCAACAAACCAGAGGTAGTGGAAGTGACGTTTGCAGGTAATGCCAGTTGCAGAGGAGTTTTTTTTTTATATATAGTGTCTGTTTACAATATACAAAATGCATCAAGGTGAAGTTTATTTTATTTATTTTGAATTTGTTAACCAGGAGAGAGCATTGATCCATTAGACCCATTTCAGTCTCAATCCTAGGAAAACAAAGTAGTTGCATGACATAATCTGCAGAGTAAATGACAAAATGCAATATATACATATTTTATATGTAATGTGAATGTTGTAGTTGATGTGAGGGAATAAACACAGTAAATGACATTATATGCAGAGTGATTGAAAAAAACAGTATATACGTGCAATAAACAGTGTGTGTATGTGTGTGTACATATATAAATGAAATCAGAGTTGGCATGTTAAAATAGAGCAAGGTATACTGACAAAAGAAAGGCATGAAAAGAGTGAGTTATATAACCAGAGAGATAGCAGTCGCATGTTCCTAGTGTCTTGAAGTTTGCTTTTATTTGTGAATGGAAAATGGGGTAAGAAGTACGATCTTTAAGGAAAGAAGGGCGAGATTCCTACAGTTTGGGACAAGGACTGAGAAAGCATAGTCTGACAGTGGAGTGAAGCCTGGTTGGAGGCATTGGAGGAGAAGACATTAGTGGCTAGATGTCAAAGGCTGTATCTTGGTGCATCTCAGAATAGCCTGGAGGCTATTGGAGAGGAAGGTGTCATTAAATAGTCGAGATACAAGTAGAAAATCACTACGTTGTTTCACTGGTACCCAGTTTGCTTTTTTCAGTGGCGGTAATGTCTTTGGGAGGGAGTGATAAATCCGCAAATAGCATTTGAAATTGACTGAATACTAGATACATTTCCTTTAGAAGCTGCAGCAGTTAGTGGGAAACAGTGTGCCAGTAGACTACCTTTACCTAAGGCATTTCTACAGGGTCTGGCTAGAAAATTGGTGATCCTATTAGCCCAGTATAGGACAGAGTTGAGTGTGCCTGCCTGCCTGTGTGTGTGTGCCTGCCTGCCTGTGTGTGTGTGCCTGCCTGCCTGTGTGTGTGTGCCTGCCTGCCTGTGTGTGTGTGCCTGCCTGCCTGTGTGTGTGTGCCTGCCTGCCTGTGCCTGCATGCATGTGTGTGCCTGCATGCATGTGTCTGCCTGCCTGCGTGTCTGTCTGCGTGTGTGTGTGCCTGCCCGTCCGTGTGTGTGGGTCTTTCTGCCTGTCTGCCTGCCTGCCTGCCCGCTTGCCTGTCTGTCCACCTTGCCTGCCTGCCTGCGTGTGTACCCTTCGTGCCTGCCTGCGTGTGTACCCTGCGTGTCTACCTGCCTGCCTGCGTGTGCCTGTGTGTCTGCGCGCCTGCATGTGTCTGCGCCTGCCTACCTGACTCTGTGTGTGCCTGCGTGCGTGTCTGCCTGTCTTTTTTTTTTAATTTCTCCAAGTCTTTTGTGTTTCCAATACCATGATGGAAGTGGACCCCATTACTAAGTCAAAGTGCACTTAAAGTTCATGAAATTGGTATTGTTTCACTCTGTTAGCCAAAAGTGCTTTTTGCAGCACTTGCAATGTGCCCAGGAATCACTCATCCTGCAATTCGTACGGTGGTAGATGAATTGGTAACAAGTCTAAATACGATTGCTCCTTCTGCTATTGGAACTGTCTGGGTATCTTTCTTCCACACGGCTCTCGTTTCTGCCTGCAGATCAAGGTATTTTATGACTTTGTGTCTTTCTGTACGCAAGAGACTGTAGTCACTGGGTGTGGAGATTTCAGTGATCAGTGCTACTTTTGTCTTCTTTTCTTGGACCACTATATCTGTGTTTCTAGCATCTGTATTTTGAACTGTTGGTATTGGGTGATCCCATATAATATAATATATACTTGATTATTTTCTATGATTCTTTGTGGCTCATGTTTCCAGTGTTTTTCAACCACTTCGAGATCATAATGTTTGCACACTCTCCAGTGTAACAGCCTCGCCACATTATTATGCCTTTCAGTGTACAGTCCCTCTGCCATTAGTGCATCGCAACCAGCAACAAGGTGTTCAACTGTTTCCAGTTCAGTTTTACAAAACCTATATATGTCTGTTTCTCCCACATGTTCAGTGGACTTTGTAAACCAGCATGTACGTAACCCGCTATCTTGGGCTGCCGATATTAACCTTTCATTTCTTGATGTGAATTTGCCTCTCCTTAACCATTCCTGTGTTCGCTCTTGATCAACATGAGGCTCTACGAGAAGTTTTCTATACTTGCAACTGTTTTTGTTTTTTCCACATTTATTGCCTTCTCAGCTGGTCCTTCACCTTGTATTATTTCTTAGTTTTTAGGACATTCAGTTGCTGCCTGGTTTTTATCTACTTCTGGTATAATTTTGATTCCTGCTTGACGTCTATATGTTCCTGCTACATTAAGCAGAGAAGTCATCTTAGATTTATTCTCCTCATGTTTCAAAACTTTCACTACATTTGGATCTTGTGAGGTCAGTAGATATGTGTGGAGTCCCATGATTGTAGATCTATACATGTAATCAATTTCAAGGAGGCCCATCCCTACTTCAGAACGGGGAATATATAATCTTGGTATACACAGATTTTTATAAATCATTTGGTAAGCATGAAGCATCCTTCTTGTTTTAATATCCAATCTATCCAACACTTTTTTGGGGCCAGTCAATCACTCCAAAACTGTTAGGACAGGAAGAGCAAATTGATTTATGGCTTGGATCTTGTTCCTAGATGTAAGTGCTGTTTTCAGGATTAATTTTTAAGTCTTCTGAAGTATTCCTTACTGAGCTTTATTCGCATTTGTTCATGTTTTATTGCCGACCCTTCATCAATTCCCAAGTATTTATACACTCCTTATTGCTCAAGTTCTTTTATATCCTATTCTTGTCCCAAACTTATGTTTTCCTGGTGCTGCAGGTTTTCCCTTTTTAAAGGTTGCTTTTACACATTTATCAAGACCAAATGACATTCCAATATCATCTGAAAAAGTTTTGACAACCTGCAGCTGTGCTTTCAGTTCCTCATCTGATGAGCTATACAGTTTTAAATCATCGACAAAGAGAAGATGAGAAGTCATTAGACTTTGCTGTTTTGAGAGTCTCCCTGGAATTTCCCCCTTTGAATTTTTATCCCTGAGATATGTCCTTTATCATGGCTTAATTGCAAAGTGGTCTGCCACTGATGTTCATCATGTTACCCTGCTGCAGTCATCACACTTGGGCTATCCTGTCGTCAGGCAGTCCCACAGTCTGCCTGAATTCCAAAGTCTTGGTCCGGCATCTGTTGCTGTCGCTTCTTCCCTGACGTCAGTGCGCTAGGGGTATATAAGAGGCATCCAACGCCATTTTCTTCAGTCTTTCTTGCTGCGCGGTGCCCGAAGCAGAAGCAGTTCGCAAGTGCCAGTCGGCTGACACTTGAGATTTTCGAATCGAATTTCAGTCTGAAGTCTTCAAAGCTAAGTACCCAGTTGGGGAACCTTTTCTTGCCTCAGTCTGATGTCAGAAAAAGTTAACAATTGCATTTCTTGTGGAAAGCAAATACCTCATAAGGACTTTCATTCTTATTGTATACCTTGCCTAGGCCCAGACCATGATGTCACTGGTTGTCGGTTTTGTGTTAGGTTCAATAGGCGAACTGTAAAGCGACGCTTTGATTTCGCACGACACTACTTAGGTAGGAAATTTAATTACACTATGCTGTCGGAGCAACCGACTACCGGCATGCATAAAAAACGCAAAGATAACGTACCTTCCTGGACTACATGAAAAGAGACATAGAGGAGCTCTCTGACCATGTAGCTCAGGCTGGTATGACCCTGACCTTGAGTAGCATCTTGCCCTTACCAAGAATGATGCCACAGTATAAAGACAAAATGATCAGTTTCAACAATTGGCTAAAGTATTGGTGTCATTCAAAGGGGATCCAGTGTCTGTCAGCCTGGGATGACATGCTCGACAAGCCATGTTGCTTCGCTAGGGACGGCTTGCACCTGTCACCCTTAGGCTTTCTTATACTGGCCAAGGCTCTTGCCAACCCATAGTGCCTTTTTTAGGCAAGGCTCAGAGGACAAACCCACCTCCATAGACAGCCCAAGGATAAAAAAACTAAAGGTAATGCTACTACGCCAGAAGTCTAAACCTCAAGATGCATGCACTCGAGGCTGTCCTCAGTATGGAGAAAATCGATGTCTGTGCAGTAACAGAAACCTGGTTCAAGGCTCCTGAGAGCACCCCAGCACTACCAGGTTATAACTCATACCATGCGTTTCGGCCCCAAAGCTCGGACCGAAGCACAAAAGGAGGGGGAGTATCTATATTCATCAAAGATACCTACACCTCCAGGTTAGTGGCACTGCACGAAGCATCGGAAACCATCCATGTGCAACTAACAGCGGGCAAAACTGCCTTTCAGTTTGTAGCCTGCTACAGAACACCCGCTCTATTACAGGAACCCCTCTTGGCATTCCTGAGAACATTGGAGAAATATGAAGGTCTCTCCAAACACTATGTTGTTGGGTGACTTCAACTACCCAAACATTGACTGGGAAAACTACTCAAGCCCAAACAACCTCTCCCAATGGTTCCTTGAATTTATAAACTCTAACACAATGGAACAACTGGTCACCACTCCCATAAGAGGGAACAACATATTGGACCTGGTCATCACCAACATGGGGACTCTGTTCCATACCAGAGGAAAACCCCTCATTGGTAAGATCAGACCATAAACAAATTTCCCTGGACATCCATATCCCGTCCCCACCCCCAGCCAAGGAAATCACTGTAAAGAATTACTCAAAAGCCAGCTTTGCACTTCTCAAGACTGAGGTGGAATCCTTCAAAGCCCTTGGGCCAGAGGATAGTACAGCCCAATCCGCAGAATCCTTTACAAATGCATTCTGTGAGCACCTGCAGGAATGCATGGATCATGCTATCCCAAATAAAACCAAGACTCACTCCTCCAAAAACAGGAGACTGGTTTGATGGACCCCGGCTATAAATAAGCTATACAACAGAAGGAGGAAGCTACTACATGACAGAGCAAAATCCCAAAAAGGGAAGGCATCTCTGATCAGTATTAGCAAGAAACGTCGATCCCTCATAAAAATCATCAAAGTCCAGTTTCGAAAGAAAAATTGCTCTAGACACTAAAGATAATCACAAGGCCTTCTTTAGTTATGTCAGGAACATGGGCGGAAACTCCCAGATATGCTCTGAATTGTTGCATAACGGTACAAAATATACCAAACCTACAGACATAGCCAACATCCTGGCAGATTCAGCGCAAACTTCTCCCTCCTTCCCCCCCCAAAGGAGCAAATGCCTATCCCAACTGAATGTAACCTCCCTGACATCACAGATGCACAGGTGAAAGCTGCCCTCTCCAAAGCAAAAAACACAGCATCTATGGGACCGGACGGTGTCCCAGGCTGTCGTACATGAGCACCAAGAAGAACTGAACCCTCACATTGTCACTGTTCAAACTTAGCCTTACTACAGGATATGTACACAAAGAATGGCGTACAGCTACAGTGGTCCCACTCCACAAAGGTGGTGCCACAATGGACCCCGGAAACTATCGCCCCATAAGCCTGACTAGTCTGGTCTGTAAAGCTATAGAGTGTATTATCATGGAACTCATAAACACATTGGGAGCCTCCAGACACTGGACCCTACCCAATTCGGCTTTAAGGGCAGATCTTGCCTCTTAAACCTAGTTGATTTCTTTGAAACAGTTACCAAAGCCATAGATGAGGGCAAGGTAGCCCACACAGCCTACCCGGACCTCGCAAAAGCCTTCGACACAATACCCCACTCGGGCATCATAAATAAGCTTACCAGCTTAAATATCAACCCCTATATCACAAGATGGGTTGCAAACTGGCTCAGAGATAGAACCCACATGGTCAGAATCGCAGGTGCCATGTCCGAATCCAAACCAGTTACAAGTGGCGTCCCACAGGGCTCAGTTCTGGGACCTCTCTTGTTCGGTATATACTTCTCTGAGGTTCAGGCTAACACGGGGGGATTATGGCTGGCAAAGTTCGCAGATGACTGCAAACTGGGGGCCATAATCGAATCTCCAGCTGACACAAGCATCCTCCAAAAGGGTATCACAGAGATGGATGCTTGGTGCCAGAGCCACAGCCTCAAGCTAAATGCTAAAAAGTGCATAGTCATCCCCTTTGGGAAAAACAAGGTGCCCACAAATTACCACATAGGTGGTAATCCATTAAGTACGGAAGAAATAATTAGAGATTTGGGGACCAACGTAGATAGTAATCTCTCCTTTGATAATCATGTTGCCAAAGTGGTTAGAAAGACATTCTATATAACCAACCTTATCACGAAAGGGTTCGCATCTAGATCAAGAGAGGTCATTGTTCCTCTCTACTCGTCACTCATCAGGCCCATAATTGAATACAGTGCCCCTTTTGGGATGTACCTTACCCGACACCTGCAGCAACTGGAGAGACCCCAAAAGTATCTCACCAAGAGGATCATGGGCTACAAACAGATGTCCTATGTAGCTAGACTAAATAAACCCCAGCTGTACTCAGTTGCTTACCGCCTACTCAGAGGCGATCTATGCCTGACGTACAAAGCCATGTCAAACACAGAATTAATGGACATGCTCCACCTAAAAAAATCCAAGTCCCTTAGAGCTGCACGCCCCAGGGACCTAAACCTCAGCACAAAAATAAATAGGACGTGCTGGAGGGACAGATTCATTTCCCAGAGGCTCCCTTCACTCTGGAATAGAATCCCAATTCATGTTAGACGGAGCCCCTCGCTGACCCTCTTCAAGCGAAATTTGGACGCGTGGATGGGAAATCGCAAATTCACCCCTGGGATCTCTCCTGTGTCCCAGCTAGACAGAGGCACATTAAACTAATCTTAAAAGGGTACCTTCTGTGACCTACTTTACAGAGGCACAGTAGGCTAATCTAATAGGGAGGCGGAAGCCAAATGCACTCTGGCTAGGCTTATAAATGCCCTAGGGCAGATAGCCTAGTATCTACCTATGAACCTATAAAGACAGGCAGCCTAGATCCAAGCCAGACTCCGAGGCCTCGACTGGGCTGGTCGCTGGTTCTCTGGTTTTCAGTGAGGCGCCTACGCAGCCCCTGACGACCGCAGAATTGGAACCCCAGACCGCTTTGGAATCTCAAGCAGAGAGTTCTAGGCCGATGCAGCCATTTTCTTTAGGCCCTACCGGCAACATTGCAGAAGGAGAAGCCAGTGCTGCGGAAATACCTTCCGTTACAGAAGGTGTCTTCAGACAGACTACTCTCACCATAAAATCTTATGCTAAGCTTAAGACTCCTCTAAAACCAAAAAAGACTGCACATCAGTCTCCAGTTCAAGGCCCCATGCCTAAGAAACAGATGCTTAAAATGGCTGAAGATTTGATTTCTTTAATCAGGGGTACCCAACCCCCCCCCCCCCCAGACAAAAGGCCTAGACAAGAGGAGGATTATGCCTCCTCTGATCAAGTGTCTATTTCCTCAGGCTCCTCTGAGGAACAGGATTACTCCTTTCCCCCTTATGAAGATTCTGATGCTGAAGATTCCATTCCCTCAGCTTCTCCCCCTGAAGACTGTTCCTTTGGGGGAAACCTTACGTACCATGAGGGAACATTTCCACTGGGAAGGTCAGGACTACTCCGACTCAGAGAAAAGGCTCCGAGAGTTTCTTTTACTCCCCCAGCACAGACCACTTGCTATCCCTCCAGTTTTAGACATTGTGGATGATGTTTACTTAGAATCTAGTCTAAATCCAGATTCTCTGCCTCCTGCTCCAGCCAAACCAGATAGATATTATAGAGTGCCTGACTCACACAAATTCCTTTACAAAAGCCCTGTTGCTGACCCAGAGACTATCTCCCAGGGTCCCAAAGGGGCTAAGGCTTCTATGGCTAAAAATCCTGTACCCTCTGAAAGGGACTCCAGAGCACTAGATAGGTGGGGGAAGAAGGTTTACACCTCAGCTACTCTAGCTATGAGAGCTCTAAATTGTTAATTTCACATGCTGAAATACCAGAAATTCTTAATGTCTCAAATAAAACAAAAGATGAGCACGCACCCTCAACAGTCTGAATTCAAAGAAATGCAGGATCTGTTGCATGCAGCTGAACAGGTGGGCAAACATACTTTACAATGTGGATTTGATTCCTTGGAAGCTTCCCGTAGAGCAGCTGTTACTGGGTCTGTTATACGTAGGCATGCTTGGTTAAAGGAACAAACTCTGCCTGATCATGTTAAAGCAAAGTTACTAGATGCACCCTGACAGCAGGATGTCTTATTTGGGGTTAAAGCAGAAGAGGTTTTAAAGAAAATGGAGGATAAGGCAAAATCTATGCCAGACGGTCAAGGATTTCTTACAGGTACAACCCCCACGCTTCAGCAGAAATTGGCCAGCAAAAAATTGGTCCTTTCCAGCTTCTGACAGACCACAGAGGGGTAAATACAGACACCCAAGGGGCAGAGGACAAGCACAAATCCCTTACAAACCTCGCCATTGGGGCACTGCAACACAGAACGGAGGAGAAGACGGGTCCCAAACTACTAGAAGACAAACACAATGACTTAAACCTCAAACTGCCAAGCAAAAAACTCTTTGCAGCTCCCTTGGGAGGAAAATTAGCATTTTTTATAGACAACTGGCGCATCGTCACAAAGGACAAATGGGTCCTAGACATTATCTCACAAGGATACAGATTCCATTTCCACACCTTGCCAAGGATAAAAGGAATGCCAAACTTGTCACAAAATCAATGGACAGAGGCACAAAAACAAATTACAGCTCTCAAGGACATTAGAGCCATTCAGCTGGTACCTACACAGGAGCAAGGCCAAGGATTTTACTCAAGGCTCTTTCTAGTCCCCAGAAAGGACAATGCTTGGAGACCCATTCTGGACCTTTCAATTCTAAACACCTTCTTGCAAGTACCCAAATTCAAGATGCTAACACTACAGCAGCTTCTTCCCATGTTAGGCAAGAAAGCTTGGCTAGTAACGTTGGACCTCAAGGAGGCATACCTGCATGTCCCTATTAGACAAAATTGCAGAAGATACCTCCGTTTCATTGCAGGCTCAACCCATTACCAATTCTCTGCACTGCCCTTTGGCTTATCTACTGCATCCAGGGTCTTCACAAAATGCCTGGCACCAGTAATTGCATACTGCAGATAAAGAGGAATTCAAATATACCCATACCTGGATGACTGCCTCATCCAAGCAGAAAGCAAGGACATTCTCTTACAACATCTGACTTTTGTAAAACCCCTTCTAAGTTGCCTAGGGTACACAGTAAACGAAAAGAAATCAAAATTAGTGCCCTCACAAAATATGACATTCCTGGGTGCCAGCTTGAATACAACGGCCCAGATGGCTTATCTGATGCCAGACAAACTACAACTAACTCAATACTTCAAAATTTACCAGAAAGGCTCATCCAGACTCTGCTACACTTTGCTGTGAAGGAAAGGTTAGTTTGCTTTTATTTTTTGTATTACTGTATTGCCTTTCTATATTTTGAATACTGTAGTTTTTCTTTACCTTGTGTTTTGCTTGCATTCTGTTTTAACAGCATATTAAAATTTCAAAAGAGACCACAGCTCTCTCTCTCTTCTGAGTCGGGCAGAATTTTTTCCCACCTTCCCACCCATTTAAGTTGTCTTGTTAAATACCACTGTCTTTCTAGTTGCCCGCCTCTTATGTTAATCTGACCATATATCTCATTTCTCTCTACTTTCACTGGCTTATGTGAGTAATCACAAAATCATCATTTTTGAAATCCCACCCCTTCAATTATTTAAATTTATTGGCCATCCTACAGTATTTCGTAGTACCAAAATACAAAAGTGACCACCCCTTTCAATCCATCTTGCTGTTTTAAAAATAGTAACTATCCACTAAACCTTAACTTTTTAAACAGGTAAAGCTCAAGTTACCTACTTTCACATCTAACTTCTCTAGTGCACACTGCAGAGTGCATTCTTTTCAATCTTACCTTTAAGCATCCCTGTGACTAGCACTTTCTCTAATACCTGCTGGAAAGCACTAGGAAGCCTTAAACTTATACAAACACTGAACTCTCCTTGTTAACAAGGAGAAATTAATAGTAGGCACTAAACTGCCTATAATTGCAAAGTACCTTGCTAAGGAAACGGCTCCTATACTTTACAAAGAAAAAAAAAAAGCCCCAAACCAGGCATGTCTAAGGGTCAGCTTCCGGTGATTTCTCCTGTCCACCTGGTGAATCTGGGCATACTGGGGCAATGCAGCAATTGCCTCATGTACACAGACAACCCTCTCCTCCTACCACCCAACACTACAACCTGTGAGAGATGCACTTACATAGCCAAAATGGAAGCCAAGCTCTCTCCACCCAAGATTGTGCTAAACAGTCAAGAGAAGAAGGTTAACACCCACACTATACCTCAAGCAACACATAGCCCTTCTAAACCCGCACCACCAACACCCACATATAGCAACACTAAATCCACATATGCAGAGGACCTTAACTGTAACCTGCCCAAGCAACAAAGGCCTCTGAAGCTGAAACGCAAACAAACACCAATCACAACCAGTGTGTCACATAGTTCACAACACCAGTGTGCCACCCAGCAACAGCCCCTAAGGCAAGACAATGTACCTAACACTTTAGTCATAGGTGACTCTATAGTCCGGCACACTGATGTCCCTATCACCAGGTTGAATAAGGAGAAAATTAGTCAGCTGCCTGTCGGGTGCCAGGATCCGCCACATAACGCATGCACTCAAGTCACTCCACAACAAGTACAAATATGACTCTGTCATTGTCCATATTGGAGTGAATGACTTGAGACGTACCTCCCTGGACTACATGAAAAGGGACATGGAAGAGCTCTCGGATCATGTGGCCCAGGCAGGTATGACCCTAGCCCTGAGTAAAATCCTGCCTTCGCCCAGAATGACACCACAATATAAGGATAAAATGATTGACTTCAACAATTGGCTAAGCTTATGGTGTCATTCAAAGGGGATCCAGTATCTGTCTGCCTGGGATGACATGATTGACAGACCACGATGCTTTGCCGGAGATGGTCTGCACCTGTCGCCCCTGGGATTCAGGTTACTGGCTGAGGCTCTTGCCACCCCTGTAGTGCCTTTTTTAGGCAAACTTCAAAGGACAAAACCACCACCGTAACAGGTACAAGACCACCACCGTAACAGGTACAAGCATGCAAAATCTGAAGATAATGCTACTCAATGCTAGAAGTCTAAACCTCAAAATGCACTCTCTCGAGGCACTCCTAAAAATGGTGAACATCAATATCTGTGCAGTAACTGAGACCTGGTTCAAGGCTCCAGAGAGCACCCCTGCAATACCAGGCTACAACTCTTACCACACTTTTCGGCCACCAAACCAGGACTGAAACACTAAAGGTGGAGGAGTGTCAGTATTCACCAAGGATATTCACTCCACCAGGCTAGTTGGCCAACACAATGTGTCTGAAATTCTCCAAGTGCAACTAACACTAGGTAAGACTGCAATCCAAATTGTAGCTTGCTACAGATCCCCCACCATACCCCAAGATTCTCACTACACCTTTCTAAACATACTGGAAAATATTAAGATAGAACCAAACACCCTAATACCGAGTGATTTTTAACTACCCTGCCATTAACTGGGAAAACTACTCATGTCCCAACACCTTTGCGCAACGGTTTTTGGAATTCATAAATTCCAACGCCCTGGATCAACTAATCCATAGTCCCACCAGGGGCTCCAATATCCTAGACCTGGTCATTACCAACATGGGAAATCAATGCTCCATACCTATGGTCACCCCCTCGTTAGTCAGGTCTGACCATAAGCTAATCACCCCTAACATCCACATCCCACCCCCACCCCCCAGTAAAGAAACCACCATAAAAAACTTCTCCAAAGCCAACTTCATGCTACTCAAGTCAGAAGTGACAAACTTCATGACACCCATGCAGACAGGAACTGAAAGTTCAACTGCTGAATCCTACACTAAGGCACTGTACGAGCACATCCACTCATGCATGAATCGTGCCATCCCAAATAGAACCAAAATGCTCTCATCCAAAAAGGAAGCCAATCTGGTGGTCCCCTGCCATAAACAAACTTTACAACAAAAGGAAGAAACTTTTGCAGAAAAGAGGAAAATCCCAGGATGCAAAAAACTCCCTTACTAGCCTCAGTAAGAAACTGAGATGCCTCATAAAATCCTCCAAAGCTAGTTAAGAAAATAAAATTGCCAAAGATTCCAAAGACAACCACAAAGCATTCTATAACTAAGTCAAGAATCTAAATGGCAATGCTCAGATCTGCTCTGAGCTAAAACAGAATGGCATTAAATATACTGATCCGAAGGATATTGCCAATATCCTGGCAGATCGATTCAGTGCCAACTTCACCCCCCTCTCACCCCCTAAATGGCCCATCTCAATACCGGAAGATTGCCAAATTCCAGTAATAATGGCCACACAGGTACAAAACGCACTCTCTAAAGCCAAGAATACAGCATCCATTGGACCAGATGACATTCCGGGCTGTGTACTACATGAACTACAATATGAACTGGCACCTCACCTAAGCGTCATGTTTAATCATAGCCTCATCTCAGGTTTCGTACCCACTGAGTGGCGCAGAGCTACAGTTATCCCAATCCACAAGGGGGGATCTACCTTGGATCCCAGAAACTACCGTCCCATCAGTCTGACAAGCCTTATCTGCAAGGCCATGGAGCGTATTATCATGGAACTTATAAACAAAGACATTGGCAACCTTCAAACACTGGACCCCACCCAGTTTGGGTTTGTGAAGGGCCAATCTTGTCTCCTGAACCTGATTGACTTCTTTGAATCGGTCTCCAGAGCCATGGACAAGGGTAAGGTGGTCCACACAGCCTATCTAGACCTTGCCAAGGCCTCTGGAATCATAGATAAACTTTCTAAGTTGGGCATTAATCCCTATGTCACCCAATGGGTTGCTAAATGGCTTACTGATAGAACCCACACTGTAAAAGTAGCCAACTCCAAATCCAGCTCCAGACAAGTGACAAGTGAAGTACCTCAGGGTTCAGTCCTGGGGCCGCTCTTGTTTGGCATCTACCTCTCTGAAGTACAGGTAAACACCAAGGGACTCTGGCTAACAAAGTTTGCAGATGACTGCAAACTGGGAGCCATTATTGAATCCCCAAATGATGTGGGTACTCTACAAAAGGGCCTTACAGAAACAGATGCTTGGTGCCAGAGTCATGGGCTCAAGCTCAATGCCAAGAAATGTATTGTTATCCCCTTTGGGAAAAAGCATGTATCCATGAATTACCATATAGGTGGCAGTACACTAAACACAGAAAGTGTGATAAGAGACTTAGGGACACAGGTGGACAGTGGTCTCACCTTCAATAACCACATCGCCACAACAGTCAGGAAATCCTTCTATGTGGCACACCTCATCACAAAGGGCTTTTCATCCAGAAAAAAGGAGGTCATTGTCCCACTGTACTCATCCCTCATTAGACCCATTATAGAATACAACGCCCCATTTGGTATGTACCTCTCAAGACATCTGCAACAACTGGAAAGGCCTCAAAATACCTCACTAAAAGAATCACAGGCCTAAAGCAGATGCCCTACGCTGACCGCCTTAAAAAACTCCAGCTATACTCTGTCGCATATCGTCTACTCTGAGGCGATCTCTGCTTAACATGCAAGGCCATGTCAAACCCAGAGCTGTTGGACATGCTACACTTAAAGAAATCCCAATCCCTCAAAGCTACACGCTCCAGGGATCTAAACCTTGTCATCACAATAAACAAAACATGCTGGAGGGATAGGTTCCTGACCCAGAGACTCACCAGACTCTGGAATAGATTGCCCATACATGTCAAGCAGATTGGACCTCTTCAAGAGGAACCTTGACGATTGGATGGGAGAAAGGAAATTCACCCCAGGGATCACGTCAGTCGCCCTGCTAGACAGGGGTCCAGGAAAGTAAATAATGTGGGAAGAAATAGCCAGGGAATTGTTAAGGCTAGGCTTGTATAGGCCCTAGGGCCAATAGCCTAGTACCAGCCTATGTACCTATGAAAATAATGGCAACAAAGACCCAACTCCCTGCAAGAAAAATTCTGCAGGCCTTGGGATTCATGGCATCTTGCATACTACTAATACCATTTGCAAAACTGCATACGAGGAAATTACAATGGTACCTGAAAAGCGTATGGACTCAACACAGCCACAGCTTGGAAACAATGATACCTCTCATTCCCTGCCTTCAACATGAGTTTCTATGGTGGTCACAGGCATGTCACCTCAACAAGGGTCAGCCTTTCACCTTACGCCCAGCCAGGCAAACTATGACAACAGATGCATCAGACTATGCCTGGGGGGCACACATGGCAGGACGGTGCGTTCAAGGCATATGGACTGCAGATCAAAGGAATCTGCACATCAATCAAAAAGAAATGCTAGCTGTACAGAATGCTCGGACAGCCTTCAAGGACCTCTTAACATCCAGGACAGCTTATAATAAGGACAGACAACACCACAGTAATGTGGTACATAAACAAACAAGGGGGTACACACTCCTATCCTCTATGCAGGCAAGCAGTGACCTTGTGGAACACAGCACTGGCTTACCAAGTTCAATTACAAGCTCAGTTCCTGCCATGAAAAAAGAACACATTGGCAGACGACCTAAGCAGAAACATCATGGATCCCCACAAGTGAAAACTGGATCCACAAGTATTTGCTATAACTGAAAAATGGGGGCGCCCAGACATAGACCTGTTTGCCAACCCCCAAAACCATCAGCTTTCAAAATTTTGCACAAGGACATTTCACCATCAAGCTTGGAAAGTGGACGCACTCTCATTCAGTTGGAAAATGCTGACAGTATATGCCTTTCCTCCATTGCCCCTTCTCACAAAGGTGCTACTGAAAGTCAGGATGGAGAGACCTTGAATGATGCTCATTGCCCCGGACTGGCCACGCCAGCACTGGTACCCACTACTAAGGAACATGGCCCAGGGCCCACCATGGATTTTACCACAATTACCTCATCTACTCACACAGCAAGGCAGTCGGATTCTACACACCCAGCTCAAAACCTTAAATTTGGCTGCATGGCATATCACCTAAGCAACCAGCCAGCCCCTCTTTCACAAGCTGTTATGGATGTCATTCTGGTGGCCAGGAGGCCCAGCACCAGGAAAGCCTACTCAGACAAATGGAAAAGATTTTGCGCCTGGAACCAAGCTAAAGGCTAGAATACCCTTCAGCCGGACATGCCTCAGATTCTACAATATTTAACTGAGATGTTACACAAAGGACTTTCTTTTTCATCTATAAAAAATCCGCCTCAGCTATTTCAGCTCACTACAACACGGATCCTCCCTTATTTTCACATCCACTTCTAAGGCGGTATCTCAGAGGGGCAAAAAACATTAGGCCTCCCAGGAGAGCGCCAACACCAACTTGGGACCTAAATTTTGTTCTGGAAAAACTTATGCTGCCACCTTTTGAGCCAGCTTTCTCAGCTGAATTACTTCAGCCAGAAGAGTCTCAGAGCTACCGGCACTAATGGCCATTTCCAAATGCATAGGACATTGCGTACGATGTTCATCGTGCATACAGCTGCAGTCATAACAGATGGGTTTTCCTGCCGTCAGGCGGGTCCTCGGTAGGCCGAATTCCGAAGTCTAGGTCCAGCGTCGGTTGTCGTCACTTCTTCCCTGACGTCAGTGCGACAGGGGTATAAAAGAACCAGCCGACGCCATTTTCTCCAGTCTTTCTTGCCGCGCAGTGCCCGAAGCAGAAGCAGTTCGCAAGTGCCGGTCGGCCAGCTCCTGAGATTACGAATATTTTGCAACCAAAGTCTTCTTGAAAGCTAAGTACCCCGTTGGGGAAACTTTTCTTGCCTCAGACCGATGTCAGACAAAGTTAATAATTGCATTTCATGTGGGAAGCAAATACCGCATAAGGATTTTCATTCCCTCTGCATTCCTTGCTTCGGCCCAGACCACGACGTCTCGGCCTGTCGTTTTTGTGCTACTTTCAACAGACGCACCATTAAGCGTCGGGCGGAGTTCGCCCAACACTATTTTGGCAAAAAATTTAATTACATTATGTCGTCGGATACCCCGACTCCAGTTTTGAGTAAAAGACGCAAAGATAAGGACCGACATACGAGGTCTGCGGCTTCTACCGACACCACGCCAAAGCCGACTACAGGTGGTCCGGTTCTCAGTGAGGAGCCTACGCAGCCCCTGACTACCGACGACCCTTCATTGGTGATGTCTACTGTACCCGAGGTCGCAGGCTCTGCAGCCCACACCCCGACTTCCGATACCGAAGCCACTCATTGCGGTGAAACTCAGAGTTTAGACAGGTCTACCACCTCTCAAGGTGTCTTCAGGCCTTCCTCTTCTTTTTCCATCAAGGCTTTCACTAAGTCTAAAGCAGCCATGCATACTAAAAGACAAGCTCCACAGGGCCCTTCTCAAGGCCCCATGCCTAAAAAGCAGATGCTCAAAATGGCTGAGGATTTGATTACTCTTATCAGGGGTTCTCAACTCCCCCCCGGACAAAAGGCCCTGAGTGGAGGAAGAATCCCCCTCCTCGGACCAGGCCTCCATTATTTCAAAGCATTCTGATGACCAGGAACATTCATACTCCCCTTTTGAAGATTCTGATGCAGAGGAGTCCATTCCCTCTGTCTCCCTCCCCCCCTGAGGATTACTCTTTTGGGGAAACCTTGCATACCTTGAGGGAACACTTCCACTGGGAAGGCCAAGAGTACTCAGACTCCAAGAAAAGGCTTGGGGATTTTCTCTTGCTCCCTCAGCACATGCCTCTAGCTATACCTCCTGTCTTAGACATTCTAGATGATGTGTATTCGGAGGCCTGCCTTAACCCAGACTCTTTACCTCCAGCCCCAGTCGAGTCTGACAGGTACTACCAGGTTCCTGACTCACACCAATTCCTATACAAAAGCCATGCGGCTGACCCAGAAACTCTCACAGGGCCCCAAGGGAATTAAGGCCTCCACTGCTAAAAATCCATTACCTTCAGAGAGAGATTCCAGAGCTTTAGAAAGGTGGGGGAAAAAGGTATACACCTCGGCCACCTTAACCATGAGGGCATTAAACTGCCAGTTCCATATGTTAAAGTACCAACAGTTTCTGTTATCACAGTTGAGAAGCAAAATGTCACAACCTGAACAACCAGACTTGAAGGAATTGCAGGATTTGATGCATAGTGCAGAACAAGTGGGTAAGCATACCTTGCAATGTGGTTTTGATGCTTTAGAGGCCTCATGTAGAGCTGCTGTTACAGGATCAGTCATACGTAGACATGCCTGGCTCAAAGAGCAAACCTTACCAGATCATGTCAAAGCTAAATTACTAGATGCCCCTCTTCGAAAAGATGTATTTGGTGTTAAAGCTGAGGAGGTATTAATGAAAATGGAGGAAAAGGCTAAATCAACGCAAACCGTGAAAGATTTCCTACAGGTACAACCTCCACGTTTCAGTAGAAATTGGCCTTCCAAAAATTGGTCCTTTCCAGCCACGGACAGACCCCAAAGAGGTAGATACAGGCGCCCAAGGGGCAGAGGGCAATCTCAAGGATCATTTAGAGGCAGACAATGGCAAGCACCTACACAAAGAGGTGGTGAGGATAGTTCACAGCCATTCAGAAAGCAGACCCAATGACGTTCCCCTTTGCATGCCAAGCAAGGCTCAAATGGCAGCACCTTTAGGCGGAAAACTGGCATTATTTTCGAAAAATTGGCATATTGTCACAAAAGACAAATGGATACTGGACATTATAGACAGAGGCTACAGATTTCATTTTCACACCTTTCCAAAAATGAGAGGCATGCCAAACCTGCCACACAATCAAAGGGCAGAGGCACAAAAACAAATTTCAGATCTCATGGACATGAAAGCTATACAAAAGGTACCTACACAAAAACAAGGTCAAGGTTTTTACTCCAGACTATTCCTGGTACCAAGGAAGGGAAAAGATTGGAGACCTATTTTGGACCTATCCATCCTAAACACATTTTTACTCGTACCAAAATTCAAGATGCTCACATTACAGCAGCTTCTTCCCATGCTGGGCAAGGAGTCTTGGCTGGTAACACTGGACCTCAAGGAGGCATACCTGCATGTCCCAATCAGACAAGATTGCAGAAGATACCTCTGATTTCTTTCAGGTTCAACCCATTATCAATTGTCTGCATTGCCCTTTGGCTTATCTACTGCGCCCAGAGTATTCACGATATGCCTGGCATCAGTAATTGCCTACTGCAGACTTCAAGGGATACAAATTTACCCATATTTGGACGACTGCCTGATCCAAGCAGACAGCAAGCACATACTTCTGAAACATCTGGCTTTTGTAATAATGTTGTTGAGTTCTCTGGGATACACAGTCAACAAAAAGAAATCAAGGCTAATACCCTCTCAAACAATAATTTTCCTGGGTGCCAACTTGGACACAAACACCCAGATGGCCTACCTCACGCCAGAGAAACAGGGGCAACTAACTCAGTACTTCAGAAAACTGGAAAATTTCACCAGGCTGACTGCAAGGAAAATCTTACAGGCTCTGGGATTCATGGCATCTTGCATCCTACTATAATCCCATGTGCAAAGCTGCATATGAGGAAACTTCAATGGTACCTGAAAAACCTATGGTCTCAACACAGCCACAGTTTGGAAACAATAATACCACTGATTCCATGTCTTCAAAAGGAATTTCTATGGTGGGTTCAAGCATGCCAAAGAAACACAGGTCTCCCATTCTGCAAGCCTCAAGCAAATCAAGTCATCACAACAGACTCCTCGGACTACGCCTGGGGGGTGCACATGACAGATCGGTGCATTCAGGGCAAATGGTCCCAAAAAGAAAAGCACCTACACATCATTCAAAAGGAAATGCTAGCAGTAATAAATGCTATTATAGCTTTCAAAAACCTTCTGCATCCAGGTCAACTATTGATAAGGACAGACAACACCACAGTTATGTGGTACATAAACAAACAGGGAGGAACCCATTCATACCCCCTATGCAGGCTGGCCATGTCTCTTTGGAACATGGCTCTGGAATTACAAATCGAACTTCAAGCACAGTACTTGCCAGGCAAGGAAAACACTCTGGCAGACAACCTAAGCAGAAATATGACAGATCCACACGAATGGAAGTTGCATCCTCAAGTTTTTACAGAGATAATTCAAGCATGGGGAAGGCCAGACATAGATCTCTTTGCCTCCCACAAAAATCACCAATTGGCAAAATTCTGCTCAAGGACCTTTCATCCACAGGCCTGGAGAGTGGACGTACTCTCTTTCAGTTGGACAACAATGACAGTTTATGCCTTTCCACCTCTTCCTCTCCTGCCCAAAGTTCTATTAAAAACCAGAGCAGACAGACCAAAGATGATTCTCATTGCTCCAGACTGGCCAAGACAACACTGGTACCCACTCCTGAGGAGCCTGACGCATCCCCCACCATGGATCCTACCTCTAATGCCTCTTCTTCTGACTCAGCACAGCTTCAAAACTCTTCACAGTCAGCTGAAAACACTCAATCTGGCTGCATGGAAGATTCCTTAACTTCACAACAGACCATACTCTTCAAGGAGGTGCAGGATGTCATTTTGGAGGCCAGAAGGCCTTCTACTAGAAAAGCTTACTCCGCAAAATGGAAACGGTTTTGTGTCTGGAATGAGAAAAAGGGTCAGAATCCTGGAATACTGAATTTACCTCAAATATTACAGTATCTAGCTGAGATGCTAAGCAGTGGATTTTCATTCTCCTCCATCAAAATCCATGCCTCAGCCATTTCTGCAGAATACAACACTGATCCTCCTTTATTCTCTCACCTCCTCTTAAGACAGTTCCTCAGAGGGGCTAAGAATATATAAAACCCCCAAGGAAAAAAACAGTACCTGCTTGGGACCTCAATTTCATTCTAGAAAAACTGACCTTGCCTCCTTTTGAGCTAGCTGCCTCAACAGAACTGCAATATTTGTCCTGGAAAACCGCCTTCCTTCTGGCTATCACCTCAGCTCGCAGGGTATCGGAACTACAAGCCCTCATGGCTGTGCAGCCTTTCATCATTTTCCATCAGGACAGAGTTTCCTTATGAACCAATCCGTCCTTTATGCCAAAGGTGGTATCTAGGGTAGCTTTGAATCAGGCTATCCACTTACCTACCTTTTACCCTAATCCTCAAAACAAAGGGGAGAGACTACTACATTCCTTGGATATCCACAGACAGCTGCGTTATTATTTGGACAGAACAAAGCCTTTCAGAAAATCAGAGCAACTCTTTGTGTCCTATGCTACAGGAGCTCAAGGGAAGCCAATTTCAAAACAGACAATCTCAAAATGGATAGCCCACTGCATACGCTTTTGTTACTCTTTTCAGGGTAAAACTGTACCTGCAGGCATCAGATCTCGCTCCACAAGGGCCACAGCTACCTCTGCAGGTTTCCTCAGGGGGGTTCCTACCAAAGATGTTTAAGAAGGAGCCACTTGGAGTTCTGTGCATACCTTCTCCAAGCACTATCACCTACCATTATACTCCAAATCTAGAGCAGGCTTTGCCACTGCAGTCTTGCAGGGCATCCTGGCTCCTCCTAGTTCCACCTAGTGCCTACCACCCCTTTTTTAGCTTTGGGATTCTATCCATCTGTTATGACTGCAGCTGTGTATGCACGATGAACATAGTACAGTTTTGTACCTACCATAAATGTAGATGTTCGAGTGCTAATACAGCTGCAGTCCAGGTTTCCCTCCCTCCTTCCCCTCTTGGGACAGGCCTAATGGCTAACACCTCCTCATACAACCTGATTGGGGTATTCATTTATGGTGTATTTTCTTGCAACTACTGTTTTTTGATTGCATTGCATTATTACATAAATTTATGTATTGCCTTCCTTCTGGGGGCACCTGACATCTGGGGCAAGAAAAACTGAAGAAAATGGCATCAGCTGGTTCTTTTATACCCCTGTCGCACTGACGTCAGGGAAGAAGCGACGACAACCGACCTGGACCTAGACTTTGGAATTCGGCCGACCGAGGACCCACCTGACGGCAGGAAAACCCATCTGTTATGACTGCAGCTGTATTAGCACTCGAACATCTACATTTATGGTAGGTACAAAACTGTACTTTTTTGCTACACCCATCATGGAAACCAGTTCCTGCTAGCTTAAGGCCCCACTCCACCAGGGCAGCAGCAGCTACATCTACAGTCTTCCTCAGAGGGGTGCCAACCAAGGATATTCTGGAAGCTGCAACTTGGAGTTCAGTACACACCTTCACCAAACACTTCCACTTACCACTTTACTCTAAGACTAGAGCTGGCTTTGCCACTGCAGTTTTGCAGGGCCTTCTAGCCTCCTCTAACCCTGTTTGACTCCACCTCCCATCCTTAGCTTTGGGATTCAACCCAAGTGTGATGACTGCAGCAGGGTAACACGATGAACATAGTACAGTTTTGTACCTACCATAAATGTAGATGTTCGTGTATATACCCTGCTGCAGTCCAGTCCCTCCATCCCCTCTGACCTAACTAAAACCTTTCAATACCTTAAAATCTGATACAACCTTTGTGGTGTATTTGCTTATAGCTGGAGGGATGTTTTGTTTGTGCTAAGCTTTTATTATTGGTACTATCTACTGACTATCTTTTGGGGGGGGGGGGGCACCTGACATCTGGGGCAAGAAAAACTGAAGAAAATGGCGTCGGATGCCTCTTGTATACTGCTGGCGCACTGACATCCGGGGAAAAAGCGACATCAACCGACGCCGGACCAAGACTTTGGAATTCAGGCCGACTGGATAACCCAAGTGTGATGACTGCAGCAGTGTATACACTCTTAACATCTACATTTATGGTAGGTACAAAACTGTACTTTTCGTGGTTACTGTAATGTAGTCCAATCAATGTAGGGTGTATCTTTTATATTTTTAAGCACTCTTTTATCCATGAATGTGGAATACTATCAAATGCTTTTTTATAGTCAGTCCATGCCATACTTAGATTCTTCCCCTTCTTACAGTTCACTATTACTTGTTCCATATGACTTTCTTTTACTGCTATAATTGAGTTTTCTTCTAAATTACTATAAACTGTCGGCGCCAATTCCCATGTATAGTTTGTACATCGTTGGAAGACAAGTTATTGGTGTATAATTTTTAGGGTAGCTTGCAGGTTCACTCTTAAGTAAGAGCATTGTTTTTCCTGTTAACCAGTGCGGTATGTGTTCGAGGTGCACATATAAATAGTTCTTACTCATGGCTAAGTCCTCGTGCAAAGATGTTAATACTTTTAACCAAAAGTTAGGTACTGCATCTGGGCATGGGGTTTTCCAGTTAGAGGCTTTTCTCAACTTTGTTTCAATCTCACTGGCTGTTATTTCATCCCATTTCATATCCTGTACCTTTAAACTTCTTATTCTTTTTTACTACTTCTATCCGTTTAGACTTCCACGGCTAAAAATCCAGTTCCCTCTGACAGGGATTCTAGAGCATTAGAAAGATGGGAGAAGAAAGTTTACACCTCTGCAACTTTAGCAGTAAGGGCTTTAAACTGCCAGTTTCACATGCTTCAGTACCAACAATATTTAATGTCTCTGTTAAAGCAGGAAATGATTACAAGTTCAGAATATCCTGACTATAAGGAAATGCAGGATTTATTGCATGCAGCTGAACAAGTGGGAAAACATACTCTGCAATGTGGTTTTGATTCATTAGAGGCTTCTTGTAGAGCAGCAGTTACAGGATCTGTGATTCGAAGGCATGCTTGGTTAAAAGAACAAGGTTTACCAGATCATGTTAAGGCACAATTATTGGATGCCCCTTTACAGCAAGATTTTATTTGGTGTTAAGGCAGAAGTGGTATTAAAGAAAATGAAGGATAAGGCAAAATCTATGCAAACAGTAAAGGATTTCTTACAGGTACAGCCACCTCGATTTAGCAGAAATTGGCCTACTAAAAATTGGTTCTTTCCAGTGTCAGACAGACCACAAAGAGACAGATACAGACGCCCAAGAGGCAGATCTCAGCCCCAAGGCTCTTACAGACCATGACAAGTGGGGTGCTTCAACCCCAGAAGGAGGTGAAGACAAGTCACAACCTTACAGGAAACAGTCCCAATGACTTCCCCCTTCCAATGCCAAGCACTTCCCTTTTGGCCGCTCCTTTAGGGGGGAAACTAGCACTTTTTTCTCAAAATTGGCAAACAATCACCCAAGACAAATGGGTTCTGAATATTGTGTGTCAAGGTTGCAGGTTCCACTTTCACACTTTACCAAGGCTAAAAGGAATGCCAGACCTGCCACAAAATCAATGGGCAGAGGCACAAAAGCAAATTACAGCCCCCATGGACATGAGAGCTATTCAAAAAGTGCCACAGCAGGAACAAGGACAAGGATTTTACTCAAGACTTTTTTCCTGGTCCCCAGAAAGGACAAAGCCTGGAGACCCATACTAGACCTTTCTACTCTAAATACTTACCTGAGTGTTCCGAAATTCAGAATGTTGACACTACAGCAGCTTTTTCCCATGCTGGGCAAGAAGGCTTGGCTTGTTACTTTGGACCTCAAAGAGGCATACCTGCATGTCCCTATCAGACAAAATTGCAGAAGATACCTCAGATTCATAGCTGGTTCAATGCACTACCAATTCTCTGCACTGCCCTTTGACTTATCTACTGCGCCCAGGGTCTTCACAAAGTGCCTGGCACCAGTAATTGCATTTTGCAGATGAAAAGGAATTCAAATATATCCATACCTGGACGACTGCCTTATTCAAGCAGAGAGCAAGGACATTCTTCTAAAACATCTGGCGTTTGTAAAAAGGTTGCTAATTTGCCTAGGGTACACAGTAAACGAAAAGAAGTCAAAACTAGTGCCCTCACAAGAGATAATATTCCTGGGTGCCAGCTTAAATACAATGGCCCAGATGGCTTATCTCACGCCAGACAAACGAGGACAACTGACTCAGTATTTTCAGTTGATGGCAACAAAGTCCCGTCTCCCTGCAAGAAAAATTCTGCAGGCCTTTGGATTCATGGCATCCTGCATACTACTAATTCCATATGCCAGACTGCATATGAGGAAATTACAATGGTACCTAAAAAAGTGTTTGGACTCAACACTCTCACAGTTTGGAAACAGTAATACCACTAATTCCCTGCCTACAACAGGAGTTTCGATGGTGGGCACAGGCATGTCACCTCAACAGGGGTCAGCCTTTCACTCTACCCACAGCCAGGCAGACTTTAACAACAGACTCTTCGGATTACGCCTGGGGAGCACACATGGCAGGAAAATGTATTCATGGCAAGTGGACCACAGACCAAATGCATCTTCACATCAATCAAAAAGAGATGTTGGCTATACAAAAATGCCCTAACAGCTTTCAAGGACCTTCTGCATCCAGGACAATTATTATTAAAGACGGATAACACCACAGTAATGTGGTACATAAACAAGGGGGCACTCATTCTTACCCCCTATGCAGACAAGCCATGACCTTGTGGAACACAGCTCTAGCTTATCAAGTTCATCTTCAAGCACAATTCCTGCCAGGAAAGAAAAATACTCTGGCAGATGACTTAAGCAGAAACATTATGGATCCTTAAGAGTGGAAATTAAATCCACAAGTCTTCAGCATAACACAAAAATGGGGGTGCCCAGACATAGATCTTTTTGCCTCCCCACTGAATTGCCAACTACAAAAATTCTGCACAAGGACTTATCACACAAGCATGGAAAGTGGATGCTCTTTCGTTCAGCTGGAAAAGCCTAAAAGTTTATGCCTTCCCACCACTGCCTCTCCTTTCAAAGGTACTCCTAAAAGCCAGACAAGAAAAACCACAGATGATCCTGATTGCTCCAGACTGGCCATGCCAGCACTGGTACCCAATTTTAAAGAACTTGGCTCAAGGCCCAGCATGGATTTTACCTCAAATTCCTCAAATTCTGACTCAACAAAACAATCAGATCCTGCACAGTCAGCTCAAAACCTTATCCCTGGCTGCATGGCAGATTCATTAGCCAAACTGGCAACACCTCTCTCAAAAGCTGTTATGGATGTCATTTTGGAGGCCAGGAGGCCTAGCACCAGGAAAATCTTATTCAGAAAAGTGGAAGAGATTCTGTGCCTGGAACCAGACTCAAAGCCTTGCCCCTCTTGTCCGTAACATTCCTCAGATACTATGATACTTAACTGAGATGCTGGACAAAGGACTATCCTTCTCATCCATCAAGATCCATGCTTCTGCCATTTTGGCTCATTACAACACAGATCCTCCTATTTTCTCTCATCCATTGCTAAAGCAGTATCTCAGAGGGGCTAAAAACATAAGACCGCCCCGGAGAGCACCAACACCTACTTGGTACCTCAATTTTGTCTTGGAAAAACTCACTTTACCTCCTTTTGAGCCAGCCAATTCAGCAGAATTAAAATATGTATCATGGAAAACTGCTCTGCTTCTGGCAATAACCTCGGCACGAAGAGTCTCAGAGTTACAGGCACTAAAGGCAGTGGAGCCTTTCATCATTTTTCAACAAGACAGGGTTTCTTTAAGAACAAACCCCTTCTTTTATGCCTAAGGTGGTATCCAGTGTGGCTCTTAACCAAACTATTCACTTGTCAACTTTTTATCCAAATCTCCAGAATAAAGGGGAGAGACTTCTACATTCCTTGGACATGCACAATCATATTTCTACTTGGAAAAAACAAAAGCTTTCAGAAAAACTGAACAATTGTTTGTAGCATATGCTGCAGGATCACAGGGAAAGGCTATTTCAAAGCAGACCATTTCAAAGTGGATAGGACACTGTATCCGGTTCTGCTACACACAGCATGGGAAAACCTGTACCTAGTAACATTCGACCACATTCCACCAGGGCAACAGCCACATGTCCTTCAAGGATGCATCTGCAGTCCTTACAAATGGGTTGTCCTGTCGTCATTCAGCCCTTCGGTCGGCCGGATTCCAAAGTCTGGGTCTGGCCTCGGCTGGTGTCGCACTTCACCCGACGTCATAGCTGCAGTTATTCGGGTATAAAGGCATCAGCCGACGCCATTTTCCTCAGTCTTTCTTGCGCGTGGCCCAAGCAGAAGCTGTTCGCAAGTGCCGGTCGGTCAGAACCAGAGATTACTACTACCGAAGACTTCTACTACTACCGAAGACTTCTAAAAAGCTAAGTACCCCGTTGGGGACTCTTTCTTGCCTCAGCCAATGTCAGAAAAAGTGAATAACTGTTTAACTTGTGGGAAACAAATACCTCATAAAGATTTCCACTCTTACTGCTTACCTTGTTTAGGCCCAGACCACGACGTAGCAGCTTGTCTAGCCTGTGCTTCTTTTAACCGGCGGACGCTTAGACGTCGGTCGGAATTTGCTGAGGAGTTTTTCGGCTCCGTTTTTGCTTATATTATGCTGTCGGATCCTCCGACTACGCAAATATCTACAAAGCGCAAGGAAAAGGACCGGCACTCGTGGTCCGCGGTTTCGGCCGAAACCGCGGTTAAGCCAACCACGAGTGTCTCGGTTTCGGCTGAAACCGAGCAAACGGTTCTTCCTTCAGCCGAAAACTTACCTTCTACCGAGGCCTCTTCCAACCTGGTGGAATCGGCTTCTGAAATCCCACCTGCTGTTGCAGTTTCTCAGGAATTATCTGACACTATTCCCTTGGATATTTCAACCCCTGCACGTGGAGCTGCTAGGCCACCTGCAGCCATGTCCATTAAGGCCTTTGCCAGGGCTAAAGCAGCTAAAGCTACTAAATCTGTGCCTGCTAAGCCCCCCTCTCACAGGCCTAGCTCTAGTTCACAAATGCTTAGTTTAGCAGAGGATCTCATTTCTTTAATCCGGGGATCCCAGCCTCAACCAGACAGGGCCTCTCACCCACCTCCAGAGAAGAGGCCTAGAGCAGAGCCCCCTGAGCCAGTTTCTACAGATGATTCCTCTGATGATTCAGATAATACAGACCCTCCAGAGGCTCCTTTCTCCTTATGAAGACTCTGATGCTGAAGAGTCCATCCCTTCTGCCTCTCCGCCTGAGGAATTTTCCTTTGGGGAAACCTTGCATGCTATGAGGGAACAATTCCAGTGGCAGGGCCAGGATTTTTCAGACTCCAGAAAAAGGCTTAGAACCTTTCTGCATTTACCACAACATAGGCCTTTAGCCATACCTCCAGTTCTTTCTGTTGTAGATGATGCATTTAATGATGCTTGTACTGCTCCTGATTCTCTACCTCCGGCCCCTGCTAAGCCCGATAGGTACTACAGGGTCCCGGACACGCATAACCATTTGTATAAGGCTCCTTTTGCAGATCCCGAGACTATCTCCCAGGGACCTAAGGCTGTAGCAGCTACCTCTGCCAAAAACCCCCTCCCCTCTGAAAGGGAATCCAGGTCCTTAGAGAGATGGGGTAAAAAAGTTTACACTTCTGCTACTCTTTCAGCTAGGGCCTTGAACTGTCAATTTCACATGATCCAGTATCAAGAATTTATGCTAGACCAGTTAACCAAAAAGTTGTCCTCTGATGAACCATTAGACAAAAAATCTGTGCAGGAAATGGTACATAACATTCAGCAAGTCAGTAACCATTCTTTAAAATGCGGCTATGATGCACTGGAGGCTTCCTTTAGATCAGCCATGACTGGCACAGTTATCAGAAGGCATGCATGGTTAAAAGAGCAGGCCTTACCAGACCATGTCAAATCAAAACTACTAGATGCTCCTATGGATAAGATCAATTTGTTTGGCTCTCCTGCACAACAGGTGCTGAAGAAGATGGAAGAGAAGGCAAAATCTGTCCAGACAGTGAAAGATTTCTTACAGGTCCAACCTCCAAGGTTTAGCAGGAATTGGCCCTCCAAGAATTGGTCCTTTCCAGACTCCTCCAGAGCTCAGAGAGGCAGGAATAGGCGTTCAAGGGGCAGAAGCCAATCCAGGGGTGCCTACAGGGGACGCCAGTGGCAGGGTAACAACCAGCGAGGTACAGACACGGCCACCACCACAACTACAGGACAATCACAGTGACTTGGCTCTGGCACCGCCTACCAGGGAACAACTAGAAGCACCCTTAGGCGGGAAGCTAGCCTTATTTTCAGTAAACTGGCATTACATCACAAGAGAAGTGGATTTTGCAGACAATAGACCAAGGTTACAGGTTTCACTTCCATACTCTACCAGGGAAGAGAGGAATGCCAAACCTTCCTCCAAATCAAAAGGCAGAAGCTCTAAAACAAATATCTCAATTATTAAGAATGAGAGCTGTGGAAAAGGTACCATCTATGGAGCAAGGAAAGGGATTTTACTCCAGACTCTTCCTGGTACCAAGAAAAGAAAACAAATGGAGACCTATTCTCGACCTGTCCGCTTTAAACACATTCCTCATTGTTCCAAAATTCAAAATGCTGACTTTACAGCAGCTTCTTCCCATGCTGGGCAAGGAGTCTTGGCTGGTAACTCTAGATCTCAAGGAGGCATACCTGCACGTCCCCATACGACCAAATTGCAGAAGATACCTCAGATTTCTTGCAGGATCAGAGCATTATCAATTCTCAGCATTGCCCTTTGGCTTATCTACTGCGCCCAGAGTGTTCACGAAATGCCTGGCATCAGTAATTGCTCATTGCAGGCTTCAGGGAATCCAAATCTACCCTTAGCTGGACGACTGCCTGATACAAGCGGACAACAAAAACAAGCTAGCAGAAGACTTGAAAAGGGTCATTTACCTACTACAAGCCCTGGGATATACAGTCAATATAAAAAAGTCAAGGCTGATACCATCCCAAAGAATAACCTTTTTGGGTGCAGAGCTGGACACATCGAAACAAATGGCATTCCTAACAGTAGAAAAACAGGAGCAACTACCTCTCTACTTCTTGGCATTAACAAGGCAGAACCATCTTAACAGCAAGAAAAGTCCTGCAAGCCTTGGGCTTCATGGCATCCTGCATAATATTGGTTCCACATGCCAGACTGCATATGAGAAAGTTACAGTGGTACCTAAGGAATTTATGGTCTCAACACAAGCACAGCCTAGAAACCCAAATTCCAATAATTCCATGCCTGAAGCAAGAATTCCAATGGTGGGCTCAGGCCTGTCAATCAAACACAGGATTGCCCTTCCACAGCACTCAACCAAGCCAAACCATCACGACGGACGCCTCAGACCTCGGTTGGGGGGCCCACATGCTGGACAAGTGCATACAAGGTTTATGGACTCAAGACCAGCTGCACCTACACATAAATCTAAAGGAAATGCTGGCAGTAAAACTGGCAATTCAGACATTTAGACCATTTCTCCGACCAAGGTCAATTGATGATAAGGACAGACAACACCACAGTTATGTGGTACATCAACAAACAGGGAGGCACACATTCGTACCCTCTATGCCGGATGGCACTGGACCTCTGGAATGTGGCCCTGAGCTACAACATTCAGTTACAAGCAATTTTTGTACCAGGAAAAGAAAACATTCTAGCAGACATATTAAGCAGGACTACCACGGATGCCCACGAATGGATGCTGCATCCGGACATCTTCAAAACCATTACAAGAAAATGGGGACTCCCAGAAGTAGACTTATTTGCATCCCCACGCAATCACCAGCTAAAGAAATTCTGCACAAGGACGTACCACCCACTTGCTTGGAAGGTGGACTCCCTATCTTTCAGTTGGAAAAACCTGACAGCATATGCATTCCCACTTCCTTTGATGCACAAGGTGCTATTGAAGATCAAAGAGGACCGTCCAAGGATCATTCTGATAGCTCCAGACTGGCCAAGACAACATTGGTACCCATTACTGACAACATTGGTACCCATTACTGAGGAGCATGTCTCAGGAACAATATGGCCCCTACCCCTGGTTCCCTTGCTGTTAACACAGAACAACTACAACATCCTGCATCCAAACCTGAAAACTTTGCAGCTGACTGCCTGTAACATTGCATAAGACCAATTAACCCAAACTTATCCCAAAGGGTTAAAGACATTATCCTGGAGACTCGCAGACCCTCAACAAGGAAGAATTATTCAGCGAAATGGAAAAGATATCTCATTTGGAGTACTGCAAAAGGAGAAGATGTGTCACTGGTCAACATAGCCAACATCCTGGAATACTTGGCAGAGCTCTTCCACAAAGGCCTGTCCTATTCTTCCATTAAGATTCATGCATCAGCTATTTCAGCAGAATACGGCTTGGATCCTCCAGTCTTCTCGCATCCTCTGCTCAGGCAGTTTCTGAGAGGAATTAAGAATGTAAAACCTCCTAGGAAGCCACCCTTGCCAGCATGGGACTTGAACTTTGTGCTAGAAAAATTGACACTTCCTCCTTTCGAACCAGCAGCAACAGCAGAATTACAATACTTATCATGGAAAACTGCTTTCCTGCTGGCAATCACTTCAGCAAGAAGGGTATCTGAGCTACAGGCATTAATGGCAGTACAACCCTTCCTGATCTTCCATCAAGATAGAGTGTCCATGAGAACAAATCCAACTTTTATGCCTAAGGTGGTCTCCAGAGTATCTTTAAATCAGGCTATCCACCTACCTACATTCTTCCCCAACCCACAGAACAGGGGAGAAAGACTGTTGCATACCTTGGATGTACATAGACAATTACGCTACTACCTGGACAGGACCAAGGGCAATAGAAAAACTGACCAGCTACTGGTAGCATATGCAACAGGAATGGAAGGAAATGCAATTTCAAAACAGACAATCTCCAAGTGGATAGGAAATTGCATTAGATTTTGTTACTCCTACCATGGAAAGAAAACTCCAGAAAACATCAGGCCTCACTCTACAAGGGCTACAGCCACTACCACAGCTTTCCTACGAGGAGTGGCTACCAAGGACATTTTAGAGGCTGCTACTTGGAGCTCCGTGCATACATTTGCCAAGCATTATAATTTACCTTTATACTCTAGACCCCCGAGCAGGTTTTGCCACTGCTGTTTTGCAAGGGATCTTAACTACACCATAATTTTATTTTTCCTCCTCCCCCAGTTTGGCTATGGTATTCTACCCATTTGTAAGGACTGCAGATGCATCCTTGAAGGACATAGTACAGTTTTGTACCTACCATAAATGTAGATGTCTGATAGGAATGCATCTGCAGTCAGGATTACCCACCCTCCTTCCCCTCTGTGGTACTCCTAGGGTATTTGCCCATCTTATAGCTAGCTGGGGGAATCTATTATGGTGTATTTGTTTGTATATATGTACATACATGCTTATTTTTTGTTTGCTCTCTACTATTTGGAATCATTGGCATTTATCCAAATTTAGCCTTCCTAGAGGGCACCTGGCATCTGGGGCAAGAAACACTGAGGAAAATGGCGTCGGCTGATGCTTTTATACCCGAATAACTGCAGCTATGACGTCGGGTGAAGTGCGACACCAGCCGACGCCAGACCCAGACTTTGGAATCCGGCCGACCGAAGGGCTGCCTGACGACAGGACAACCCATTTGTAAGGACTGCAGATGCATTCCTATCGGACATCTACATTTATGGTAGGTACAAAACTGTACTTTCTACTGCCTACTTTAGAGAAGTACCTACTAAAGATATCTTGGAAGCTGCAACTTGGAGTTCAGTGCACACCTTTACCAAGCATTACCACTTGCCTCTTTACTCTAGATCCAGAGCTTGCTTTGCCACTGCAGTGCTTCATAGCCACGCCAAATCCTCTATAGAACCAGCCACCCTGACTCGGCTTTGGGATTCAACCCAAGTGTAATGACTGCAGCAGTGAAACACGATGAACATAGTACAGTTTTGTACCTACTATAAATGTAGATGTTCGAGTGTCTTCACTGCTGCAGTCCAGGATGTCCTTCAAGGATGCATCTGCAGTCATAACATATGGGTTGTCCTGCCTCAGGCAGCCCTTCGGTTGGCCGGATTCCAAAGTCTGGGTCCGGCCTCGGCTGATGTTGCACTTTCCCCGACGTCAGAGCGTCTGGGGTATAAAAGCATCAGCCGACGCCATTTTCCTCAGTCTTTCTTGCCGCGTGGTGCCGAAGCAGAAGCTGTTCGCAAGTGCGGTCGGTCAGATCCAGTGAATTCAGCTACGAAGACTTGAAAAAGCTAAGTACCCGTTGGGGACTCTTTCTTGCCTCAGCCGATGTCAGACAAAGTAAATAATTGTTTAACTTGTGGGAAACAAATACCTCATAAGGATTTCCATTCCTACTGCCTTCCTTGCTTAGGCCCAGACCACGACGTATCGGCCTGTTTAGCCTGTGCTTCCTTCAACCGACGAACTCTTAGACGTCGGTCGGAGTTTGCAGAGGAATTTTTTGGAGCCGCTTTTGCTTATAAAATGCCGTCGGAGACTCCGACTTCGCATATGGTCAAAAAACGCAAGGAAAAGGACCAACACTCGCGGCCCGCGGTTTCGGCTGAAACCACGGCTAGGCCTACTGCGAGTGCCTCCGTTTCGGCCGAAACCTAGTCCTCAGAGATTCCTTCTTCCGAAACCATACTTCCGACCACCGAGGCCCGAGAGGCCCCGGCTGAGTCAGCTTCAGAACTTCCTACCGAAACCAGTGTTCAGGAAATGTCCGACACCATACCTTTGGACATTTCTACTCCTGCACGTGGGGCAGCTAGGCCCCCTGCTTCCATGTCCATTAAGGCCTTTTCAAGGGCTAAAGCTGCCAAACTTTCTAAAGCTTTGCCTGCCAAACCTACCTCCCAGAGGCCTTCCTCTAGTTCACAGATCCTCAGCCTTGCTGAGGACCTTATTTCCTTAATTAGGGGTTCACAACCTCACCCAGACAGGGCCTCTATACCTCCTCCAGACAAAAGGCCCAGGACTGACCCCTCTGATCCACACTCCTCAGATGATTCCATGGATGGATCTGAGTTGTCAGACCACCAGGCAGGGGCTTACTCGCCTTATGAGTATTCGGATGCAGAGGAATCTATCCCTTCGGCCTCCCCTCCTGAAGAGTTTTCCTTTGGTGAGACTCTACACTCCATGAGAGAGCATTTTCAATGGCAAGGTCAGGATTTCTCTGATTCTAGAAAAAGATTAAGGACCTTTTTGCATTTGCCTCTGCATAGGCCCTTAGCTATACCTCCTGTTCTGAATGTAATTGATGATGTGTACAATGGTGTCAGTACAGCCCCTGATACTCTTCCTTCGGCCCCTGCCAAACCTGACGGATACTACAGGGTCCCGGATTCTCATTTCCATTTGTATAAAGCCCATTCTGCAGACCCAGAAACTATTTCTCAGGGCCCTAAAGGGGTTGGGGCCGCTACTGCCAAAAATCCTCTACCCTCTGAAAGAGAGTCTAGAGCTTTAGAGAGATGGGGAAAGAAGGTGTATACCTCTGCAACTCTTTCTGTCAGGGCATTAAACTGTCAATTTCATATGATACAGTACCAAGAGTATTTGTTAGATGAACTGAATAAGAAACTTTCTTCTCCTGAACCCCTAGACCATAAATCCCTTCAGGATTTGGTACACAACTCACAACAGGTTAGTAATCATTTCTTAAAATGTGGCTGTGATGCACTGGAGGCTTCATTTAGATCAGCTATGACTGGGGCAGTTATTCGTAGGCATGCCTGGCTGAAGGAGCAATCTTTGCCAGACCATGTCAAAGCTAAACTGGATGCTGCAATGGAGAAACAAAATTTATTTGGCTCCTCTGCTCAGATCATCTTAGAAAAGGTTGAAGAAAAGGCAAAATCTGTGCAAACAGTTAAAGATTTCCTGCAAGTTCAACCACCGAGATTCAGCAGAAACTGGCCTACTAAGAATTGGTCCTTTCCAGACTCGGACAGAGTCCAGAGAGGCAGGAACAGGCGCCCTAGAGGCAGAGGTCAATCGAAGGGCTCTTACAGAGGCCGTCAGTGGCAGCCTGCCAACCAGAGGAGTAGTGCAACAGCAACAACAACAACCACTACACCAGGACAGGCTCAATGACTTAACTCTGATTCCGCCTACCAGGGATCAACTGGAAGCACCCTTGGGCGGAAAGCTGGCTTTATTCTCAAAAAACTGGCATTATATTACAAAGGATACATGGACACTGCAAATAATAGACAAAGGATACAGGTTCCACTTCCACACTTTGCCAAAAAGAAGCGGAATGCCAAACCTTCCACCAAATCAGAGGGCAGAGGCTTTAAGACAAATCAGTAATTTACTTCAGATGAAAGCTATAGAAAAGGTACCATGTTCAGAACAAGGCCAAGGATTTTACTCCAGACTATTCCTTGTACCAAGAAAAGAAAATCAATGGAGGCCTATTCTCGACCTGTCCGCACTGAACACTTATCTCATTGTGCCAAAATTCAAAATGCTGACCCTACAGCAACTTCTTCCCATGCTGGGCAAGGAGTCTTGGCTGGTGACTCTAGATCTCAAGGAGGCATACCTGCACGTCCCTATTCGACCAAGTTTCAGAAGACACCTCAGATTTCTTGCAGGATCAGAGCATTATCAATTCTCAGCATTGCCCTTTGGCTTATCTACTGCGCCCAGAGTATTCACGAAGTGCCTGGCATCAGTAATTGCACATTGCAGACTACAGGGAATTCAAATTTACCCATACCTGGACGACTGCCTAATACAAGCAGACAACAAGAAAAATTTGATAAAGGATTTGGCTTATGCCATACACCTGCTACAGACCTTGGGATACACAGTCAACATCCAAAAGTCAAGACTAGTACCATCCCAAAGGATAACCTTTTTGGGTGCAGATCTGGACACAACCACCCAAATGGCCTTTCTCACAGAAGAAAAACAAAGACAACTTCCAGACTACTTCATGATTCTGACAAGACAAACTCGGCTTACTGCAAGGAAAATCCTGCAGGCCCTGGGTTACATGGCATCCTGCATAATTCTAATACCGCATGCCAGGCTGCATATGAGGAAATTACAATGGTGCCTAAGGAGTGTATGGTCTCAACACAGTCACAGTCATTCCATGCCTTCAAAAGGAATTCCTGTGGTGGGCTCAGGCCTGCCAGTCCAACAGAGGGTTGCCTTTCAACAAACCAAAAACAAGGCAGACCACCACGGACGCCTCAGACCGAGGATGGGGAGCACACATGGAGGGCAAATGTATCCAAGGCCTATGGCCTCAAGGACAGCTAAGCATGCACATAAACCAAAAGGAAATGCTGGCAGTGAGGCATGCAATCGAGGCATTCAAACCCTTCCTCCAACAAGGACACCTGTTAATAAGGACAGACAACACCACAGTCATGTGGTACATAAACAAGCAGGGAGGCACACATTCTTACCCTCTATGCCGGATGGCTATGAATCTGTGGGAACTATGCCTGAATCTCAATATCGAACTACAGTCCCAGTCCGTGCCAGGGAAAGAAAATGCACTGGCGGACAGCTTAAGCAGAACTACCATGGATGCACACAAATGGATGCTGCACCCAGACATCTTCCAACTCGTAGCAAAGACATGGGGAATGCCGGAGATGGATCTGTTCGCCTCCCCACTCAACCATCAACTGAAGACATTCTGCTCAAGGACATACCACCCACAAGCTTGGAGGGTGGACTCTCTCTCTTTCAGCCAGAAAGCCCTAACAGTATATGCCTTCCCACCTCTCCCATTGATGTACAAGGTTCTACTGAAGATCAGGGAGGAACAGCCAAAAGTGATACTAATAGCTCCGGACTGGCCAAGACAACACTGGTATCCATTATTGAGAAGCATGTCTCAGGCAAAATCATGGCCTCTCCCCCTATGGCCTCTTCTTCTGACGCAGAACAATTTCAAGACCCTGCATCCCAACTTGAAAACATTGCAGCTAACTGCCTGGAAAATTCCTCAAATCCCAATCAAACTGTTTTATCTCAGAGGGTGAAGGACATTATCCTGGAGGCTCGCAGGCCTTCCACAAGGAAGACATACTCGGCTAAATGGAAGAGATTTCTCATTTGGAGCACATCAAAAGGCTCAGATGTCACAGTGGCAAGCATAACACATATCCTAGAATACTTAGCAGAATTGTTCCACAATGGCCTGTCCTATTCTTCCATTAAGATTCATGCTTCAGCAATTTCAGCAGAATACAATGTGGATCCACCTATCTTCTCGCACCCTCTTCTCAGACAATTTCTGAGAGGGATCAAAAATATTAAACCTCCAAGAAGACCCCCTCTACCTGCCTGGGATCTTGTGCTGGAGAAACTAACACTTCCTCCTTTTGAACCAGCAGCATCAGCGGATCTACAGTTTCTATCTTGGAAAACTGCATTCCTTCTGGCAATCACTTCAGCAAGAAGAGTATCTGAGTTACAAGCATTAATGGCAGTGCAGCCTTTTCTTATTTTCCACCAGGACAGGGTGTCACTAAGAACCAATCCTACTTTTATGCCAAAGGTGGTATCTAGGGTATCCTTGAACCAAGCTATTCACTTGCCTACGTTCTTCCCTAATCCACAGAATAGAGGGGAAAAACTTTTGCACACCCTGGATATACACAGACAACTACGCTACTACTTGGACAGAACAAAAACTAGCAGATAAATTGACCAACTTTTTGTAGCATATGCAATTGGGGGTGCAAGGAAGAGCAATTTCCAAACAGACAATTTCAAAATGGATAGGAAATTGCATTCGATTTTGCTACTCCTTTCATGGAAAGACAGTTCCTGAAAACATCAGGCCTCACTCCACAAGGGCCACGGCCACCACTACAGCCTTCCTACGAGGGGTGGCTACCAAGGACATTTTAGAAGCTGCTACTTGGAGCTCCGTGCATACATTTGCCAAGCATTACGATCTACCTTTTATACTCTAGATCCAGAGCAGGGTTTGCAACTGCAGTCCTGCAGGGGATCTTAACTACACCATCCTTTTCTTAGTACCTCCTCCCCCAGATTGGCTATGGTATTCTACCCATATGTTATGACTGCAGATGCATCCTTGAAGGACATAGTACAGTTTTGTACCTACCATAAATGTAGATGTCCAATAGGTATGCATCTGCAGTCAGGATTACCCTCCCTCCTTCCCCTCTGTGGTATTCCTAGGGTACTTGCCCCTCTTTTAGCTAGCTGGGGGTATCTATTATGGTGTATTTGTTTGTTTATACATGTATATAATTTGCAAATGTTTGGAACTTTTCAGCATTTATCCAAATTTAGCCTTCCTAGAGGGCACCTGGCATCTGGGGCAAGAAAACCTGAGGAAAATGGCGTCGGCTGATGCTTTTATACCCCAGACGCTCTGACGTCGGGGAAAGTGCGACATCAGCCGAGGCCAGACCCAGACTTTGGAATCCAGCCGACCGAAGGGCTGCTTGAGGCAGGACAACCCATATGTTATGACTGCAGATGCATACCTATCGGACATCTACATTTATGGTAGGTACAAAACTGTACTTTACCCACCTGCCATCCCCTCTTTCTTAGCTGGGGCTTACTTATACCTTTCTACACTATACTATCTATGTGGTGTATTTGCTGGTTACTGAAGATTTTGTTTTTACCTTATTGCATGTTTTATTAGCAATATGTATTGCCTACCTTTTTGGGGGGCACCTGACATCTGGGGCAAGAAAAACTGAAGAAAATGGCGTCTGCTGCATCTTGTATACCCCTAGCGCACTGATGTCAAGGAGGAAGCGACAGCAACTGACACCAGACCAAGACTTTGGAACTCCGGCAGACTGCGGGACCGCCTGACGGCAGGATAACCCAAGTGTAATGACTGCAGCAGTAAAGACACTCTTAACATCTACATTTATGGTAGGTACAAAACTGTACTTTCGCAAGTGCCAGTCGGCCGTCTCCTGAAATTTTTGATCTGAAGTAGTTGCTTAATTTGCTCTGCAACCTGTGGGTATCGGATCCGAGCCGGCAGCTTACCAAGCTCCTAGCTCCTCCCCCTACCCATAATCCCTTGCTACCAACCACATTACCTCAGATCGTTTTTTGCCACGGCTATAGAAGCTTTCCCTTTGAAGAGCTCCTGGCTGGGTGAGATCGTTTCTATCTTAACTTCACCAAAAAAGTTTCAAAATCGTGTGTGTGTGGTAGTAAACCTTTTTCTACCCCTTTTTAGTGCTAGTTTTATTTTTTCTGGTACAGTTAATTAGTTTTTCTTTGTCACTCCCCCTCCCCCCTTAGCGTTTGGGTGTGTGTGCGAGTGTTTTAACATGGCGGAAGGGCCTAAGGCCATTTTTTCCGAATGTACTGAGTGTGGCCACAAGCTTTCCCCAGCTGATGGCCACACTCAGTGCGTTTTGTGCCTGGGGGCAGCCCATCTTTCAGAGGCCTGCCAGATCTGTGCGGCCTTTAACCCCCGGGCACTTCGGGATAGGAAAAACAAGCTGATCCTGGTGGGAAAGCTCCCCCAGGAGTCGGCTTCTTCTTCCTCTCCCGTCCGGGCTCTGGCTGCCTCAGCGGCCTTGGCGCCCTCTGTTCCCCTCAGCTCAACCTCCCACTTCGGGTTTGAGCTCTGGGGAAACTAGTGCCTCCTCAACTAAGGAGAAGAGGCACAAGGATAAGGAGGGACATAGATCCCATAAAAGGTGGGCAGAGTCTCACCCCTCGGCTCCGCCAGCAAAAATAACTAAGTCTCCTTCGGGGGTCTCCAGATCCTTCTCCTCTCGGCTCTGTTCGCCTAGCTTCTTGCCGGAGCCGGAGGAGGAAGATCAGTCTCCCTCAAGGTCGTCGAGGCGGCCCTCCCGGCCCATCTCGACTACCTCTTCCAGGTCAACCAAAAGCATCTCCGAAGCGGATATGGATCGGATGATGCGTCTGTTCTTACAGACCCAAATGCAGATGGGGGTGCTCTTGCCTCCCCCCTCTGGGGGGGGAGTGCGGCCCCCATGTTTGCCCCGATCACTCCTTCTGCGACTCGTTTTCGGATCTCTGAGTCATCGGATTCGTGCCCATTCGGACCCAGGGAATTGTCTGCGCCGATAGCGCTGGTCTCTTTGCCGACTATGCCCTCGAGCTTGTCGGATCCGAGCTCTCTGGGCCGAGGGCTGAGCGTCGGATCTGAGGGAGTTGTATCTTCGGAGCTGTTGGCTTCAGAGCGCACCTCTCTCTCGGCGCCAACTGCTTCAGCTCCGACCCCGATCCCTTCCACGGAGACGAGGAGATTGCTCTCAGAGGCTGGCGAGGGTGATTCTCCTTCGGCTTTTGAGGTAATGGAGAGGGTACTGTCGAGATTCTCCAGATCCCCGATTTGGGCTTCGGATCCACCCGTACCCCCACTGTATGAGGGTCTGTTTTCCATCATCCGACCATCGGGACAGCCTGCCCAAGCCCTCCAGCTAGTTCCTGTTGAGGAACAACAACCCGTGGATGAGCCCTCTTCGGATAGCCCCACCGAGGAGGTTCCTCGGAAACGTTGGTGTAAAAGGAGGCACCTGGACTCCCCAGAGTCCGTTACCACCGACACGGACTTAGATGATAGGGAGGGTTTCCCAAGGTCAGCCCCTGAAGATGTCTCCTTTGGAGACATCATGGAAATGTTGTGTATTAGAGGGGGATGGTCTGCCCAAAAACCTTCCCTTGATGAATCCGTGTTCCTGGAGGCGTTTGAGGCAGGCCCATCTACTTCCTGGGTGTCACCTCCAGCCGACCCCCTGGTGGACTTAATTACCACCCGGGCGTGGAAGGAGCCCGACACCGTGGAGCCAGTTCCTAGGCGTCCCAATAAAATACTAAGCCCCCCCCCCCACAGATAGGCAATCATGGGCCAAAGGATCTCCTGTTGATGCCATGTTGGTGGCGGCAGCCACCAAGAAAGAACTCGCTCAGGAGAGTTCTCTGGTCCACCCGCCAGATAAAGAATCTCAAGCGTTGGATTGGGAAGCGGATGTTTGCTTCAGCAAACTTTTCTATAAGGGCGCTGATCTATATGGCACATACCATCAGGCTACAGCGAGACTTGATCAAGGAATACGCTGCAGCCCCCCCTGGAGTCCATGTCGGTCGGAGACAGGAATGTGTTTACGACAGGAGTGGCCACTCTGAAATCCATCTGTAATACGTCTATGTGGCTCCTCTCTCATGCTTCGGAGGGAGCCACTAGAGCCAGCGGAGCAGGGGTCATCTTATGACATCACGCCTGGCTCCGTCTTTGCAACTTCGCGGATCCCTTCAAGGCGTCCTTCGCGAATGCCCCCTTTGACGGTTCTGCTCTTTTCGGCAAAACCGTTCGCGATACGCTGGTCCAAAGCGAAAAGGACGGGAAGATGCTGTCTGCCGTCGGAGTCCGCTTCTCTAGTCCCCAAAGATCCTTCTCCAGGAATCAGAGGGGACAAAAGAAGCTGTGGCTCCGCAAGTCTCAGCAATCCCATCCAGCTGCGGACCACTCGTCCTCTAGAGGCAGAGGAGGACAAGGTGGACGCCGGCCCAGAGGCAGAGGGGGGCCGCGTAATTTCTGGTCTAGAGAACCTTTCTCGGACAGACCCGTGCAACAGCCCTGAGGGCTTGCCCGACTGTCCCTCTCTGGAGGCAGTCGGGGGGCGGTTGACGGAGCACCTGTCAAACTATGAGTCCCTTACAACGGATCGATGGGTGCTCCGTATCATTTCCAGAGGTTATTTTATTCCTTTCCTAAATCTTCCCCCCCCAAAACCAGACACCTCTCCGATGTCCCACCCGATCAGAGGGAGGCAGCGGCTTCAGAGATTTTGAAGCTGCTAAGCAAAAGAGCCATCCAGCCCGTCCCCCCTAGATCATTCCGGATTGGGTTATTACTCAAGGTTCTTTTTGGTGCCAAAGAAAACGGGGACCTCAGACCCATTTTAGATCTTTCAGCTCTGAACCTGTTTATACCCAAGGAAAAGTTCCGGATGGTCACTCTTCAATCTATTCTCCCCCTTCTGCGGGAGAATGACTGGATGTGCTCCATAGACCTCAAGGATGCGTACTACCACATCTTAATGGTCAGACGATCCAGGAGGTTTCTCCGCTTCCGGCTTGGAGCCAGTCATTATCAATTCAGGGTTCTTCCATTCGGCCTCACTTCAGCCCCCACAGTGTTCACCAAAGTCATGGCGGTGGTTGCTGCCCACCTGAGACTTCAGGGCATTCAGGTCTTCCCGTACCTAGACGACTGGCTCCTTACTGCGACCAACAGGCATCAGCTCTCTGTAGCGAGAGATTACGCACTGACTCTAGCCCACAACCTAGGCATTTCAGTAAACCTGCAGAAGTCCTGCCTGTGCCCCACTCAAGCCCTGGAATTCATAGGGGCCAGGTTGGATACTCGAATCTCTCAAGCTACTGTAACATCAGTCAGACTGAACAGCTTGTCTTATCAGGTGTTAGCCCTTCTCCGGAGTCCTTCTCCTCCAGCGGAGTTGGTCCTGAGGGCACTAAGGTCTATGGCAGCAGCGATCAGTCTTTCCCTCCATGCCCGCCTGCGAATGCGAATATTGTAATGGACCTTTCAAGTTCAATGGTCCCTCTTGCTCCACTCGTTGAACACGCCGATACGATATGAGTGGGAGAGGAAGTTGTTGTCTGATGAAGTTCCGGCACTTGCTGGGACGAAAAACGCTTTGTGTGTTTAACGTGATTGTGGTTTAAATAAACGCATTTGCACTTTTTGATTTATCTACGCTAGTTGGATTTACTGTTTATCCTGCACCTCACTCACTTTCGGTTTGTCAGTCGCAGCATTTCTCAGTTCTTTCAGTTCTTGGTTACCAACACGCCGATACCGCTGAGCAGAGTTTGCAGGGACTCCCTTCTTTGGTGGTTGCATGCGTGGGAACTCCGAGAAGGGAGGCCTTTTGTGATACCCCTGGTCGAAGCCACGTTGACCACAGACGCTTCTCACTTCGGGTGGGGGGACATTGTTCAGGCAGATCCGTTCAAGGCACGCGGACTCCCCTAGAGACCGCATTGCATATCAATGTCCTAGAGATGAGGGCGGTGCTTTTGGCGTTGCAAGCTCTCCACGACCTTCTTCCCCTGGGGACTATTGCGATCCAGACAGACAACATGTCTGTAGTCTGGTATATAAACAAACAGGGAGGAACCAGATCCTACCCCCTGTTTCGAGAGGCCATGAGAGTTTGGGAATGGGCGATCTCCACCAAGCGTTTTCTGGTAGCAACGCACATCCCGGGACGATCCAACATATTAGCGGACAAGCTAAGTCGGGTGCTTCTCACTCCGTACGAGTGGTCTCTGAATCCATCTGTTGCGAAGCAGATCTTCCACAAATGGCGTCAGCCTCGCTGCGATCTTTTTGCTTCTCCTTTAAACACAAAATGCAGCTAGTACTTCGCAATAATTCCCCCCAGAGGGGAAACCCCCAGAGACGCTCTGGTCCATGTTTGGCCTCCCGGGCTCCTTTATGCTTATCCTCCCCTTCCACTCATGAAGTTCATTCAGAAAGCCAGTCGGTTGGGGAGCAGAGTTATCCTCATAGCCCCATTCTGGCCTCGGCAGATCTGGTTCCCCTTTCTGCAGTCTCAGTGTGGCTCCTCCGTGGATTATGGATCCCAGTCCAGAACTGATATCTCATCCCACGGATTGCCCAACACCAAACCTGGTCAACCTCAAGCTTGCGGCTTGGCTGATCCAGTTCCATTAATGGCTAGGACTCCCGGTATCTCATCTCCCGTTAAGGCCATTCTGGTTGCGGCTCATAAGCCATCTACCAGAAAACTTTACAACAGTAAATGGAAACGTTTTTCCATTTGGGCCGAAGATAAGGGCTTGGACCCATTTACTGTCCCTATTCCGACCATCCTGGACTTCCTCTCGTTAATCTTTCGACAGGGAGCAAGCGCTTCTACGGTTAAGGTGCAATTGGCGGCCATCTCCCATTTTCATGTGGGTGATGGCATAGGTTCCTTAGCATCTACAAAGTTGTGCAAAACCTTCTTACGAGGCATCTTCCTTTTAAATCCACCGATAAAGTCTGTGGTTCCCCCATGGGACCTCACTCTAGTCTTGCAAGCCTTGACGAGTCCACCTTTTGAACCTGCGGCCTCAATTCCGTTGAAGTTCTTGTCATGGAAAACAGCCTTCTTAGTGGCTATTACTTCAGCCAAAAGGGTTTCAGAATTACAAGCCTTGTGTATGAAGCCTCCTTACCTTATCTTTCACAAAGATAGTGTCCCTCAAGACTAACCCGTCTTTCTTGCCTAAGGTTGCTTCAGAAGCAAATATAAATCAATCGATAAATCTACCAGTGTTTTTTCCAACATTTCAGAACAAGGGAGAATACACATTTCACAAATTGGATGTACACAGACAGTGTATTTCTACTTGCATAGGACTAGAGAGTTTCGCAAGTCGGACCAGTTGTTTGTCTCATATGCAAAGTCAGCCATGGGTAAAGCCATTTCCAAAGTCACTGTAGCAAATTGGATTCGTCAGTGTATTATTCAGGGGTATATATCGTCTGGCAAACCAGCCCCGGTTAGTATCCGTGCTCATTCTACAAGATCTGTAGCCACCTCAACAGCCATCTGGTCTAGGGTTCCAGTGGACGACATATGTTCAGCAGCTACTTGGTCCTCTTCTCATACGTTCATTTCTCATTATAAATTAGATGTGATTTCGAGAAGTAGGGCTTCTTTTGGCTCCGCGGTGCTTCGGAATATCCTTCCGTAAGGACCACCCAGGTTCTTATAAGGTAGCTGGGGACTCTGTCCCACATGTTGCAGAGCAAATGAAGTAACTACTTCAGATAAAGAAGTTATGTACTCACCATAACGTTCCATCTGAGTAGGTAATTCATTTGTCTGCAACCGACCCCCCCCCCCCCCGCCATTCCCCCGAACCTTTTGGGATTCTCTGATCACCTTTGCAGTTGATATTTCGTGTTTCCAGGTTGGTAAGGCAAAAAAAAAACGATCTGAGGTAATGTGGTTGGTAGCAGGGGATTGTGGGTAGGGGGAGGAGCTAGGAGCTCGGATCTTGGAGCTTGGTAAGCTGCCGGCTCGGGTCCGAAGTCGGATCCAATACCCACAGGTTGCAGACAAATGAAGTACCTACTCAGATGGAACGTTATGGTGAGTACATAACTTCTTTTTTTCGAGCTTCAGGCCCGAAGTCTTCAAAAAGGATAAGTACTCCATTGGGGATCCTTTTTTCTTTCTCTAACCGATGTCAGAAAAAAATAACAATTGTCTTGCTTGTGGAAAGCAAATACCTCATAGAGATTTTCATTTTTACTGCATCACCTGTTTAGGCCCTGACCACGACATCCCTCGCTGTTGGTTTTGTGCCTTGTTCAACACCTGAATTGTTCGTCGTCGGGCTATTTTTGTACCCAAATACTTTCATTCTCTATCTCCTTACTCCGAAATGGCTTTGTTAAGCCATCCGACTACCGATCTTCCTAAAAAACCTTCGGATAAAGACAGAGACAGACCGCATAGGTCCAAAACTGCCGACGACGCTTCCGTTAAGCTAGTCTCCAGTCTTCGGTACTCAGTGAGGTGCTTTTGCAGCCCCTGATACCTGCTACTACAGATTTGCAGGCCTCTACTGAGACCTATTCGGAGTCCGGTATGCTGAGAGATGCGAGTATGGAACCTGCGGATGTCTCTTCCTTGGATGGGTCCGGAGCCACCGGAGCCACTGTGCAGGCACCGGCTTCTGAGGGTGTATTCAGGCCTACAGACTTTAATATTAAACCGACTGCATCGTTTCCATCTAGAAGTACCGAATTCATCAGGCTTAAAACTCACACTACGCTTAGAAAACAGGTGACCACACTGCAGACTCGGGCCCATATGTCTCAAAAACAAATGCTTAGAATGGCTGAAGACCTTATTACCTTAATTAGGGAAAGCCAGTCTTCCCCCTTTGAGACCTAGAACCGATTTTCTTTGAGTCTTCTGATCAGGACTCTGATATCTCTGCTCCTTCTGATTACCAGGATTTGCCCTTGTCTGCTTATGAGGATTCTGATGCAGAGGTTTCCATTCACTCTGCTTCCCCTCCAAAAGATTTTTCTTTTGGTGAAACCTTGCATACCCTTAGGGAGCAGTTCCTCTGGGAAAGCCAGGACTATTGGAGTCCAAAAAGAGACTTTGGGAATACTTACTCCTGCCTCAGCACAGGCCTCTAGCTATCCCTCCTGTTCTGGCTATTGTAGACAATGTTTTCTTGGAATCTAGCCTTACCCCGGACACTTTACCTCCAGCTCCCAGAAAACCTGACAGGTACTGCAGAGTTACCTGACTCTCAAGTTCCTCTTCAAGAATCCTACTATGGATCCAGAGACCATTTTCCAAGGACCAAAAGGCATTGAGGCTACTGCTGCCAAAAATCCTACCCCTTCTGATTAGTGTTTCTAGAGCCTTCGACAGATTGGGTAAGAAGGTATACACTTCTGCTACTTTGGCCATTAGGGCTTTAAATTGCCAGTTTCATATGTTAAAGTATCAGCAGCATATTATGGGACTACTTAAACAGAAAATGCTGTTGATTCCAGACTGTGCTGAACACAAAGACTTGCAAGATATAATGCATTCTGCAGAATAAGTTGGTAAACATACTTTGCAATGTGGTTTTGATGCTTTAGAAGCATCTTGCAGGGCTGCTATCACTGGGTCTGTACTTGGAAGGCATGCTTGGCTTAAGGAACAAAACTTGCCAGATCATGTTAAAGCTAAATTACGGGATGCACCCTTAAACCAAGACCGCCTTTTTGGCAACAAAGCAGAAGTCCTCAAAAGGATGGAGGAAAAAGCTAAATCTATGCAGATTTCCTGCAAGCACAGCCTCCCAGATTCAGTAGGCATTGGCCTTCAAAGAACTGGTCTTTTCAAGTCCTTTCCAGGCCTTCTCATTCCAAACCCAGGAACAGCAGACCACCAAGACTTCAGTCACAGGCTATGCACAGATCTAAGCAGTAGGGGGCTCCCACTTTCAAAGCAGGGAGTAGTAAGCCACCCCCCCCTACGGAAAAATGGAACAATTACTTAACCCTTCCAAGTCCTGCTCAACTACTTACTCCCTTAGGAGGAAAGCTCGCCCTGCATGCAAAAAAACTGGGAACTCATTACCCAGGACAAATGGGTTTTGAACATAGTTTCCCAAGGGTACAGATTCCACTTCCACACACTACCAACCCCAAATGGTTGGCCAGACCTCCCCCCAATCAATGGGTGGAGGCCCAACAGCAGGTTCTCTCTCTTCTCTGTATCAGGGCTATTCAACCTGTCCCAGCAGAACAAAGGGGACAAGGTTTTTATTCAAGACTTTTTTCTGGTACCCAGAAAAGAAAACTCTGGCATCCTTTCCTGGACCTCTCTATTCTCAACACCTTTCTGGTGTTTCCACAATTCAAAATGCTAACATTTCAACAGCTCCTTCCTATACTAGCCAAGGATGCTTGGCTGGCAACCCTAAACTTAAAGGAAGCTTATCTGCACATCCCAATAAGAGAATCCTGCAGACAATATCTACGTTTCAGGGCGGACTCCATGTGCTTTCAGTTCTCTGCACTTCCCTTTGGCTTATCTACTGTGCCCAGAGTGTTCACAAAGTGTCTAGCTCCAGCCATTGCGTTTTGCAGGCAGAGAAATATTCACATTTACCCATACTTGGATGATTGTCTGATTCAGGCAGAAAGCCAGGACTTGCTATTACAACACCTGGCATTTGTAAAGAAACTTCTAATCTCACTGGGGTACACCATCAACGAAAACTCACCTAGTACCCTGCCAACAGATTGTATTCCTGGGAGCAAGCTTTAACACAACTTCCCAGATGGCATTCCTCATTCCGGAGAAACAAGTTTGACAACCTACTTCCAACTAGTGGCCACAAAAACCCAGCTATCTGCAAGGAAAATACTGCAAGCTCTGGGGTTTATGGCCTCTTGCATTTTGCTAATTCCGTATGCAAGATTGCATGTGAGGAAACTCCAATGGTATCTAAAAAGTCTATGGTGTCAAATTTCTCAGGACCTGGAAACAATTATTCCTATCATTCCTTGTCTAAGGACAGAATTCCTTTGGTGGGCAGAAGCCTGCTACCATAACAAGGGACTGCCTTTCACTCTACTCCCTGCCACCCAAACCCTAACAGGCGCATCAGACTATGCATGGGGGGCTCACATGGCAGGACAGTGCATTCAGGGCAAATGGAACCCAAGGCAGATGCACCTGCTTATCAGTCAAAAAGAAATGTTAGCTGTACAGAATGCTCTGACAGCCTTCAAAGATCTTATTCTTCCAGGACAACTATTAGTAAAGACAGACAACACCACAGATATGTGATACATAAACAAGCAGAAGGGAACCCACTCCTGCCCTGTATGCAGGCTAGCCATGGCTCTGTGGAACACCGCCTTGAACTACCAAGTGCACCTACAAGCTCAATTCTGCCAGGCAAGCTAAATTCACTGGCAGACAACTTAAGCAGAAATCTCATGGACCCACACGAATGGAAGCTAGAACCAAAAATATTCAACCTCTTGAACAAATGGGTGACTCCAGAGGTAGACCTGTTTGCCTCCCCTCAGAACTACCAATTGAAGAAATTCTGCACCAGAACTCCCCACTTTCAATCTTGGAAAGTGGATGCCCTGTCCTTTACATGGGAAAGCCTCTCTTTTTATGTCTTGCCCCCTCTGCCTCTCCTTTCTAAGGTTGTACTAAAGATCAAACAGGACAAGCCAAGGACAATACTGATTGCAACAGACGGGCCATGGTACCCCATCTTGCGTAGTATCTACAACCATGGCATCTGCCTTGGACCGCTTCCCTGCTGTCCCAGCAAGCGGGCCAGATTCTGCACCCTCAGCTTCAAACCCTGAACCTTGCAGCCTGTCTAATTCCTTGAGCTCTCCTCTAGCATTCCTCAGTAAGCATGTGCTGGATGTCATTCTGGAGGCAAGGAGGCCTAGTACCAGAAAATCCTATGCTGAAAAGTGGAAAAGATACTGTTCCTGGGGTCAGGCTCGGGGGATGGGCACAAAGGTGCCCAGCTTACCTCCTATTCTAGAGTACTTAACAGAAATGCTCCACAAGGGCCTATCCTTCTCATCAATTAAGATTCATGCCTCTGCTGTTTTAGCACATTATAATACTGAGCCACCCCTCTTCTCTCACCCCTTGCTAAAACAATTCCTTAGAGGGGGCCAAAAATTTAAGACCCCCCAGGAGTGCTCCCACTCCAGCCTGGGGCCTTAACTTTGTGTTGGAAAAGCTCACCCCCCCCCATTTGAGCCAGCTGCAACAGCAGAGTTGAAAATTTTTCTTGGAAAACAGCCTTCCTTTTAGCCATCACTTCAGCAAGAAGTGTGTCTGAATTACAGGCCGTCATGGCAGTGGAACCCGTCATTATCTTCCATGATGTGGACAGGGTTTCCCTCAGGACTAAACCTTCCTTTATGCCCAAGGTGGTGTCTAGTGTGGCCCTAAACCAGTCCATTCATTTTCCTACTTTTTCCCCTAATCCACAGAACAAAGGGGAATGGATACTGCACTCTCTGGATGTGCACAGACAACTTTAGATTGTATTTAGACAGGACTAAGCCTCAGAAAATCTGAGCAGCTGCTAGTTGGCTTTGCTGCAGGGGCAGAGGGGAAGGCCATTTCTAAGCAAACCATTTCCAAATAGATAGCCTATGGCATTCATTTCTGCTACAAGCACCATGGAAAACCTACCCCACAGGGGATAAGATCACATTCCACCAGGGCTGCATCTATCTCTATGGCCTTTCTCAGAGGAGTCCCTAACAGGGACATCCTGGAAGCTGCAATCTGGAGCTTTGTACATACCTTCACCAAGCATTACCACCTGCCTATCTTTTCTAAATCCAGAGCTGGATTTGCCACAGCAGTCTTGCAGGGCTTAATAGCTGGCCCTATGCTCTTTAACTACCTCCTCCCTTCCTGTGAAAAGACCTTTTTTTTCCTTGTGAAAAGACTTATGCCTAGGGTACACAGTCAACGAAAAGAAATCAAAACTAGTACCCTCTCAAGAGATAATATTCCTGGGTGCAAGCTTAAATACAACTGCCCAGATGGCTTATCTCACGCCAGACAAAGGCAACTGACTACCTATTTCAAAATGTTGGCAACAAAGACCCAGTTAACTGCAAGAAAAATTCTGCAGGCCTTGGGCTTCATGGCATCCTGCATTCTGCTAATTCCATATGCCATACTGCATATGAGGAAACTACAGTGGTATCTAAAATGTGGTTGGACTCAACATTGCCACAGCCTGGAAACCTTGATTACCCTCATTCCACAGCCTGGAAACATTGATTGCCCTCATTCCACAGCCTGGAAACATTGATTGCCCTCATTCCACAGCCTGGAAACATTGATTACCCTCATTCCACAGCCTGGAAACATTGATTACCCTCATTCCACAGCCTGGAAACATTGATTACCCTCATTCCTTGTCTTCAAGAGGAGTTCCGATGGTGGGCACAGGCCTGTCACCTCAACAAGGGACAGCCATTCAACCTACCCACAGCCAGGCAGTCAATAACAACAGATGCTTCAGATTATGCCTGGGAGGCCCACATGGCAGGAAAATGTATTCAGGGCACATGGCCCTCAAGCCAAATGCATCTTCATATCAATCAAAAAGAGATGCTAGCTGTTCAGAATGCCCTGACAGCTTTCAAGGACCTTCTTCATCCAGGACAACTACTGATGACGGACAATACTACAGTCATGTGGTACATAAACAAGCAGGGAGACACGCATTCCTACCCCCTCTGCAGACAAGCCATGTCTTTGTGGGACACAGAATTGACTTATCAAGTATATCTGCAAGCACAATTCCTGCCAGGAAAGAAAACCTCTGGCAGGCGAACTAAGCAGAAACATTACGGATCCCCACGAGTGGAAACTGGATCCACAAGTCTTCAGCATGATAACAAAGAAATGGGGATGCCCAGACATAGATCTTTTTGCCTCCCCTCACAACTGCTAGCTACAGAGATTCTGCACAAGGACTTATCACCAGCAAGTATGGAAAGTGGATGCAATGTCATTCAGTTGGAAAACCCTAACAGTATATGCCTTTCCTCCTCTGCCTCTCCTTCCCAAGTTACTCCTAAAGTTCAGACAAGAAAAGCCAAAAATGATTCTGATTGCCCCAGACTGGCCCCGCCAGCACTGGTACCAAATCCTAAAGAGCTTGTCTCAAGGCCCAGCCTGGACATTTCCTCAAATTCCTCACTTACTGACCCAACGAAACAATCAGATCCTGCACAGCCAACTCAGGACTCTAAATCTGGCAGCATGGCGAATAATGTAGCCATTCAGAACACATCTCTCTCTAAAGCAGTGATGGATGTTATTTTGGAGGCCAGGAGGCCAAGTACCAGAAAATCTTATGCAGAAAAATTGAAGAGATGCTGTGCTTGGAACTAGGAACAAGGAATTGACACGCTTGTACCAAATATTCCTCAGATGTTACAATACCTGAGATGCTGGACAAAGGCCTATCCTTCTCATCAATTAAAATCCATGCCTCTGCCATTTCAGCTCATTACAATACGGAAACACCTATTTTTTCTCCTCCATTGCTAAGGCAGTACCTCAGAGGGGCCGAAAACATAACACGTCCAAGGAGAGCACCAATACCTGCATGGGACCTCAATTATGTCTTGGAGAAACTCACACTTTTGAGCCAGCCAATACAGCTGAAATAAAGTTCTTATCTTGGAAAACAGCTCTGCTCCTAGCAATAACCTCTACAAGATGAGTCTCGGAGTTACAGGCTCTCATGGCTATGGAACCTTTTTATCATTTTCCATCCGGACAGGGTTTCTCTGAGGACAAACCCGACATTTATGCCTAAGGTAGTGTCCATTGTGGCCCTTAACCAAACCATTCATTTGCCTACTTTTTATCCAAATCCAGAGAATAAGGGTGAGAGATTCCTGCATTCTTTGGACATACACAGACAGCTACACTTCTACTTGGACAGAACTAAAGCTTTCAGAAAGACTGAGCAACTTTGTGGCATATGCTGCAGGATCACAAGGAAAGCCTATTTCAAAGCAGACTATTTCGAAATGGATAGATCACTGCATTCGATTCTGTTATTCACAACATGGCAAATCAATCCCTAAGGGTGTTAGGCCACATTCTACCAGAGCAGCAGCCACTTCAGCAGCCTTCCTCAGAGGGGTACCAACCAAAGACAAAAGAGGCTGCGACTTGGAGTTCAGTGCACACTTTCACCAAGCACTACCATTTATCTCTCTACTCTAAATCTAGAGCAGGCTTTGCCACTGCAGTTTTGCAGGGCCTTATAGCCTTTCCTAACCCTATTTAGACCCAGCCACCCTACCTCAGCTTTGGGATTCAACCCAAGTGTAATGACTGCAACAGTGAAACACGATGAACATAGTACAGTTGTGTACCTACCATAAATGTAGATGTTTTAGTGTATTTACTGTTAGGATTCCTGGTTACCCACCCATCATCCCCCTTTTCTTTGCTGGGACTTATCTGTACTTCTCTATCCTATGTGGTGTATTTGCTTGTAGATGAAGGCAATGTTTGTTATTGCTTGCATACTTATTGGCATAAATTTTTAGCCTACCAATTTGGGGGCACCTGACATCTGGGGCAAGAAAAACTGAAGAAAATGGCGTCTGCTGCATCTTTTATACCCCTGGTGCACTGACGTCAGGGAAGAGGCGACAGCAACCGACGCCAGACCAAGACTTTGGAATTCAGGCCAACTGCGGGTAGCTTGGCAGCAGGATAACCCAAGTGTAATGACTGCAACAGTGAATACACTCGAACATCTACATTTATGGTAGGTACACAACTGTACTTTACATCTCTCAGCAAACCTGTGATGGATGTAATTTTGGATTCTAGAGGGCCTAGTACTATCTTATGCTGATAAATGGAAAAGTTTCTGTGCCTGGAACCAGGCACAAGGAATAAGGACAACAATGCCCAATATTTCTCAAATTCTGCAATACTTAACTGAGATGCTTCACAAGGGCCTATCTTTCTCTTCCATAAAAATCCATGTCTCTGCCATTTCAGCTCATTACAACACAGAGCCACCCCTCTTTTCTCATTCTCTGCTAAAGCAGCATCTCCGAGGGGCCAAAAGTTTAAGACCCCCAGGAGAGCACCAACTCCTGCATGGGACCTTAATTTTGTGTTGGAAAAACTCACCCTACCTCTGTTTGAGCCAGCTGCTACTGCAGACATAAAATTTATCTCTTGGAAAATAGCTTTTCTTTTAGCAGTTACTTTAGCTAGAAGGATTTCAGAACTACAGGCTCTCGTGGCAGTGGAGCCTTTCATTATCTTTTATCCGGACAGGGTGTTGCTCAGGACCAATCCATCCTTTATGCCTAAAGTGGTATCTAGTGTAGCTCTTAATCAGACCATTCATCTGCCAACTTTTTTCCCAAATCCACAGAACAAGGGTGAGCGGATTCTGCATTGGATGTACACGGACAACTAAGATTCTACTTAAACAGGACAAAATCTCTAAGGAAATCTAAGCAATTACTGGTGGCATGTGCTGCAGGGGCAGAGGGAAAGGCCATTTCAAAGCAGACTATTTCAAAATGGATAAGCCATTGTATTCGTTTCTGCTACATGCACCATGGTAAACCTGTTCCCAAGGGGATCATATCCCATTCCACCAGGGCTGCATCTACTTCTGCAGCCTATCTCAGAGGGGTTCCTACCAGAGACATTCTAGAAGTGGCTACCTGGAGCTCAGTTCATACATTCACCAAACATTACCATTTACCTCTCTTCTCTAAATCCAGAGCAGGCTTTGCCACTGCTGTCCTGCAGGTCCTTATAGCTGCTCCTAATGCTCCATCCTCTCAACAATAGCTTTGGGAGTCTACCCAAATGTAATGACTGCAACAGAGAAACACGAAGAACAAAGTACACTTTTGTGTACACTTACCATAAATGTAGATGTTAGAGTGTATTTACTGTTGCAGTCCAGGTTACCCACCCACCAGCCCCCTGTTTTTTCTTTTACTATACCTCTTTCTTTTACTATACTCAGAAGCCTTTTTGGTTTATTTGCTTTTATTTGGAGGTATATTTGTTGTGTTCCAAATTACATGCATATATATTTACATATATTTATATTTTGCTCCCCATTTGGGGGGGCACCTGACATCTGGGGCAAGAAAAACTGAAAGTGGTGTCGGTTGCGTGTTTTCTGCCCCTGATGTCATGGAAGAAGGGACAGCAACCGACGCAGGACCCAAGACTTTGTTAGTCAGGCCGACTGAGGGTAACCTGCCAGCAGATTGCCTAAATATAATGACTGCAACAGTGAATACACTCAACATCTACATTTATGGTAAGTGTACACAACTGTACTTTCTTCCTACGATTCACCAAGATTTTTTTTTGTATAACCGATTGATATTGTGATTTCACCAGGGTGACTTGTCTTGAGTTTCTTATTCTTAATACAAGTGGGCACAGCTCACTCTATACAGCTATTAATATGGTTGTACAAACAGCTCCGTGTATGCCATGGTGTTTACTGGGTTTGGGGGTGCTTGGAATTTAGCCAAGGTATTGTTTAGTAGAGAGAGGTTAGCCTTGGAATAGTTACTAAAGGTTTTTGGTTTCTGCTGGATCCCTGGATTTAATTTTTACTTCAGTTATACTGCCTTATGGTCAGATCTGATGAGCAAAGACGTTACATTGGGTGCAGAACATCGGCCCCCAGATGTCCTTGAGTACAAGGTCAAGGATGTTTGTACCCCTGGTAGGAGAATGGACCAACTTTTCCAGGATGTTGGTATTAACAAAGTTTAGGAATCACTGGGCTTGTGCATTACAAGAGGTGTAGGATTCCCAGTCTATAGAGGGATAGTTGAGACACCCCATGAATATCACATTTGGTTTAACTAGTCTGGATGTGAGACTGATTTTCATATAGACTGACACTCGTCCACCATTCGTTACCTGCTGTGCAGTAGCTGGTCTAAAGGTGTGAAGGCATTATAACCTTACACTGCTGGTGAACTGTCAGCGACTTTAAGCCATGTCTCCGTTACTGTGCAGATGTCTACACTCTTCTGGGAAAAGGATTGCAGGGAGTAGAGTTTCTTGTTAAGACTTATAGCACTGAGCAGTACCACCTTCAGATATTCCTTCATAGATTCAGTTAAGTTGCTAGGTTTATCAGTTTGGCATTGCCTTAAAAAGGCACTATGGGGGTGGAAAAGGTCTTTACCAATATCCAAAAGCCTAGAGGGGCAAAGCATCATGTTCTCTCAGGCTGTCAAATATTGTACCCCCCTGGATTGACACCAGAAGCCAAGCCTAGTCAGGCAGAGAAGAGTAAGTATATGGGTGGGAGGGCGGCCTAATGGTTAAGGTGTTTGCCTTACAAACACAAGGTGCAGGGTTTGAATCTCACAAGGGATAATTGGCTAGGCTTAAAATGGCTCGCAAGGGCAGGTAGCTTAGTACTAATCTATGAACCTATGTACCCAATATAGAGAATATAATCTTATATTGGTGAGACAGGACTTGCCCCAAATAAACCCATTTTTTGGTGATTATCTGTTTACTGAGAGACATTTTGAGAGATTGCTTTTAGTAATATTTTGTGAGAGCATTTTCAAAGCATAAATATTACGCTAGTTAACCTGCAGTTGCCTAGATCTCCAGCATCGCCTTCCTAGAAAACCGGAGTAATTTTGGTTTGTTTCCGTAAAGGAGGGAGAGAGCCTTTATCTAGGATAAGCTGAAACAAATGAACTAAACAGGATGTTGAACTGTCCCTACTGTTTGATTTTTAAGAACAAAAAATAGGTATTTAATTCCTTCTGGATCAGCAACACAGTTAATTTTGATCATTTTCAACCTGTGCCTTGTTTTAGTTATTAGACACGTGGCTTGTGACAGGGCTATTTCGGGAACTAGACTGCGTGCACTTGTTACTGACTTGAAAAAAATACTTCACAAAAACGCTGTTAATAACAGCGCTGTTTTCTTTTAGGGTAATACTATAGACTTCCTTTGCAGTAATGTCTAATATGTTTATAGAATGTTTTTTGTCCTTTACATGTTTTGCCAAGTTGTATTTATGTCTGTATTAGCCTTTATGGAGTCCAACCTATTTTTTGTGCATTTTCCTGTGCCTGATTTTGTTTTGTGTAACTGGACAAATCTTTAGTATAGCCTAAAGCGTTACCCTATCTTTTGCTTCCAGGTTATCCCTTCATGGAGATTTAATCTCTTCCCTTCTTGTTGTGATAAGTCATTTATTACAGGAGCATGTTCACAGTATGTTTCTTGTTTTTCTATAGAAACACTACCAATATTCTTCTGCACAACATTTAGATCTCTTGCCTATTGCCTCCATCAGGTTATCCCTTGTATTCACACTGGATTTTTTGGACATAGAATTGAGGGTGACATCTTCATTGGTAATTTGTAATTGTGTTACCACAGACCACAACAACGTAATGTGGTTGGAAGGACTTTGTGGCCTCAGTGGATGGGGTTTTGATTTTCTTGTTTATGCTGCTAAAGATAGTATTAGGGTTAGCTTCCTTTGTGCTAAGATCTACCTTCTGATGGTAACCCATGTTGTATGATGGCCTATGTAGTTAGTTTTCTGAAACTGAGTGAGATGAATGTTTCTCAAAAATCAGGGGAGCAGTTAGATTGTGCCTTAAAATAACAGAATCAGGAGAAAATGTTAGAAATGCCATTTCAAAGTTCTCTTTTAGGTAACACTGGGCTTCTATAAATGCCAATAACATATTTTGTTTACTTGCATACTATTTAAATTGTGCTTGTTCTAAGTGTTGGATAGAACTCTTGACTCACATAGACTCTTCCCCCATCCCTGTCTGTTCACGTTGTCATGGCAACCAAGTTAACTAAGAATAGTCATTTATTAAGCAATGTAGACCAAATCATTTGTCATCTATAACCACTGGTATCTGTAGATGTTCATCATGTTACACTGCAGCAGTCATCACTGTTAGGTTATCCTGCCGTCAGGCGGTCCTGCAGTCGGCCCGAATTCCAAAGTCTTGGTCCGGCGTCGGTTGCTGTCGCTTCTTGCCTGACGTCAGTGCGTCAGGGGTATATAAGATGCATCCGACGCCATTTTCTTCAGTCTTTCTTGCCGTGCGGTGCCCGAAGCAGAAGCAGTTCGCAAGTGCCGGTCGGCCGAATACTGAGATTTTCAAATCTAATTTCAGACCGAAATCTTCATAAAGCTAAGTACCCCGTTGGGGAACCTTTTCTTGCCTCAGTCCGATGTCAGAAAAAGTTAACAATTGCATTTCTTGTGGGAAGCAAATACCTCATAAGAACTTTCATTCTTATTGTATTCCTTGCCTAGGCCCAGACCACGACGTCACAGGTTGTCTGTTTTGTGCTAGGTTTAATAAACGAACTATTAAACGTCTGTTTGATTTCGCCCGACATTATTTTGGTAGAAAATTTAATTATACCATGCTGTCGGAGCAACCGACGACCGGAATGCATAAAAAACGCAAAGATAAGGACAGGCAGCTGAAATCCAAACCGGATTCCGAGGCCTCTGCTAGGCCAGTCGCCAGTTCTCCGGTTTTCAGTGAGGCGCCTACGCAGCCCCTGACAACCGCTGATTTAGAACCCCAGGTGACATCCGATTCACAAGCGGAGATTACTAGGTCTCCACAACCTTTTACCTTTAGGCCCTTCCGACTCCATTCCTGAAGGAGATTCTGGTGCAGCTGAAATGCCTTCAGTTGCTGAAGGTGTCTTCAGACCGACTACACTCACTATTAAATCCTCTGCAAAACTGAAAACTCCTTTAAAAACAAAGAAGACTGCACAGCAGTCTCCAGCACAAGGCCCCATGCCTAAGAAACAGATGCTAAAGATGGCTGAAGACTTAATTACCCTAATCAGGGGTTCCCATCCCCCTCCTGATAAAAGGCCAAGGCAGGAGGAGGACTACGCTTCCTCTGAACAGGTTTCTATTTCCTCAGACTCTTCTGAGGAACAAGAATATTCCTTTTCCCCTTATGAAGATTTGTGTAAAGAATGTAGAAGGTAACACCACTGGAAGCATACACCTCTGTTGTAATAATCCAAAAATCTTCTTTTTCCAGAAATCTTCTTTATTCAAAACAGAGTAAGCGCTTTCACGTAGTAGACACTACGCTTCTTCAGACATAAAACAAAGTAAAAATGCCCCTTCTTAAATACAAATTTTGGCGCCAGAATCAAACCTATCAAACAATTATTCACTTAATCAAGAGTCAAAGTCATTGCTTAGAAACGTCAAATGCTTTTTCCCTTATGAAGATTCTGATGCTGAAGAGTCTATCCCTTCTGCATCTCCCCCAGAAGACTTCTCTTTTGGGGAAACCTTACATACTATGAGGGAACATTTCCACTGGGAGGGCCAAGATTACTCTGCTTCTAAGAAAAGACTCCGAGAGTTCCTTTTACTACCCCAGCACAGACCACTTGCAATTCCACCTGTGTTAGACATTGTGGATGATGTTTATTCAGAATCTAGCCTTAACCCAGATTCACTACCTCCTGCACCAGCCAAACCAGACAGATACTACAGAGTCCCTGACTCTCACAAATTCCTGTATAAAAGCCCTGTTGCGGACCCAGAAACCATTTCCCAGGGTCCCAAAGGGGTTAAAGCCTCTACTGCTAAAAATCCTGTGCCCTCTGAAAGGGATTCTAGAGCACTAGACAGATGGGGAAAGAAAGTTTATACCTCAACTACTCTAGCTATGAGAGCCTAAAATTGTCAGTTTCACATGCTGAAATATCAACAATATCTGATGTCTCAATTAAAACAAAAAATGCTCGCACATACAGACCAGCCAGATTACAAGGAAATGCAAGATTTGTTACATTCAGCTGAACAAGTGGGAAAGCATACTTTGCAATGTGGTTTTGATTCATTGGAAGCTTCTTGTAGAGCAGCAGTGACAGGGTCTGTCATATGTAGGCATGCTTGGTTTAAAGAACAAACTTTGCCTGATCATGTTAAAGCAAAGTTATTGGATGCACCCTTACAGCAGGATGTTTTATTTGGTGTAAAAGCAGAAGTTGTTTTAAAGAAAATGGAGGATAAGGCAAAATCTATGCAGACAGTCAAGGATTTCTTACAGGTTCAACCTCCTCATTTCAGCAGAAATTGGCCAACCAAAAACTGGTCCTTTCCAGCTTCTGCCAGACCACAGAGGGACAGATACAGCCGCCCAAGAGGCAGAGGCCAGCCACAAGGCTCTTACCAGCCTCGACATTGGAGTGCCACAACCCAAAAAGGAGAAGACAGGTCTCAAACTACCAGAAGACAAACACAATGACTTACCCCTCAGACTGCCAAGCAAAACTCTCTTGGCAGCTCCCTTGGGGGGGGGGGGGGACTAGCTCTTTTCGCAGACAATTGGCACATCATCACAAAAGGCAAATGGGTCCTAAATATTGTATCTCAAGGTTACAGATTACACTTTCACATTTTACCAAGGATAAAAGGAATGGCAAACCTGCCACCAAATCAATGGGCAGAGGCTCAAAAGCAAATTATAGCTCTCATGGATATGAGAGCCATTCAACAGGTTCCTACACAGGAGCAAGGACAAGGATTTTACTCAAGACTCTTTCTAGTTCCCCGAAAGGACAAAGCCTGGAGACCCATTCTGGACCTCTCAATTCTAAACACATACCTGGAAGTACCCAAATTCAAGATGCTAACACTACAGCAACTTCTTCCCATGCTGGGCAAGAAGACTTGGCTAGTGACGTTTGACTTCAAGGAGGCATACCTGCATGTCCCTGTCAGACAAAATTGGAGAAGATACCGCTGATTTATTGCAGGTTCAACCCATTACCAGTTCTCTGCACTGACTGCGCCCAAGGTCTTCAAAAAATGCCTGGCACCAGTAATTGCATACTGCAGACAGAGGGATTCAAATATACCTATACCTGGACGACTGCCTTATTCAAGCAGAAAGCAAAGACATTCTATTAAAGCATCTGGCGTTTGTCAAAAACCTTCTAAGTTGCCTAGGGTACACAGTAAATGAAAAGAAGTCAAAACTAGTGCCCTCACAAGGCATAATATTCCTGGGTGCCAGCTTAAATACAACGGCCCAGATGGCTTACCTCACGCCAGACAAACAGACATCTGACTCCATACTTCAAAATTATGGCAACAAAGACCCAACTCCCTGCAAGAAAAATTCTGCAGGCCTTGGGATTCATGGCATCTTGCATACTACTAATACCATTTGCAAAACTGCATATGAGGAAATTACAATGGTATCTGAAAAGCGTATGGTCTCAACACAGCTTGGAAACAATAATTCCACTCATTCCCTGCCTTCAATAGGAGTTTCTATGGTGGGCTCAGGGATGTCACCTCAACAAGGGTCAGCCTTTCACCTTACCCACAGCCAGGTAAACTATAACAACAGATGCAGCGGATTATGCCTGGGGAGTACACATGGCAGGACAGTGTATTCAGGGCAAATGGCCTGCAAACCAAAGACATCTACATATCAATCAAAAAGAGATGCTAGCTGTACAAAATGCCCTAACAGCTTTCAAGGATCTCCTACATCCAGGACAACTCTTAATAAAGACTGACAGCACCACAGTGATGTGGTACATAAACAAGCAAGGGGGCACACACTTGTACCCCCTATGCAGACGAGCAATGACCTTGTGGAACACAGCACTGACCTACCAAGTTCATCTACAAGCACAATTCCTGCCAGGAAAGAAAAACATACTGGCAGACTATCTAAGCAGAAACATCACAGATCCTCACGAGTGGAAACTAGATCCACAAGTATTCGCAATGATAACTCAAAAATGGGGGAGCCCAGACATAGATCTGTTTGCTTCCCCCCAAAACTACCAGCTATGGAAATTCTGCACAAGGACATAACACATACTAGCTTGGAAAGTGGACGCCCTCTCATTCAGTTGGAAAACATTGACAGTGTATGCCTTTCCTCCACTGCCTCTTCTGGCAAAGGTGCTGCTGAAAGCCAGATTAGAGAGGCCACAAATGATACTGATTGCTCCAGACTGGCCACGCCAACACTGGTATCCAATACTAAGGAACATGGCTCAAGGCCCACCATGGATTTTGCCAACAATTCCTCACCTGCTTACTCAGCAAAACAATCAGATTCTACACAGCCAGCTCAAGACTTTAAATCTGGCTGCAGGGCCAGTTGCATAAATAATCATTCAACTCTTTTCTCTAAAGCTGTGATGGACGTCATTCTGGAGGCCAGGAGGCCCAGCACCAGGAAAGTCTATTCAGACAAATGTAAAAGATTCTGCACCTGGAACCCCTAGTCCAAAATATTCCTCAGATTCTTCAATATTTAACTGAGATGTTGCACAAAGGGTTTTCCTTCTCATCTATTAAGATCCACGCCTTCGCTATTTAAGCTCAATACAACACGGATCCTCTTATATTTTCACATCCATTACTAAGGCAGTTCCTCAGAGGGGCTAAGAACATAAGCCCACCCCAGAGAGCACCAACACCAACTTGGGATCTCAACTTTGTTCTGGAAAAGCTAACATTACCACCCTTTGAATCAGCTTTCACTGCTGATCTACAGTTCATATCATGGAAAATTGCCCTGTTGCTAGCAATAACTTCAGCACGAAGAGTCTCAGAGCTACAGGCCCTAATGGCAGTGGAGCCTTTCATCATTTTTCATCAAGACAGAGTCTCTTTACGAACTAACCCTTCCTTTATGCCGAAGGTGGTATGTAGTGTGGCCCTAAACCAAACCATTCATTTGCCCACCTTTTATCCAAACCCCCAGAACAAAGGGGAAAGGCTCCTACACTCTTTGGACATTCACAACATTCACAGGCAATTGCATTACTACTTGGATAAAACTAAGGCTTTCAGAAAATCTGACCAGCTCTTTGTATCCTATGCTGCAGGATCTCAAAGAAAAGCCATCTCAAAACAGACAATTTCAAAATGGATAGGACATTGTATCTGTTTCTGCTACACACACCATGGGGAATCTGTGCCTGGTAACATCAGGCCCCATTCAACCAGGGCTACAGCAACATCAACAGCCTTCCTCAGAGGGGTACCAACCAAGGATATTTTGGAGGCTGCCACTTGGAGTTCAGTGCACACCTTCACCAAGCACTGTCCCTTACCTCTATACTCTAAAACCAGAGTTGGCTTTGCCACTGCAGTTCTGCAGTGCCTACTAGCCTCTCCAAACCCTGTTTAGTTCCACCACCCATCCTTAGCTTTGGGATTCAACCCAACAGTGATGACTGCAGCAGTGTAACACGATGAACATAGTACAGTTTTGTACGTACCATAAATGTAGATGTTCGAGTGTTCACACTGCTGCAGTCCAAGTTACCCTTCCTCCATCCCCTCTGAACTAGCTGGACTTATCTATTCCTTTCTATCCTATGCAACCTCTGTGGTGTATTTGCTTGTGACTGAAGGTTTTTTTATTTTTATATGTATATTTTTATATAGAAATATGTATTGCCTACCTATTGGGAGCACCTGACATCTGGGGCAAGAAAAACTGAAGAAAATGGCATCAGATGCATCTTGTATACCCCTGACGCACTGACGTCAGGGAAGAAGCGACAGCAACCGACGCCAGACCAAGACTTTGGAACTCGGGCCAACTGCGGGACCACCAGTCTGCAGGATAACACAACAGTGATGACTGCAGCAGTGTGAACACTCGAACATCTACTTTTATGGTAGGTACAGAACTGTACTTTTTCTTTGTTTTAAAATATTCGGTGCTGCTGTGTTACCAAACCTTCATCGCGGTCATCCAAACCCCACCTTTTTCCATTTTCTACATGTGTTCAGGGTGTCGACTCAACTGTTAGCCTCAGGTTTCAATGCCTGTCTTCAACCTTCTTTGCCAGACTTGCTTAAATGTTGCAGTTCTTCTATGATGCGGTCCAGCCATCTCTTAGCTAGACATCCTTGATGTTCTTCATCTCACATTGCTGCAGTCCTAACACTTGGGTAGTCCGCTGTCCCAGTCGGCCCGAATACCAAAGTATAAGGCTGACGCCGGTCAAGGCGCATTTGTCTGACATCAGGACGTCAGGGTACAAATCCGCATGACCGACGTCATATCCTGAGTCTTTTTTGCCGCATGGTCCGATGCAGAAGCAGTATTGCGAGTGCAGGTTGGCGTTCTGAAATTTTCTGAAGTCGGAGTTTCAGACCGAATCAAAGTTGGCTAAGTACCCCGTTGGGGAATATTTTGGTTTTTTCTTGCCTCAGTATTTAACCGGATGTCAGAAAAAGTGAATAACTGTATTTCTTGTGGGAAACGGATACCTCATAGGGATTACCATACCTTGTGTATACCTTGCTTAGGGCCTGAGCACGACGTTGTTGGCTGTCGCTCTTGTGCTAGATTTAACAAACGCACTATTAAGAGAAGATTAGATTGTGCCAGGTTAGTTTTTGGAAAGCGTTGTAATTACAACATGCCGTCGGATGCTCCGACGCCCGCTTCGTCTAAAAAGCGCAAGGACAAAGCAGCAAAGCCTAGGTTGGAAGAACCGTCTGTCCCGGACGTCGGTTCTTTAGAGGGCTCGGTGGAGTCGGTGGTTCTACCAGAAGTTCCTTTGGATTCTCAGGGAGAGACTTTACTGTTACAAGATGTGTCCTCTCAGGAGGTAGGCCAGGCTGAAGGAGCTTCTCAGGTAGCTGTTCTCCCCTCCCTTCCTAAGGTGGTTAGGCCCTCCCCTTCTGTTTCCAAGGCTTCTTCTAGAGGCAGGCCAGGGTTAACTTCAGTGGGGTCTCCCCTAGTTCTTCAGGGTCTCTGCCTAAGAAACATATGCTTAAAATGGCAGAAGATTTGATTACTATGATTAGAGGTTCTATGCCCCCTGATAAGAGGCCTAGGGTGGAACCTGAGCTTGAGAGTTTTGAGCAGTGTTCGAGGCTTCTGAGTCTTCGGCTGAAGACTTGCAGGAGTATCCTCCTTATTCTGATTCTGATGTAGATGATTCTACTCCTTGCTTCTCCTCCTGAGGATTTTTTTTTTCAGAGACTCTTCATTCCATGAGGGAGCATTTTAAATGGGAAGGTCAAGATTTCTCTGATTCCAGGAAAAGGCTTAGGGAATTTTGTTTCTACCCCAGCATAGGCCTTTGGCTATACCTCCTGTTCTGGATGTGGTAGAAGATGTTTTTGCAGAGGCTTCCCTGAACCCTGATTCTTTGCCTCCTGCCCCAGTTAAACCGGATAGGTATTATAGGGTGCCTGAAGCTCATAAGTATCTTTTTAAGAGTCCTAGGGCAGACCCAGAAACTGTTTCTCAGGGCCCTAAAGGTGTTAAGGCTTCTGTTGTTAAAAATCCTGTTCCTTCTGATAAAGAGGCAAGGGCTTTGGATAGATGGGGAAAGAAGGTGTATACTTCTTCCACTTTAGCCATGAGGGCTTTGAATTGCCAGTTTCACATGTTGAAATATCAAAATTATCTCCTTTCACAATTGAAGTCTAAGGTAGATGCTCCGGCAGAAGGTATTGAGTGTAAAGAGTTGCAGGATTTAGTTCATGTTTCTGAACAGGTGGGTAAGCATTCCTTGCAATGTGGTTTTGATGCTGTACAGGCCTCTTCGAGGGTGGCAGCCACTGGTTCTGTTCTTTGCAGGCACGCCTGGCTGAGGGATCAGAATTTAGCTGAGCATGTAAAGACAAGGATTTTAGATGCTCCTTTACAATCTGATGTGTTATTTGGTTCGCCTGTGGAAGCAGTTTTAAAGAAAATGCAGGACAAGGCTAAGTCTATGCAGACTGTTAAAGATTTTTTGCAGGTTCAGCCTCCGAAGTTTAGTAGAAATTGGCCTTCTAAGGGGTGGACATATCCTTCTTATGATTCCCAGTCTAGGGGTAGATCTAGACGTGGTAGGGGCAGAGCTCAAGGTTCTTTTAGGCCTAGAACAGGGAGTTCACCTGCCCAGTCTTCTGGTGAGGGCAGGGGTCAGTCCTTTCGTAAGCAGACCCAATGACCTGCCTTTTCAGCTGCCAGAGCCTTCTCGTCTGGCAGCACCTTTGGGAGGAAGGCTGGCACTGTTCAAAGAAAATTGGAGTGTTATTACCCAAGACAGATGGGTATTGGATATCGTTCACCATGGTTACAGGTTTTATTTCCATACATTGCCTCCTTTCAAAGGCATGCCAGACATTCCTCCTATACAAAGAAAAGAGGCTCACAAGCAAATTTCTCTGTTACTCCAGATAGGGGCCATTCAGCCGGTTCCTGTGCCAGAAAGGGGCCTAGGATTTTATTCTCGCCTGTTCCTAGTACCAAAAAAGGGGAACACGTGGAGACCAATTTTGGATTTGTCTATCCTCAACACTTATCTGGACATTCCCAAGTTCAAAATGTTAACGTTACAACAGCTTTTACCTCTGCTGGGCAAAGATCACTGGATGGTAACTTTAGATCTCAAGGAGGCTTACCTTCATGTGCCTATCAGACTCAGTTGCAGGAAGTATCTGCGTTTCCGAGCTGGGAATTCCCATTATCAGTTCTCTGCATTGCCCTTTGGCTTATCTACTGCGCCCAGAGTATTCACAAAGTTCTGGCTCCAGTCATAGCTTTCTTCAGGCTAAAAGGAATACAAATCTATCCTTACTTGGACGACTGTCTGATTCTGGCTCAAGAAAAGGACGAGCTTCTTCAGCATCTGGAATATGTGATAGCAGTGCTAAGATGCCTGGGGTATTCTGTGAACGAAATAAAGTCCAGTCTAGTACCCTCTCAAGACATGTGCTTTCTGGGTGTGAGACTGAATACAGCAGCCCAGATGGCCTTTTTAACCCCGGACAAACAAAAGAATCTTTCCCTTTACTTCCATCAACTATCTCTTCAGTCCGGGCTGACTGCAAGGACAGTCCTTCAAGCCTTAGGGTTCATGGCATCTTGTATTCTGGTGCTTCCCAATGCCAAACTGCATATGAGGAAGCTGCAATGGTATCTGAAAAATGTATGGACACAGCACTGCCAGGATTTGGACACTGTCATTCCAATAATACCTTGCATTCAAAAGGAATTTTTGTGGTGGGCTCAGGAATGTCACCTAAACAAGGGACTCTCTGTGACCCGGCCAGAGGCGAGTCAGATTCTAACGACAGATGCCTCAGACATAGCTTGGGGAGCTCATCTGAATGGAAAGTGGATACAAGACAAGTGGCCTGCCAGACTACAGCATCTACATATCAACATGAAGGAGATGTTAGCAGTCCAGTTTGCATTAATGGCTTTCAAGGAGTTACTTCTTCCAGGGCAGGTGTTGATTCTAACAGACAACACAACTGTCATGTGGTACATCAACAAGCAAGGGGGAACACATTCTTATCCTCTATGCAGGCAAGCAATGATTTTGTGGGAGACTGCGCTCAGCTTGCAGCTACATCTTCAGGCAAGGTTTCTGCCAGGAGCACAGAACTCCTTAGCAGATGTGTTAAGCAGGCGAATCATGGATCCCCACGAGTGGAAACTGGATCTTCATGTATTTCGTGGATGCTCTTTCGTTCAGTTGGGAAAATCTTCATGTGTATGCCTTTCCACCTCTGCCTCTCCTCCCAAAGGTACTCCTAAAGGTCAGACAAGACAAGCCAAGGATGATTTTGATAGCTCCAGATTGGCCTCGGCAACACTGGTACCCATTACTGAGGAATCTGGTAAGGAAGCCTCCATGGCCTTTACCTTTAATTCCACACCTTTTGTCTCAGAGGGACGGTCATCTACTCAATGTCAAGCTTCACTCTCTTCATCTAACAGCCTGGCATATTCTGTTTTGAACCACAGCAGGTCTCAACTTCCTCAACAAGTTTTGAATGTGATTATGGAAGCCAGAAGACCTAGTACACGTAAAGTGTATGCAGAAAAATGGAAGAGATTTTTATTTTGGAGTGCAGCAAAGGATTTGGATGTTTCTGAGCCTAATTTGAGTGTGGCTCTTCAATATCTTACTGAGTTATTGGACAAAGGTTTGTCTTTCTCTTCCATTAAGATTCATGCTGCAGCAATTTCAGCTCACTATGATTGTGACCCGCCATTGTTTTCTCATCCTTTGTTCAAGCAATTTCTTAGAGGGGCAAAGAATATAAGACCCCAATAGAGCTCCTACTCCTGCTTGGGACCTCAATTTTGTGTTGGAGAAACTTACTCTACAACCTTTTGAGCCTGCGGCTACTGCTGAATTGAAATACTTGTCATGGAAGACTGCTTTTTTGTTGGCCATTACTTCTGCAAGAAGGGTTTCTGAATTGCAGGCCCTTATGGCGGTTGAGCCTTTTTTGATTTTCCATAAGGATAGGGTATCATTACGTACTAATCCTTCCTTTATGCCTAAGGTGGTTTCTAGTGTGGCTTTAAACCAAACTATTCATTTGCCTACTTTTTATGCAGATCCCCAAAATAGGGGAAAAGATTTTGCACACTTTAGATGTACACAGGCAGTTGTGTTATTATTTAAGCAGGACTAGGGATTTTAGGCAGTCTCAGCAGTTGTTTGTTTCTTTTGCTTTGAGTTCTCAGGGCAAGCCTGTGTCTAAACAAACTATATCTAAGTGGATTGGGTTTTGCATTGCATTCTGTTATTCCCATCATGGCAAGGAGATTCCAGCTGGGATTAGGCCTCATTCCACTAGGGCTACTGCCACTTCAACAGCATTTCTAAGGGGGGTGGCAACTAAGGATATTTTGGAGGCAGCTACTTGAGTTCAGTGCATACTTTCTCCAAGCATTACCACCTTCCTCTCTATTCTAAATCCAGGGCTGGTTTTGCCACTGCTGTGTTGCAGGGCATTTTGGCAGCTCCTGCTTCATTATAGTTTAGCCATCCTCCCTTACCTCTGCTTTGGGATTCTACCCAAGTGTTAGGACTGCAGCAATGTGAGATGAAGAACATAGTACAGTTTTGTACCTACCATAAATGTAGATGTTCGAAGATCCACATTGCTGCAGTCCAATTTACCCTCCCTCCTTCCCCTCTGTGTTTAAGGGTGGTTGTGTGGGTGGGGTTCTATTTTTGTAAATTTGTATATATTGTACATATATTAGGTACAGGAGTGTTTGGTGTTTTTTGGTTTTGGCCTTATCTTTTTAGGGTCTTCTGACATCTGGGGCAAGAAAAGACTGAGGATATGACGTCGGTCATGCGCATTTGTACCCTGACGTCCTGATGTCAGACAAATGCGCCTTGACCGGCGTCAGCCTTATACTTTGGTATTCGGGCCGACTGGGACAGCGGACTACCCAAGTGTTAGGACTGCAGCAATGTGGATCTTCGAACATCTACATTTATGGTAGGTACAAAACTGTACTTTTCCTCCTACCTTCTTCCTTCCTGTCGCAAATCTTCACCAGATCAGCTTCTGCTTTTCTGCAAGTTGGGCTACTTTGGCTTCTGCTGTGATGTCATTATTTCTTCTGTCGCACATACGGTCCATCTCGTGGGCTCCATCGCATATAGCTTCCTGACCTGCTCTGCCTTCACTGTCCAGGCTTCTCTACTACTACATGGAAGTACTGGTCATGCCACTGTTTTATACACTTTTCAGCTTCTTTGCTATTTTGTTGTCATATACTATCCCTGGCGCACACACTATGTTGGCTGCAGTGTGTCTGATTGATTTATCTCCTTGAGTCTTCCCTTTACCTTAACTATGTCTCCGTTGTACTCAGAGCTGTAAAGCTGTTAACCTGTTGCACTGTTTTCCCTTCTATCTCTGTTTAGCTGCTTCTGATTCCCTCCCTGATGCTGTGATACCTGTCTTGTCTATACCGTGATTCAGTGTTGTATTTTTCCATCCACCTCAATTAATGGGTCTTATGGAGCTGATTGGATCCAACATTGGCAAATTTTAGACTCTCTGATCCAGTGCTTGGGTTCCTCCCCTTTATCCACAATTCCCTTACATCTTACAGTACTTCAGTCTTGTTTGCCCCTCTTAGCCTTTGGCATAATGTCTGAGCTTGGTGCTGTCACTGAATAGTTTTTCAGATCAGTTCCTTTTTCTCCCTTTTTTAGGGATTGTTTTTTCTAATACTTTGTGCCTGTTTTTTCTTGTTTAGTATTTCCTGTTAGGATAGTTACCTTCCTCTTCTATGTGTTGGGGGTGCATTTCTCCTGCTTTTTCCTTCCCTGTATTCTTCTTGATGTGGATTGTTTAATCTGTGTTGCTTTTAGGGCCAGAGCCGTCTCTGACAAGCATAATAAATTGGTGTTAAAGGGTCTTCTCCCTGCCACCACAGGAGAATCGGCCCTTTTTGCGTCTGGCTGCCCTTCTAGTATGAAAGTGTGTGAAGTGCTAGTCGGTATGCAGGGGGTATTGGTCTTAAGGGCACATGCTAATTGTGCACTATTACTTTGCATAATTGCCAGTACCTACCATATTCCTATAAGTTGTGCACTGTACAGATTGGAGATGTAATCCCTGGCTTCTGGTGATTTCACCCACCTTACACTGAGGCCAGTGCCTTCCTGTGCAGTCTAACAGTGATTTAAAGTTACTCAGAATTATTTTGCGCACACTTTTGCAGAAAGGTAAAGAAAGGGTTAAATGATAGCATTGCTATACACTCTCTCTTAAACCTTGGCTTACTTTAAGGGTAAAGTGTGCGAATGTTTCCTTTAAGTATTAAAATCGTACAGTTGGCTCTGATCAGCCGCTCTTCTTTGGATGCCAGACTAGTAGCAAAAGTATAATTCGTACTCAAGTTCATAAATAAAAATAACTTTAGGGTCTATATTGTATTGTCGCAAGCTGACAATATCGAATCTGATATTGTCGGCGCAACAATATCGAAAGTGAAGAATATCGGCCAGGTAAAAGTAAATCTCTGTAGAGGGAGATTTCCATTTACCTCAATGTAGTGTGGTCTTGGAGTTGGTATATTTATGTAGCGGGGGGTGTGGGGTGCGGGGGGCTTGCCCCCCTGCTTACGCCCTTTAGTTTTTTTTTTTTGTTGTTTTTGTTTTTTTATACTTGTTTGATATTTTACTGCATCGACTGATTGTGTTCGACATTTATTGCTTCGATGCAGTAAAATTTCGACAAGGTAATATAAACACTAACTTTAATAAAATGAGCAGTAAAACTGTGTACTTGAAATGAGTATATAGCATTTCATTTGAAAAATAAGGATGCAAATAGTAGTATTCCTCAACATTTTTAAAATAAAAATTAAACCAGTGGATGACATATGGCAGTCTCTAACTAGCAGCTATTGTAGACCCTAACTAGTTTTGTTTTTATTTCTTTGTTGATTGACATAACAAGGTTGTTGTCATTGGAGGCCCTGGAACAAAATGTCCAGCAAGTTACATCCATTAATTACATTCTATATAATACAAGTAAAATTACAGTAATAAATGCACAAAATTATATTTACAGTAAGGAAATGCACTTCAGTAAAGGGTAGTTACCTTTGACAGACATTTAGCAGAATTTTGAATCACAATTTACAGAGTATAGTAAGTTTTGTGTCGGAGACAATGTACCTGTGATGTTCTGCCCAGCATGACAGGACAAGGATTAAGAAATTAACTTGTCAGATACCCAGAAAGTGAGATAAGGGGTTAGATGCAAGAAAAAAAGGGGAAAGGGGTTCGTAGCGAGAGAATACATGGTTTTGCATAAGAGTAAAAAGTATATTACAGAAGATGACCTTTGGATATAATGTAGACAAGGACCAGCTAGTGAAAGAAGCCCAAAGGAGAAATATGAGAGAGATTGGAGATGTTCGGGTAGGTCTGAAAGGTAAGCTGGTGAGTGAATGTATTAGATTGTTGAAGTGGAGGAATTGTAGAGGTATTTAATTGTGTTCTGATCACATTACAGAGCTTAGAGGCAATGAGTGCATTTGAGTTCTCTTCTGGCTTGTGATTTGGAGAGAATTTTTCACCTGAATGAAGGTCCCTTGTTAGTGAGCACGGCTGCAGGGTACCTTTTAGTGCTGCCATTTTTCTAACGAGTGAATAAGGTTATGAGCATTAATTAGCTGTTTGAGTAGTTGGAGACGGTTAAGTTGCTGGATGGCGTAACAAAGATGTCTTCTATACGCATGGTTGGCAGCAAATTTAGCTACTTTGTTACAACAGGAGGCGAGTTTACCTTTTTGTGCAACCTCTATAAGTTTATAAGGATCGGGAAAGCATTTGAGTGATGTAAAAAGTAGCTTGAGGTTGATGTTTTCTTTGCAGCATCAGTAATGTATTATTTGGCTATATAGAGGTAGTAGTTTTTGTTATTTCTTTTTAGTGGTTTGCAATATGTGATGGTCAGATTTGAGATATCGGTTATGACACCCCCCAGTGGCTTTGTCTGGGTTGCCGTAACCATTCTAGTGTTGTTAGATGGAGTTATATTGAAAGATAGATGTTCATCGTGTTTCACTGTTGCAGTCATTACAGTTGGGTTATCCTGCTGGCAGGCGACCCGCAGTCGGCCCGAGTTCCAAAGTCTTGGTCCGGTGTCTGTTGCTGTCGCCTCTTCCCTGACGTCAGTGCGCCAGGGGTATAAAAGTTGCAACCGACGCCATTTTCTCCAGTCTTTCTTGCCGCGCAGTGCCTGAAGCAAAAGCAGTTCGCAAGTGCCGGTCGGCCAACTCCTAAGATTTTCAAAACTGAGTTTCAGAACCGAAGTCTTCAAGTAAAGCTAAGTACCCAGTTGGGGAAATTTTTCTTGCTCCAGACCGATGTCAGTAAAAGTTAATAATTGTATTTCTTGTGGGAAGCAAATACCTCATAAGGACTTTCACTCTTACTGTATTCCTTGCCTAGGCCCTGACCATGACGTTACTAGTTGTCGGTTTTGTCCTAGATTCAATAAACGCACCATTAAACGTCGGTTTGATTTTGCTTTAGATTATTTTGGCCGAAGGTTTAATTACATAATGCCATCGGAACAACCGACCGGAATTTATAAAAAAACGCAAAGACAAAGAAAAGGACAGGCATCCGAGGTCCAAAACTGACGACAAAGCCTCTTTTAGGCCAGTCGCCAGTTCTCAGTGAGACGCTTTCGCAGCCTCTGACACCCGCTACCTCAGAGCCACAGGCCGTAACAGACAGCCACGGGGAGACACCGAGGCCTGTGGAAACTCAAGGTATTGGGCCTACGGAAACTATACCCTCAGATGGGTCCGGAGCCGCTGAGCAGGCATCAGCTTCTGAGGGTGTTTTCAGACCTTCACAGCTTACAATTAAGGCTACTACAGCAGCAAAGGCAAAGTCAAAAACACCATTAAAGACAAGGAAACAAGTACAGCATTCTCCAGAACACTCATCCATGCCAAAGAAACAGATGCTTAAAATGGCCCAAGGAAACAAGTACAGCATTCTCCAGAACAGTCATCCATGCCAAAGAAACAGATGCTTAAAATGGCCCAAGGAAACAAGTACAGCATTCTCCAGAACAGTCACCCATGCCAAAGAAACAGATGCTTAAAATGGCCCAAGGAAACAAGTACAGCATTCTCCAGAACAGTCAGCCATGCCAAAGAAACAGATGCTTAAAATGGCCCAAGGAAACAAGTACAGCATTCTCCAAAACAGTCATCCATGCCAAAGAAACAGATGCTTAAAATGGCCGAAGGAAACAAGTACAGCATTCTCCAGAACAGTCATCCACGCCAAAGAAACAGATGCTTAAAATGGCCCAAGGAAACAAGTACAGCATTCTCCAGAACAGGCATCCATGCCAAAGAAACAGATGGTTAAAATGGCCCAAGGAAACAAGTACAGCATTCTCCTGAGCAGTCATCCATGCCAAAGAAACAGATGCTTAAAATGGCCCAAGGAAACAAGTACAGCATTCTCCAGAACAGTCATCCATGCCAAAGAAACAGATGCTTAAAATGGCCCAAGGAAACAAGTACAGCATTCTCCAGAACAGTCAACCATGCCAAAGAAACAGATGCTTAAAATGGCCCAAGGAAACAAGTACAGCATTCTCCAGAACAGTCAGCCATGCCAAAGAAACAGATGCTTAAAATGGCCCAAGGAAACAAGTACAGCATTCTCCTGAACAGTCATCCATGCCAAAGAAACAGATGCTTAAAATGGCCCAAGGAAACATGTGCAGCATTCTCCAGAACAGTCATCCATGCCAAAGAAACAGATGCTTAAAATGGCCCAAGGAAACAAGTACAGCATTCTCCAGAACGGTCATCCATGCCAAAGAAACAGATGCTTAAAATGGCCCAAGGAAACAAGTACAGCATTCTCCAGAACAGTCATCCATGCCAAAGAAACAGATGCTTAAAATGGCCGAAGACCTAATTACTTTAATCAGGGGCTCCCATTCCCCTCCTGACAAAAGGCCTAGGCAAGACACTGATTACGATTCCTCTGATCAGATTTCCATTTCCTCTGATTCCTCTTCTGATCAGGGATATTCTCTCCCTCCCTATGAGGACTCTGATACAGAAGAGTCCATACCTTCAGCCTCACCACCTGAGGATTATTCTTTTGGGGAAACCCTGCACACCATGAGGGAGCATTTCCATTGGGAGAGCCAGGATTATTCAGAATCCAAGAAAAGGCTCAGATTTCCTTTTATTGCCTCAGCACAGGCCCCTGGCTATCCCCCCTGTGCTTGATATTGTAGATTATGTTTTTTCTGAATCCAGTCTGTCTCCTGATTCTTTACCCCCTGCACCAGTCAAGCCAGACGGGTACTACAGGGTCTCTGACTCTCATAAATTTCTTTACAAAAACCCCGCTGCAGACCCAGAAACAATTTCTCAGGGTCCTAAAGGCGTTAAGGCTTCCACTGCCAAAAATCCTGTCCCCTCAGATAGGGATTCCAGAGCTCTGGACAGATGGGGAAAAAAGTTTACACTGCTGCTACTTTAGCTGTAAGAGCTTTAAACTGTCAGTTTCACATGCTTAAATATCAACAGTATCTCATGTCATTGTTAAAACAGAAAATGGTTTCAAATACAGAAAGTCCTGACAGTAAGGAAATGCAGGATTTATTGCATGTAGTTGAACAAGTGGGAAAGCATACTCTGCAATGTGGTTTTGATTCATTAGAGGCTTCTTGTAGAGCCGCAGTTACAGGCTCTGTTATTCGAAGACATGCTTGGTTGAAAGAACAAAGTTTACCTGACCATGTTAAAGTAAAATTATTGGATGCTCCATTACAGCATGATATTTTGTTTGGTGTTAAGGCAGAAGAGGTGTTAAAGAAAATGGAGGATAAGCAAAGTCAATGCAGACAGTGAAAGATTTCTTACAGGTTCAACCACCTAGATTTAGCAGAAACTGGCCTGCAAGAAATTGGTCCTTTCCAGTGTCAGACAGGCCACAAAGAGGCATATACAGACGCCCAAGAGGCAGATCTCGGCCCCAAGGCTCCTACAGATCTAAACAATGGGGTGCTTCAGCCCCCAAAGGAGGGGAAGACAAATCACAACCTTAAAGGAAACAGTCACAATGACTTCCCTCTGCAAATGCCAAGCACTGACCTGTTGACAGCGCCCCTAGGGGGAAAGCTAGCACTTTTCTCAAAAAATTGGCACATGATCACCCAAGACCAATGGGTGCTTAACATTGTTTCTCAGGGTTACAGATTCCACTTCCACACGCTTCCAAAACCAAAAGGTATGCCAGACCTGCCACAAAACCAATGGGCAGAGGCACAAAAACAGATTGCTGCTCTTATGGACATGGGAGCTATTCAGAAAGTTCCACCGCGAGAACAGGGACAAGGATTTTACTCAAGACTTTTCTTAGTACCCAGAAAGAACAAAGCCTGGAGACCAATACTGGACCTGTCAATCTTAAATACCTTCCTGGATGTTCCAAAATTCAAAATGTTAACACTACAACAACTTCTGCCCATGCTGGGCAAGGAGGCTTGGCTAGTTACTTTGGACCTCAAGGAGGCATACCTGCATGTCCCAATCAGACAATCTTGCAGAAGATGCATCAGATTCATAGGAGGCTCAATGCATTACCAATTCTCTGCACTGCCCTTTGGCTTATCTACTGCGCCCAGGGTCTTCACAAAATGCCTGGCACCAGTAATTGCATTTTGCAGACAAAAAGGAATTCAAATATATTCCTACTTGGACGACTGCCTTATTCAAGAAGAGAGCAAGGACACTCTTCTAAAGCACCTGGCGTTTGTAAAAAAGATTGCTAATTTACCTAGGGTTCACAGTAAACGAAAATAAATCAAAACTAGTGCCCTTTCAAGAGATATTCCTGGGTGCAAGCTTAAATACAACTGCCCAGATGGCTTATCTCATGCCAGACAAAGGCAACTGACTCATTACTTTCAGGTGATGGCAACAAAAACCCAGCTCCCTGCAAGAAACATTCTGCAGGCGCTGGGTTTCATGGCATCCTGCATTCTACTAATTCCATATGCAAAACTGCATATGAGGAAACTACAATGGTATCTAAAAAGTGTTTGGACTCAGCATTGTCACTGCCTGGAGAGAGTCATAACTTTAATTCCCTGCCTACAACAGGAGTTTCGATGGTGGTCCCAGGCCTGTCGCAACAAGGGACAGCCTTTCACCTTACCTACAGCCAGGCAGACAATAACGACGGATGCATCGGATTATGCCTGGGGAGCACATATGGGAATGTATTCAGAGCACGTGGCCCAAGGAACAAATGCATCTTCACATCAATCAAAAAGAGATGCTAGCTGTACAGAATGCCCTGACAGCCTTCAAGGACCTAATACATCCAGGACCACTATTAATAAACACGGACAATACCACAGTTATGTGGTACATAAACAAGCAAGGGGCACACATTCCTGCCCCCTATGCAGACAAGCCATGACTTTGTGGAACACAGCACTGACCTATCAAGTACATCTGCAAGCACAATTCCTGCCAGAAACAAAAAATACACTGGCAGACGAACTAAGCAGAAGTCTCATGGATCCTTACGAATGAAAGCTAAATCCACAAGTGTGCAGCATGATAACAAGGAAATGGGGACGCCTAGACATCTTTTTGCCACCTCTCACAATTACCAAATACAGAAATTTTGCACAAGAACTTATCACTCTCAAGCATGGAAAGTGGATGCTCTGTCATTCAGCTGGAAAGGCCTGTGACAGTCTATGCCTTCCCTTCGATGCCTCTTCTCACCAAGGTGCTACTAAAAGTCGGACAAGAAAGGCCAAAAATGATCCTGATTGCACCAGACTGGCCACTCCATCACTGGTACCCAATCCTAAAGAGTTTGTCCCAAGGCTCACCTTGGCCTCTACCTCAAATCCCTCATCTTCTGACACAACAAAACAATCAGATTCTGCACAGTCAGCTCAGAACCTTAAACCTGGTGCATGGCAGATAATGTAGCCACTCGGAATGCACCTTTCTCTAAAGCTGTTTATTTATTTTATTTTACATTTGTTGACCGGGATGGTCCGACTGGATACATGTCCATTTTCAGCGGAGGCCCGGGGAGAAAAGCTCCACATTAACAGTAGGAAAAAATACTTTTTAAAGAAAAACAATTTATTCTCTTTGGTAGTTTAAACAAAAAGACAAAAATACAATAAAGTATATAAAAATAGACTACCCTAGATATTGAGGGGTAGAAAAAAAAAAAGAACAGACATAGGATACAACATGCTTTTTTCTCTTTCTAGTCTAACCATGATGAAAAAAAGAAAAACTTATAACTAGAGTGCAAGGGGAGGGGGGATTGAAGGGGAAGAAAGAAAGAACGGGAAGAAAGAGGAAGAAGAAAGGAGAAGAAAGAGAGAGTGGTCATCTGGGATTTTAAAAGGTTAGACCTGAGAAGGAAGAGCTCCCCTGACATGGATGTTATGGATGTTATTTTAGAAGCCAGGAGGCCCAGCACTAGGAAATCTATGCAGAAAAATGGAAGAGATTCTGTGCTTGGAATCAGGCATAAGGGCTCGAACCACTTGTCCCTAATATACCTCAGAGTTTTCAATACCTAACTGAGATGTTGGACAAAGGCCTATCTTTCTCATCTATTAAAATCCATGCCTCTGCCATTTTACGTTGTCGCCTCACAGTAAGACACTGACCGGTTCGACTCTCAGCTAGAGTGTCTTCTGCGTGGAGACATGTGTGAATGGGCGTACCTTCGTTGAAGGTTGTGCGTTAGGGCTGGCAACTTGGCATGTAAAAATCAACTGCCAATCATTAGTGGACCGGAGTTCCGCTGTGGCGACCACTAACCAGGAAAAGCCGAAAGACACAACAACAACAATACAGATCCTCCTATTTTTTCACATCCTCTACTACGGCAGTACCTCAGAGGGGCAAAAAATATAAGACCCCCAAGGAGAGCACCAGTACCTACTTGGGACCTCAATTTTGTTTTAGAAAAACTCACACTGCCTCCTTTTGAACCAGCCAGCACAGCTGATCTAAAATTCTTGTAATGGAAAACTGCTCTGCTCCTAGCAATAACTTCAGCAAGAAGAGTCTCAGAGTTACAGGCATTGATGGCTGTGGAACCGTTCCTCATTTTTCATCAGGACACGGTTTCTCTTAGGACAAATCCAACATTCATGCAAAAAGTGGTCTCCAGTGTGGCCTTAAACCAAACCATTCATTTACCTACTTTTTACCCAAACCCCCAGAATAAAGGGGAGAGACATCTGCACGCTTTGGATATACACAGGCAGCTACGATTCTACTTGGACAAAACAAAAGCTTTCAGAAAAACTGAGAAACTGTTTGTAGCATATGCTGCAGGATCACAAAGAAAGCCTATTACAAAGCAGACAATCTCCAATTGGATAGGACACTGCATCCGCTTCTGTTATGCACAACATGGCAAATCAGTGCCTAAGGGCATTAGGCCTCATTTTACCAGAGCAGCAGCCACTTCAGCAGCTTTTCTCAGAGGAGTACCAACCAAAGACATTTTAGAAGCTGCAACCTGGAACTCAGTGCCACTTTCACCAAGCACTACCACTTACCTCTGTACTCTAAATCCAGAGCAGGCTTTGCCACTGCAGTTCTGCAGGGCTTGTTAGCCTCGCCAAATCCATTTTAGACCCAGCCACCCAACCTCAGCTTTGGGATTCTTCCCAACTGTAATGACTGCAACAGTGAAACACGATGAACATAGTACAGTTTTCGAGCGTATTCACTGTTGCAGTCCAGGTTACCCACCCACCATCCCCCTTTTCTTTGTTGGGACTTTTCTGTACTTCTCAACTGTATACAACCTATGTGGTGTATTTGCTTCTAGATGAAAGAAATGTTTACAGTAATATATGCATGGTTGTTTAGCATATTTATATCTTTTCAGCCTTCCTATCTGGGGGCACCTGACATATGGGGCAAGAAAAACTGAAGAAAATGGCGTCAGTTGCAACTTTTATACCCCTGGTGCACTGACGTCAGGGAAGAGGTGACAGCAGCTGACGCCGGACCAAAGACTTTGGAACTCGGGCCGACTGCGGGTCGCCTGCCAGCAGGATAACCCAAGTGTAATGACTGCAACAGTGAATGCACTCGAACATCTACATTTATGGTAGGTACACAACTGCACTTTTTGATGTGAAGGGCATCAGTTTTTTCTTTATTGGGATTAAGACTCAGCTGCAGAGAGAGAGAGAGAGAGTTTTGGGTGACGACCTTGAGTTTGGGGCTGTGAGTGTAAGAGTAGAATTGTCAGTGTAGCGAACTGTTACGGCAGGATGTTTTGCAGCTTGTTTATCAAAATATTGAAAAGGAGTACTGATATAAATGTTGTGGGACACTGATGGTAGCTGATTGAAAGGATGAGAGGTTCTGATTGATTTTTTTCTGTTAACATTTAACTGCTTGCTGCCTGTCCGATAGCTAAGGAGACATGAAAGTTAGGATGAGTAGAGACCTACAGAAAGAAAATTCAATAAGAAGGTGGTGGGATTATGGTGTCAGATGCTTTAGATAAATATAAAAACGGTGTCAATACTAGTTTGCCATCATTCTTGAGTAGGTGCATAATATTGGCGTAATTAGAGCAGTTCTACTGGGGTAAGATCTGAAACCATGTTGATTTCTGGAGACAAAGGTGTTGTATTTCAGACTTTTTGACAAAAGAGAGGGGGGCTGCAATCCATCTGTCATTATTAAACTCTATACATGCACACCCTTTGTGTAATGGTATAATGTAAGACTTTTTCCAGATGTATGGGATATTCTTCTCGGTTATGGACTTTTTTAGGATGGAGACTGGTAAAGCTAAGGCAAGTCTTGTTGAGATTTGGCCAGTCCACAAAGAGGTTGATTTTAGCTGAAGCAAGAGCTCTGTTATGGCAGAAGTGGAGATTGGAATGAAATTAAATGTTTGTGGCTGCTCAGGATAGGTGGGGTGGTTCATAAGAGGAGATCTGCTGCTGTTATTGAAGGACAGTTACTACCTGTATGAAGTAGGAACTGAACTGACGAAACTGAATTTGCAGTGTTAGTAGTTGGAAGTGTGTGTGTGGGGGGTTGGCCAGGTTGACTGGATAGGTTTCACTCTGGCAGACTGTGGGTAAATGTTGACACCTCCCACCTTATGAGCAAGGTAAGCTACTTGTGCCATTCCTACCTGGCATTTGTTTGCCTTGATAGTCAGCCTGGCCCTTTTTAATCTGTTTAACACGTCCTTGACCTGTTGTATTCTTACCAAAAGTAATTAAAAGTAGCAGTATCATTTTTGTAGACAAGGAGCATAGTCTCTAGTTCCTGCAAGGATGTGATCCACCAACCTGTGGAAAGTTTTTGGGGTAGTCTCCATCCCAAAAGGCATTTTGGTGGATTCGTACAACCAGAATGGTGTAACGTACGACAGCTTCTCCATTGCTGAGGTTTGAAGGGTACGTGGTGGTTGTCAGATACTTTGCTTCACTGAGGTGCTATATTACTTCATCTGCACTTGGTTATGGCCTGCGCATCCAAATGTGTGTCACTATTTAGTTTCCTGTACTCCACACAGGGCCCAGTACTACTTTTGACACAAACGGCACTGGTGAAATTCAGGGATTGTTAGATGCAGATTTCACCCCGAGTGTTAACATTTCTGTAGTTGATGCAGTTGTATGGATTACAGGATCTTCCCCTGTCTTGAAAACTAGTTCCTAGCTGCCTTTGCAGAGCATCTTTAGGAAGAAATTACTTGTTTCATTTGCAACAGTCCTTTGGCATAACTTTTATATGTGGGGAAAATCGCAGCTCACACCCACACAGTAAATTACCCTCCTACGCTTTTCATCTGACACACTTTCTTGTGCAGTATTCTTTCCTTACAGTAGGATTCCATACGTTTTACGAGCAGCACGCAGTCTCTTGAGTCGTGAGGTCTTGGCGCCGTGACCTGTTTACTTTGTGCATGGTGCGTGCAGATTGTGAAGCTGCTGCTTTGCACTTCTGTTGGTGCTACAGTGGCTGCTGCTTTCTACAGGGGTGTCAAAATATTGATTCCTCTTACCAGATCAAGTAACAGTTGCATGTGCAGGATAACTTGTCCTGATGAAAATCTGCAGCCAGTCTGTTACTGGGCTCATTCTGTCTGCTACCAAGGCTGCAGTGACTTACCAGTGCATCTACTAAAAAGTTGCTGATCATGGGCATCGCAAGGGTCCGACTTCCAGGGAACTTGGTACGAGGATGGAGCAACCCTTTAAAGGTGTTTAGGCATTGCAGTACATGTGACACTCCTTTACCATTGGGAGTCACAGTAGTAAAATTAAACAGTATGACAGTGTTGTGGAAGCTCCAGCTGTTCGGACCAAGGATATTATTTCTCCGGTTTGACTACTGTAGGAGCAATGGCTGTTCACGTGCCAGCTACTGATAAGGGAACTAACTCTTCAGCTTTCAATATTAATAACTCGTTGACTGACAATTTCACTTTTACTCCACCAAACAACCGTACAACACCACGGAGTGCCATTCATCAAGGTGAGCAGGTTAATATTTCAGTTAACCTTAAAAATTTGGACAATTTACTAGTAAAATTAAAAAAGACTCTATTAGAGATCTCCCATTTCCAGGAATGTCTCAAACTTAAAATAGTTCCTAAAGGCTTACTCCATTATCAATATCCTACTGGTTTAGCTGCTAATTCGCTATTTCATAAAGATCTACTTGCTTTGTTTGACCGTCATGGTTTTGAACTACTTGACTTGATGATTAAACACTACTCTTTACTGGTGGAATCTTTAAGCAAACAAGTGACAGAACTGGATGATCTCATTAGGCTTGATTCAGAGTTCCTCTGATATAAATATGATTATAGTAGGATCTTTTCAAGTATTGAGCAGTACCTTAAACTTAAAAATAACAAAGTTAAGAAAATCGACAGAGACATCAAGGCTTATAAAGAAGAGACTGCGTGTCCTAAGCCCTCGCCAGCACAGGTCTGGCATGGTACAACTTGACCTGTTCAACATGCTTCAGGTTATAGTGTTCCATCAGCTAATATAAATTTAACTCAATGTACTGATGCTTTAAATGCTCCTGCTGAATGCACAGATGACCCATCCCACACTGAGCTCAGTATGATTGAGGTTTCACAGAACAACAGGACTGGCCACTACAACTTGAGGACTAACGACCCTAATTTTTTAGGGTCAAGACCAAAACAACAGACAGGACAATTCAACCAGAGAAACAAGCAGAAACTCCGATAGCCGAAGTTCGGCATCTGAGTGACAACAGTTTAACCGAAAATTGTTGTTCACCTTGTATGTCTGATGTAAATGTTCCATCTGTACATTTTGATTCTAGTTGTGAGCTTTGTTCTTTAGAATTGTTAGACACAAAAAATGGTGATTTTCTAATGGTGGAAGGCAGTAGTTGTATAGATAATACTCTGGTTATATTAAATTAATGAGGACGGGGATTTTAGGTTGTATAATTTCTCTACAGTTATTACACCTGAATTGGTTGAGTTACTATCAAAGGGGTATATGTATGTCCTAGCTCAAAAATTGAATTTGGTTAAAACAATTATTGACTTAAAACTATACGTTGGGAAACTCAACTTAAACCTAATGCTGGGGAGTATTTATTCCCTTGACAGTAACAATTTCAGGATTCCCAGTGTCTATAATCCCTCTCTACATCCACTATTACAGATCTTTGAATTAGTGTGTGAACTGGACATTCGTCAAAGGTTTCAAACAATACAGAGCAGTCCAATTTTCAGTGTGGAAACAAAAAAAAAGGAATGTCTAGATTTCATTAAACTCCATGACATTCGTTTTTGTAAACCCAACAAGGGAGGGGGGTTGGTTGTACGGTGTGGACTATAAAGAAAGGATGTTCTGTTTACTTGACTGTCCCTCTTACTCAACCAGCTCACTCTCTGAAACCAACAAGGCTTATAATAACATCAAGAACTCCGTAGAGGAAATGTATATTGAGGGTAGAATTACACAGAACACCTAGAATTATTTGTCAACAGTTTACCCCAGATTTCCTTGTTTGTTTGGGATCCCCAAAATACACAAGGATTTAAACAACCCCCCAATGAGACCCCTTGTTGATGGTCTGGGTACCCCTACCTACCCCTGTGTGAAAGTCTTGGACAACATTCTACAGAAATATCTGGTCAACATCACCCAGATATGCAAAGATTCTTGGTCATTCCTTGATAAAGTTAACAACATAGATTTTGATGCAAGATATAATTTTCTTACTATCGACGTCAAAGATCTCTATACTTGTATTCCACATGATATAGCCTTAGATTGGGTTGATCAATTGTTAAGAACTCATGGTAGTTCTAGAAATGAGTTTGGATATGGTTCGTGAACTTCTGGATCTAGATTTAAGTAATAATTTCTTCATGTTTGGAGACTATTTTTATTTACAAAAGATCGGGGTAGCGATGGGCTCCCCTTGTGGTGCAAGTGTTGCTAATATGGTTATGGCCCAGTGGGAACATCTCTATGTCTTTAACAATTCTAACCTTTAACAGGCTAACCTTTTTCTTTCTCATACTACATCTCTCCTTCACTCTTCCTATTAGTATCTGTCTTATTTCTTCTCCTTTTACAGTACTAATCGACCTAGGTACATTCTATGTAAAATTGCTAATATGGTATTAACTGCTCATCGAAATGTGCTTCTCCTGAATCTATCTTGCATTCTGTGTGATGTTATGATTTTCTAATTTGTTACTTATAAACATTTGTAATATTTTGTAATGTACTTAGTATTTAGTGGAGCTTTTCTCCTCGGGCCTCTGCTGAAAATGGACATGTATCCAGCCAGACTAGCCCGGTCAACAAATGTAAAATAAATAAATAAATAAATTCTCATTTTAAAGACAAGTTGATCTTTTTACACTCCCTATTTGGATGATATTTTCATCTTATTAGCTGGAGACCAAATTATTAGCGACACATTGGTTGATTACTTTAACACAACTACTCAGTTTTTGAAATTCGCTTCCACTTTCCACACGGATTCCATAGCCTACCTCGACATTTTATTATCCAAAGATATTTCTTCTCAAAAATACACAGCTAAAATCTATAGAAAGATCACTTTTTCTACATTTCTCCAGTTGTCACCCATTTTATCAGAAACGAGCTATAGTTAAAGGACAACTGGTCAGGGCAGCCCATATTACTACATTAGACAGTGATTTCTATGCTGAATGCAGACACTTGAGGAGCATGTTTTTACATCGTGGGTATCCAGACAATATGCTTGATGCAATTATAGATGAAGTGACTTCCAAGTGTCTGCGACATTTTTACAAACCAATTTTGAACAGAGCACATTTTCCTCTTAATGAAGAAGATGATCTGGTTGTCCAGCCTGTGAATGATTCTAAGGTCATATACTCACTTGAGAGACCATGTGTTACTTTCATAACAACTTACAATTTTAATAGTAGTGAGTGTTTTCAGGTTTTCTGTAAAAACTGGGATTTACTTAAGAGTGACAGCAATGTTTATTAGAAACTAGGTGACCACCCTGTTAACATACAAAAGAGCTAAGAATCTTAAAGCTTTCTTTGAACAACATCATGCCAGAATGGAAAGGACAGCTGGCATGTATAAATGCCAGGCTTGTAATTACTGCCAGCATGTCATTGAATCTAACAGATTCAAAGTCCATGACCACGAATGTCAATTGAAGTTGAGGGCAAATTGTAACTCCAAAATGGTGATCGACCTAGTCAAGTGCCAGTTCTGTTTTGCCTTTTATATAGGCAAAACAGAGCGACGTATTCGTGACCGTATATATGAACACACGTATGCTATTAGGAAACGAAAACTTGAAAATGCTCTAGCCAAACATATTTCGGTGCACCCTGACCTTACGTTTAAGTTTATAGTCATTGACCAAGTACTTTAGAGGAGGTCCGCCGTCTCTTAAATTAGAAGAATTAGAGTTGAACTGGCAAATCAGGTTAAATGCTTATAATGCACCTGGTTTGAATGAAAGCTGCTCACTAAGTAGCGTTCTTAAGCTTAAGAGTCTCAACAGGTAACCTTCTCCAAGTTATAGTTTATCGATACATGATTTGTTTCCCCTATTATGACAGCTCACAGTATGCTGTTAGTGTAAAATTCATCAGTACATCGTGAGTGAGTTCTCATGAACTTGGTTTACTATAAAGTGATTTTTTTATCACTAGTTTATTTTTATATATTTTTTACATTTTTAATTCATAAGTTTAAAGTTTTTTCATTAGTTAGAGTAGTGGTGCTTTGTTATTATTCCTTTTCCTGTAGTATATAGTTATATTTGCTTTACTAAATCTGTATTGTTTGAATTGAGTGTTTTATGATTGGATAATTGAATGACTATTTGCGGTTGTATTTAAACTCTTTCCATTTGCTGTAGTTTTCATCTGAAGAAGTTTGTTCACTGTAGTAAACGAAAAGCGCTTAATCTGATTAATAGTGTCGTATTTTACTGGTGCTGCATCGTGGTTTCTTCCCTCTTTTTGTTTTTACAGTGTTGTGGTACGTCGTTAGGCATTGCAGTACATGCGACACTCCTTTACAGTATGACAGTGTTGTGGTACGTCATTAGGCATTGCAGTACATGCGAAACTCCTTTACAGTATGACAGTGTTGTGGTACGTCGTTAGGCATTGCAGTACATGCGACACTCCTTTACAGTATGACAGTGTTGTGGTATGTCGTTAGGCATTGCAGTACATGCGACACTCCTTTACAGTATGACAGTGTTGTGGTAGGTCATTAGGCATTGCAGTACATAGGTTCATAGGTTCATACTAGGCTATCTGCCTTGGGGCAATTATAAGCCTAGCCCGATTCTGTATGGCTTACGCCACCCCTTGATTTGAGTATACTGTGCCCTTTTTAAGGTTTAGTTTACTGTGCCTCTGTCTAATAGTGACACGAGAGTAATCCCTGGGACAAACCTACGATCCCCCATCCACCTATCGAGATTCTTCTTGAAGAGATTCAGTGAGGTGCTCTGCCTCACATGAACTGGAATTCTATTCCAGAGTGAAGGGAACCTCTGGGTTATGATCCTGTCCCTCCAGCAAGTTCTATTTATTTCTGTGCTGAGGTTCAAGTCCCTCGAGCGTGTGGCTCTAAGGGATTTAGATTTACTGAGGTGGAGCATGTCTATTAATTCTGGATTTGACGTAGCTTTGTATGTCAGGCATAGATCGCCTCGAACTAGGCAGTATGCAACTGAGTAGAGCTGGAGTTTTTTTAACCGAGCAGGATATGGCATCTGTTTGAGACCTTTGATCCTCTTGGTGAGATACTTTTGGGGTCTTTCCAATTGCTGCAGGTGTCTGGTAAGGTACATCCCAAAAGGGGCATTGTATTCTGTGATGGGCCTGATGAGGGATGAATAAAGGGGCACTATTACCTCTCTTGATCTAGATGTGAAACCCTTCGTGATGAGGTGGGCTATGTAGAAGGTCTTTCTAACCACTTTGGCAATGTGGTTTTCAAAGGAGAGATTGCTATCAACTTGGGTCCCCAGGTCCCTAATAACTTTCTCTGTAGTTAATGGGTTTCCGCCTATGTGGTAATTTGTGGGCATATTATTTTGCCAAAGGGTATGACTATACATTTTTTGGCATTTAGGTTTAAACCATGGTGCTGGCACCAGTTGTCTGTCTCTGTGAGACCTTTTTGAAGGATGTTTGTGTCAGCTGGAGAGTCGATTATGGCGCCCAGTTTGCTGTCGTCTGCGAACTTGGTGAGCCATAGTCCTCCCACGTTTGCCTGTACCTCGGAAAAGTATATACCGAACAAGAGTGGTCCCAGGACAGAACCCTGTGGGATGCCACTTGTGACCGGTTTCGAGTCTGACATGGCTCCAGCAACTCTCACTCTGTGGGTTCTGTCTTTGAGCCAGTTTGCGACCCATCTTGTGACATAGGGGTTTATATTTAAGCTGGATAGCTTATCTATGATGCCCGAGTGGGGTATTGTGTCAAATGCCTCTGCAAGGTCAAGATAGGCTGTATGGACTACCTTCCCTTCATCTATGGCTTTGGTGACCGTTTCGAAGAAGTCAACCAGGTTCAAAAGGCAGGATCTGCCCTTGACAAAGCCGAACTGGGTAGGATCCAGTGTCTGTAGGTCCCCAATGTCTTTGTGTATGAGCTCCATGATGATCCTCTCCATAGCCTTGCAGACTAAGCTAGTCAGGCTTATGGGGCGATAGTTTCCAGGGTCCGTAGAGGCTCCACCTTTGTGGAGTGGGACCACTGTTGCTGTACGTCATTCTGTGGGCACATATCTTGTAGTGAGGCTGAGATTGTATAGCTGTTTTATTTGAGGGATTAGTTCCTGTTGGAGTTCATGTAGGACGCAACCTGGGACGCCATCTGGTCCCATGGAAGCAGTGTTTCTTGCTTTGGAGAGGGCAGCCTTCACCTGAGCATCAGAGATGTTTGGGAGGCAGCCCTCTGCCGGGATAGATACTTGCTCTTTTGGGGGGGGGGGGGGGGTGGAGAAGTTTGCACTGAACTGTCTGCCAGGATATTGGCGATTGTCTGTGGGTTCAGTGTATTTTTTTGTCGTTTAGAATCCACTCAGAACAAGTCTGGGAGTTGCATCCCAGGTTCCTAACATAACTGAAAAAAGCTTTATGATTGTCTTTGGTGTCCTGTGCAATTTTTCTCTCGAAGCTGGCCTTGGAGGATTTTGAGGGATCATAATTTTTTGCTAGTACTGATCAGAGATGCCTTCCCTATTAGGGATTTTGCTCTATCATATAGTAGCTTCCTCCTTCTGTTGTACAGTTTATTTATGGCAGGGGTCCACCAGACTGGATGCCTGCCTTTGGATGATTGGGTCTTGGTTTTGTTTGGGATAGCATGATCCATGCATTCCTGGAGATGTCCGTAGAATGCGTTTATATAGGATTCTGCAGTTTGGGCCGTAGTTTCCACTGGCCCTGGGGCCTTGAAGGATTCCACTTCGGTTTTGAGAAGTGAGAAGTTCGCTTTGAGAAGTTTTTCACTGTGGTTTTCTGGGCTGGGGTGGGGTGGGATGTGGACATCCAGTGAAATTAATTTATGGTCTGATCTTACCAATGAGGGATATACTTCTGGTGTGGAGCATAGAGTCCCCATGTTGGTAATGATCATGTCTAGTATGTTGTCCCCTCTTGTGGGAGTGGTGACTAGTTGTTCCATAGCATTTGAGTTTATAATTTCCAGGAACCTTTGGGCTAAGGTGCTGGGGCTTGAGTAGTGCTCCCAGTCAATGTTTGGGTAGTTGAAGTCGCCCAATATAATGGTGTTCGGAGAGATCTTCATGTTCTCCAATGTTTTCAGGAAAGCCGAGTGGGATTCCTGACTTTGAGAGGGTGGTCTGTAGGATGCTATAAACTGAAAAGCAGTCTTGCCCACTGTTAGTTGCACATGAATGATCTCCGATACTTCGTGCAATGCCACTAACCTGGAGGTGTGGATATCCTTGATAAATATGGAAACTCCCCCTCCTTTTGTGGTTCGGTCCGGGTTTTGTGGCCGAAAAGCATGATATGAGGTATAGCCTGGTAGTGCTGGGGTGCTCTCTGGAGCCTTGAACCAGGTTTCTGTCACTGCACAGATATTGATGTTCTCCATACTGAGGAGAGCTTCGAGTGCGTGCATCTTGAGGATAAGACTTCTGGCGTTAAGCAGCATTACCCTTCGATTCTTGTTCCTTGTGCTGTCTATGGGGGTGGGTTTGACTGAGCCTTGCCTAAAAAAGGCACTATGGGGGTGGCAAGAGCCTTTGCCAATATCCGAAAGCCCAGTGGTGACAGGTGCAAGCTGTCCCTAGCGAAGCAACGTGGCTTGTCGAGCATGTCATCCCAGGCTGATAGACACTGGATCCCCTTTGAATGACACCGACATTTTAGCCAGTTGTTAAAATCGATCATTTTGTCTTTGTACTGTGGCATCATTCTAGGTGAGGGTAATATGCTGCTCAAGGTCAGGGTCATACCAGCCTGGGCTACATGATCAGGCATTGCAGTACATGCAACACTCCTTTACAGTATGACAGTGTTGTGGTATGTCGTTAGGCATTGCAGTACATGCGACACTCCTTTACAGTATGACAGTGTTGTGGTATGTCGTTAGGCATTGCAGTACATGCGACACTCCTTTACAGTATGACAGTGTTGTGGTATGTCGTTAGGCATTGCAGTACATGCGACACTCCTTTACAGTATGACAGTGTTGTGGTACGTCGTTAGGCATTGCAGTACATGCAACACTCCTTTACAGTATGACAGTGTTGTGGTACGTCGTTAGGCATTGCAGTACATGCGACACTCCTTTACAGTATGACATTGTTGTAGTACATCATTAGGCATTGCAGTACATGTGACACTCCTTTACAGTATGACAGTGTTGTGGTACGTCGTTAGGCATTGCAGTACATGCGACACTCCTTTACCATTGGGAGTCAAAGTAGTAAAATAAAACAGTATGACAGTGTTGTGGTATGTCGTTAGGCATTGCAGTACATGCGACACTCCTTTACCATTGGGAGTCAAAGTAGTAAAATAAAACAGTATGACAGTGTTGTGGTACATCGTTAGGCATTGCAGTACATGCAACGCTCCTTTACAGTATGACAGTGTTGTGGTATGTCATTAGGTATTGCAGTACATGCGACACTCCTTTACAGTATGACAGTGTTGTGGTATGTCGTTGGGCATTGCAGTACATGCGACACTCCTTTACGGTATGACAGTGTTGTGGTATGTCATTAGGCGTTGCAGTACATGCGACACTCTTTTACCATTGGGAGTCACAGTAGTAAAATTAAACAGTATTAGCATAGTAACCTCCTATGATCATTTATTTTGTGTTCTTGTTGTTTTTGGTGGGTTAAGGTCCCTGAGCAGCCCTCATAGGTTCATAGTTTAGTATTAGGCTAACTGCCCTTGTGGGCCATTTTAAGGCTAGCCAATTACCCCACGTGAGAATCAAACCCTGCACCTTGTGTCTGCAATGTAAACTCCTTAACCATTATGCCATCCTCCCACTCTGATGTGGTAATCAGTAGAGGCCATGTTTTTGCCGAACTGTATGATCATTCTCCATGATAGTTATTTTTCTGTCATTGTATTACCCCTGGGGGAATCTTGGGGACTCTTGACCAGTCATTGTTAGGTGATGTTGCTGTGAGGATGGGGGAACACACTGAAAGTACTAGCAGCAATGTTTCACAATATTAACGACAAAGAACTTGGCGTTTGAAGGCAACCAAGTACTGGTCACTTAGGTTTATAAAACGACAGTGAATTCTAATGTTTTTTGAGAGGTCTTCCATTGAGCAGTGTTGCCCCGGTGGTGTCCATCAAGGTAAAAGTATGCAGTATATGACACCTGTTAAGGTAAAGTTGTGCAGCATGACACCTGTTAAGGTAAAGGTGTGCAGTGTGACACCTGTTAAGCTGCAATAATATTTTATGTGAATAATAATGTTGCAAGGAAAATGATTAACTTTGTGTATAAGCTTGTTGTAGGCCACTGTTTGGCAATTTGGGAAGAGTGTAGTATTTTTTTTCTTTTTTTTTCTTTTTTGTTACAGATTTTGATGGCGTCCTTTATCACATTTCAAATCCTGGTGGTGACAAGACAAAGCTATTGATTAGCATTTCCTTGAAGTTCTACAAGGAGCTGCAGGATCACGGTACAGACGAGGTGAGTGGTGGTCATAAGATTCTTCTGTTCTCTTCTGTCCATTTGTTGTTTTAACAGTGCTCTCTGTGAGAATTCCTATGGTTCTAAAGTTTGTGTCAAAGACACTAAAACACGTAGAAACCCCATTTGAAAGAATACTGTTTGAACTGCTTTCACAGGCAGTCTAGAGATGAATAAGATCTGTAATGTTCCTACAGGTATTTGCTTGCCACTTTTATTCCCCTAGTTTTGCACCATTCCATGTGAGCTGGAAGCCTGTTTTGTACTCCTTTGTTCTGAAAATGGTTTGGGTAGCCTTACTGTTTTGGGATGAAAATACCAGCTTTATACTTGTGTTTCTAGCTTCTTTGCTTGCCTCCAACACATTGAAGCTGTTGTCTGAAGTATTAGTACTGAAAAGCATTGCTCAGTTTATGCTGTTATTTTTATCCATGTTAAGAACTAGTGGAATCCTTGTTTCATTTTAAAGTGACCTAGAAGAACTTAGGGGAATACATTTACTTTGACTGCCAAGCTGTCCGTGGGAAGGCTATGAAAAATCAAGTCAGTTTTGTCCACAGCTTACTTTCATTATGTATATGGTGCTTCACTGACCTTCTTGCTATTGAGAACTCGTAACAGGATTTTTTTCTTTCTCATCTGGCTTGCATTTGTGTTTTGTATATATGAGAATAGATGTATGACATTCTGCCAAAATTTATGTATGATATTCAAGCAATCTTTTTGTACCCAGGACAAATGTACATTCTCAGCTCCAGAGCAAGGTAGTTATAATTACTTGCATCATTGGATTTCACTCCACTCATCCTGAGTTTTGTGCTGTGTAATTCCAACTTACCAGCAGAAACTAAGACAATAACCAAACTGTTCTTCATATACACAAAAGCTCACAGTATTTTCCAGGAGAGGCTGCTGGATACGTCTGCAGCTGTGCTGTTGCCACTAATCAGGCCACTTGTTGCTGCCACTAATCAGGCGCCACCTCTTGTACCAAGACAAAAGTTATGGATTCCTGTTTGTGTGGCAGCCAACACAGTTTTGTGGTAGCTGTTGGCTAGACAGTCCCCCCCCCACCCCCGAAAGAATAGCAACAGCCACACCGGTGCTGAGAGAACACCCTTCTCTAGACAAGGCAAAAACTATACTCTTTCTCAAATGAATAGATTAAAACTTTACTTGTATAAATCTGATTTCACATGTAAAGTAGTATTTCATTTGCAAAAAGAAAGGAAAAACAGTATGATGTTCTTCATCTCACATTGCTGCAGTCCTTACACTTGGGTAGTCCGCTGTCCTCGGTCGGCCCGAATATCAAAGTATAAGGCTGACGCCGGTCAAGGCGCATTTGACTGACATCAGGACGTCAGGGTACAAATGCGCATGACCGACGTCATATCCTCAGTCTTTTTTGCCGCATGGTCCGATGCAGAAGCAGCATTGCAAGTGCCGGTTGGCATTCTGAAATTTTTCGATTTCGGAGTTTCAGACCGAGTCAAAGTTGGCTAAGTACCCCGTTGGGGAATATTTTAGTTTTTTCTTGCCTCAGTGGTTTACCGGATGTCAGAAAAAGTGAATAACTGTATTTCTTGTGGGAAACAGATACCGCATAGAGATTACCATACTTTGTGTATTCCTTGTTTAGGGCCTGAGCACGACGTTGTTGGGTGTCGCTCTTGTGCTAGATTCAATAAGCGCACTATAAAGAGAAGGTTAGATTGTGCCAGGTTAGTCTTCGGAAAGCGGTGCAATTATAAAATGCCGTCGGATGCTCCGACGCCCGCTTCTTCGAAGAAGCGCAAGGACAAAGCAGCTAAGCCTAGGCTAGAAGAACCGTCCGTACCGGACGCCGGTTCTTTAGAGGTGTCGGTGGAGCCGGTGGTTCCACCGGAGGTTTCTTTGGGATCCCAGGGAGAGACTTTGTTGTTGCAGGATGTGGCCTCTCTGGAGGCAGGTCAGGCTGAAGGGGCTTCTCAGGTTACTGTACTCCCCTCCCTTCCTAGGGTGGTTAGGCCCTCTCCTTCTGTTTCCAAGGCTTCTCCCAGAGGCAGGCCAGGTTTAGCTTCAGTTGGTGTCACCCCTAGTTCTTCAGGAACTGTGCCCAAGAAGCATATGCTTAAAATGGCAGAAGATTTGATTACTTTGATTAGGGGTTCTTTGCCCCCTCCTGATAAGAGGCCTAGGGTGGAACCTGAGCTAGGGAGTTTTGAGCAGGCTTCGGATGTTTCTGAGTCTTCGGCTGAAGACTTGCAGGAGTATTCTCCTTATTCTGATTCTGATGTGGATGATTCTACTCCTTCTGCTTCTCCTCCTGAGGATTTTTCTTTTTCAGAGACTCTTCATTCCATGAGGGAGCATTTTAAGTGGGAAGGTCAGGACTTCTCTGATTCCAGGAAAAGGCTTAGGGAATTTTTGTTTTACCCCAGCATAGGCCTTTGGCTATACCTCCTGTTTTGGATGTGGTGGAAGATGTTTTTACAGAGGCTTCTCTTGATCCTGATTCTTTGCCTCCTGCTCCTGTTAAACCGGATAGGTATTACAGGGTGCCTGAAGCTCATAAGTATCTTTTTAAGAGTCCTAGGGCAGACCCAGAAACTGTTAGTCAGGGGCCTAAAGGTGTTAAGGCTTCTGTTGTCAAGAATCCGGTTCCTACAGATAGAGGCCAGGGCTTTGGATAGATGGGGAAAGAAAGTTTATACTTCTTCCACTCTAGCTATGAGGGCTTTGAATTGCCAGTTTCACATGTTGAAATACCAAAACTATCTCCTTTCACAATTGAAGTCTAAGGTTGATGCTCTGGCGGAAGGTATTGATTGTAAAGAGTTACAAGATTTAGTACATGTTTCTGAACAGGTGGGTAAGCATTCTTTGCAATGTGGTTTTGATGCTGTACAGGCCTCGTCTAGGGTGGCTGCTACTGGGTCAGTTCTTCGCAGGCACGCCTGGCTGAGGGATCAGAATTTATCTGACCATGTTAAGACAAGGATTTTAGATGCTCCTTTACAATCTGATGTGTTGTTTGGTTCTCCTGTTGAGGCAGTCTTAAAGAAAATGGAAGACAAGGCTAAGTCTATGCAGACTGTTAAAGATTTTTTGCAGGTTCAGCCTCCGAAGTTTAGTAGAAATTGGCCTACCAAGGGGTGGACGTATCCTTCTTATGATTCCCAGTCTAGGGGTAGGTCTAGGCGTGGTAGGGGCAGAGCTCAGGGCTCTTTCAGGCCTAGAACAGGGAGTTCACCTGCACAGTCTTCGGGTGAGGGCAGGGGTCAGTCCTTTCGTAAACAGGCCCAATGACCTACCTTTTCAGCTGCCAGAGCCTTCTCGTCTGGCAGCACCTTTGGGAGGAAGGTTGGCACTTTTCAAGGAAAATTGGAGTTTAATTACCCAAGACAGATGGGTACTGGATATCATACACCACGGTTACAGGTTTTATTTCCATACCTTGCCTCCTTTCAAAGGCATGCCAGACGTTCCTCCTCAGCAAAGAGTAGAGGCTCACAAGCAAATTTCTCTGTTACTTCAAATAGGGGCCATACAGCCGGTCCCTATGCCAGAAGTGGGCCTAGGATTTTATTCTCGCCTGTTCCTAGTGCCAAAGAAAGGGAACACGTGGAGACCAATTTTGGATTTATCTACCCTCAACACTTATCTGGACATTCCCAAGTTCAAAATGTTGACGTTACAACAGCTACTCTGCTGGGCAAAGACCATTGGATGGTAACTTTGGATCTCAAGGAGGCTTACCTTCATGTTCCTATCAGACTGAGTTGCAGGAAGTATCTGCGTTTTCGGGCTGGGACTTCTCATTATCAGTTCTCTGCATTGCCCTTTGGCTTATCTACTGCGCCCAGAGTGTTCACGAAAGTTCTGGCTCCAGTGATAGCTTTCCTCAGGCTAAAAGGAATACAGATCTATCCTTATTTGGACGATTGCCTGATTCTGGCTCAAGGAAGGGACGAGCTTCTTCATCATTTGGAATATGTGATAGCAGTGCTAAGATGCCTGGGGTATTCTGTGAACGAAATAAAGTCCAGTCTAGTACCCTCTCAGGACATGTGCTTTCTGGGTGTGAGACTGAATACAGCATCCCAGATGGCCTTTTTGACCCCGGACAAACAAAAGAATCTTTCCCTTTACTTTCATCAATTGTCTCATCAGTCCAGGCTGACTGCAAGGACAGTCCTTCAAGCCTTGGGGTTCATGGCATCTTGTATTCTGGTGCTTCCCAATGCCAAACTGCATATGAGGCAGTTACAATGGTATCTCAAAAATGTATGGACACAGCACTGCCAGGATCTGGACACTGTCATTCAAATAATACCTTGCATACAGAAGGAATTGTTGTGGTGGGCTCAGGAATGTCACCTAAACAAGGGACTCTCTGTGACCCGGCCAGAGGCGAGTCAGATTCTAACGACAGATGCCTCAGACAAAGCTTGGGGAGCTCATCTGAATGGAAAGTGGATACAAGACAAGTGGCCTGCCAGACTACAACATCTACATATCAACTTGAAGGAGATGTTAGCAGTCCAGTTTGCATTAATAGCTTTCAAGGATTTACTTCTTCCAGGACAGGTGTTGATTCTAACAGACAACACAACTGTCATGTGGTACATCAACAAGCAAGGGGGAACACATTCTTATCCTCTATGCAGGCAAGCAATGATTTTGTTGGAGACTGCTCTCAGTTTACAGCTAAATCTTCAGGCAAGGTTTCTGCCAGGAGCACAGAACTCCTTAGCAGATGTGTTGAGCAGACGAATCATGGATCCCCACGAGTGGAAATTGGATCCTCATGTATTTCAGAAATTGACAGTGTCATGGGGAACTCCAGACATAGATCTGTTCGCTTCTCCACTAAACCACCAGCTGCCAAAGTTTTGCACGAAAAGGTTTCATCCCACAGCTTGGAAAGTGGATGCTCTTTCTTTCAATTGGAGCAATCTTCATGTGTATGCCTTTCCACCACTGCCTCTCCTCCCAAAGGTACTACTAAAGGCCAGACAGGACAAGCCAAGGATGATTTTGATAGCTCCAGATTGGCCTCGACAGCATTGGTACCTACTGAGAAGCCTGGTACGGGAACCTCCATGGCCTTTACCTTCGATTCCACACCTGTTGTCTCAGGAGGACAGTCATTTGCTCAATGTCAAGCTTCACTCTCTTCACCTAACAGCCTGGCATATTCTGTTTTGAACCATAGTGGGTCTCAACTTCCACAGCAAGTTTTGAAGGTTATTTTGGAAGCTAGAAGGCCTAGTACAAGGAAAGTGTACGCAGATAAATGGAAGAGATTTTTATTTTGGAGTACAGCAAAGGATTTTGATGTTTCTGAGCCTAATTTAAGTGCGGCTCTTCAATATCTTACTGAATTACTGGACAAAGGTTTGTCCTTCTCTTCTATTAAGGTTCATGCTGCAGCAATTTCGGCTCACTATGATTGTGACCCATCATTGTTTTCTCATCCTTTGCTCAAGCAATTTCTTAGAGGGGCAAAGAATATAAGACCCCACGAGAGCTCCTACTCCTGCTTGGGATCTCAATTTTGTGTTGGAGAAACTCACTCTACAACCTTTTGAGCCTGCAGCTACTACCGAGTTGAAATATTTATCATGGAAGACTGCTTTTTTGTTGGCCATTACCTCTGCGAGAAGGGTGTCTGAGTTGCAGGCCCTTATGGCGGTTGAGCCTTTCTTAATTTTCCATAAGGATAGGGTATCTTTACGTACTAATCCTTCCTTTATGCCTAAAGTGGTTTCTAGTGTGGCTTTAAACCAAACTATTCATTTGCCTACTTTTTATGCAAATCCCCAAAATAAAGGGGAAAAGATTTTGCACACTTTAGATGTACACAGGCAGTTGCGATATTATTTGGACAGAACTAAAGGGTTCAGGCAGTCTCAGCAGTTATTTGTTTCTTTTGCTTTGAGTTCTCAGGGCAAGCCTGTGTCAAAACAAACTATTTCTAAGTGGATTGGGTTTTGCATTGCTTTCTGTTATTCCCATCATGGCAAGGAGATTCCAGCTGGGATTAGGCCTCATTCCACTAGGGCTACTGCCACTTCAACAGCTTTTTTGAGGGGGGTGGCAACTAAGGATATTTTGGAGGCAGCTACTTGGAGTTCAGTGCATGCTTTCTCTAGACATTATCACCTACCACTTTATTCTAAATCTAGGGCTGGTTTTGCCACTGCTGTTTTGCAGGGCATTTTGGCAGCTCCTGCTTCCTTATAGTTTGGCCATCCTCCCTTACCTCTGCTTTGGGATTCTACCCAAGTGTAAGGACTGCAGCAATGTGAGATGAAGAACATAGTACAGTTTTGTACCTACCATAAATGTAGATGTTCGAAGATCCACATTGCTGCAGTCCAATTTACCCTCCCTCCTTCCCCTCTGTAGTTAGAGGCGGTTGTGTGGGTTGGGTTGTTAATATGGTGTATCTTGTATATATTGTACATATTTTTAGTGCTAGGATGGTTGGTTGTTTGCTGTCTTTTGGTTTTGACCTTTCTTTTTAGGGTCTTCTGACATCTGGGGCAAGAAAAGACTGAGGATATGACGTCGGTCATGCGCATTTGTACCCTGACGTCCTGATGTCAGTGAAATGCGCCTTGACCGGCATCAGCCTTATACTTTGATATTCGGGCCGACCGAGGACAGCGGACTACCCAAGTGTAAGGACTGCAGCAATGTGGATCTTCGAACATCTACATTTATGGTAGGTACAAAACTGTACTTTTCCTGTAGGTAGACCAGTAGAAAATCTGTAAGTGCATATGTAGTCTCTATTTCCAGTTACTGCTACTTGATGACTGACTCCTCAAGATGAAAATAATTCTAATAAGTTTGTAATCTAAACATCTTGCTGTAGCTTCTGCCACTTAAAATTCCCAAATTCCAGGTATACTGTTGGAAAAAAACAGGACATAAAAAAGGACAGCACCAACGTCTAAGCCTCTCACTATAGCTTCTGTCACTTAAAACTCCCAAATTCCAAGTAATACTGCCAAAGAAAACAGAATGTAAAGGACCGCAACAGTTGCTCTAGTAAAATATATGCCTCTGTGGTTAGATTTTCAAACACCAGTCTTATAGTAAAACATTAATGATAAGAATTTACATGCTGATTGGACAGAGTGATCAATTTGCTCTTTGAAAATCAGGCATATTCAATAAAAAGTCCAGCAATCATGTGGTACCTGTCAGTAAATACAAGCCTAGCCATCTAGCTCTCGGCTCCAGCAGTCATGTGGTACCTGTCAGTAAATACAAGCTTAGCCGTCTAGCTCTTTGCTCCAGCAGTCATGTGGTACCTGTCAGTAAATACAAGCCTAGCCATCTAGCTCTCTGCTCTAGCAGTCATGTGGTACCTGTCAGTAAATACAAGCCTAGCCATCTAGCTCTCTGCTCCAGCAGTCATGTGGTACCTGTCAGTAAATACAAGCTTAGCCGTCTAGCTCTTTGCTCCAGCAGTCATGTGGTACCTGTCAGTAAATACAAGCCTAGCCATCTAGCTCTCTGCTCTAGCAGTCATGTGGTACCTGTCAGTAAATACAAGCCTAGCCATCTAGCTCTCGGCTCCAGCAGTCATGTGGTACCTGTCAGTAAATACAAGCCTAGCCATCTAGCTCTCTGCTCCAGCAGTCATGTGGTACCTGTCAGTAAATACAAGCTTAGCCATCTAGCTCTCTGCTCCAGCAGTCTTGTGGTACCTGTGAGTAAATACAAGCTTGGCCATCTAGCTCTTGGCTCCAGCAGTCATATGTGGTACCTGTCAGTAAATACAAGTTTAGCCATCTAGCTCTTGGCTCCAGCAGTCATGTGGTACCTGTCAGTAAATACAAGTTTAGCCATCTAGCTCTTGGCTCCAGCAGTCATGTGGTACCTGTCAGTAAATACAAGCCTAGCCATCTAGCTCTCAGCTGCTTTCTGTGCTGCTGGTTGAAATGGGTGAGAAGCGGTTTCCAGTCTGTAGAGTGCAAACAAAGGAGGACGAGACACTAACAATACACATCTGACAGAGTGGGATTAAGGAAGACTACACAGCAACAGTAAGCGACTGACTGAGAGTGCACATAAAGGAGGACTCCACAGCAACAGTAAGCGACTGTCTGCCATTGAGCAAGGTGATCTTTGTGATGTCTGTGGAGCCAAAATAAATGTTTTTGGTTCCACATGCAGAATAAAAGGCAATAATTAAAAGAGAAGTTAAGAATTTCAGTGACGTACTGTGCAAGAGCTGGTGTGTACATTCCCTTTACATGTGCAGTACGTAATACTGATAACCACTTTAAGAAAGAAAGAACATTAAAGTACCTTGTTTAATGTCGTAATTAAAAAAGTCAGAATAGTGGCATTGTTTAATAGCAGTAATCCACAACTCTGTGGTGGGTGATGTGATTTATCCACACTTGGGTGTGAATTATTGCTAAAATAACTGTCCCAGATGAGAAAAGAATAGGCTTTGGCAAAAGGGAAAAGGGCAGCGCTGGTTCTGATGGACACTTGAGCTTAGATATTTCAAACGGGAATCAGATCTGTGTTTCCTTTTGAAGCAAACTGAGAAGTGCTCAAGACAGTTGTGTTCCACTGATGACATAATGTGGTAGGAATTGCCGTGAAATGACCTTAAACAGTTTCATGTAATTAAAAGTACATTGTTCTATGATCTACAAATCTAATGAAGTACATATGCAGTGGTCAGTTTACTGATGGCAGACAGGTGGAAGTGTTAACTCTGCTGGCCTGTGTTATTGGTTATCTGCAGCAACTCCAGGTTTGTATTAGAAATGCACAGCACTTCACTTATTTCATATATCACATAATGAAGCTTATTGTGGCTGTGTGTCAACTAGTGGAAGTCCATCAGCTGATAATGGCATCCTGCAGCATCTTATAAGTACATGTTTGTTTTTGCTAGGGTAGTGCACTGATCAAAACTGGAAGTTTACAAGTACAGCCTACCTGAATTACTCCACAAATGAATCCTGCACTTTTAAAACGGAGATTAATGTGCAGAGTGAGTTAGATGCTTAACGTCAGCGGTGATCTTTACGTGAGTTAGATTGTTAACGTCAGCGGTGATCTTTACATGAACTAGTCATGCACCGAGGACAGGTTACTTGTACAGCATGCACCGAGGACAGGTTACTTGTACAGCATGCACCGAGGACAGGTTACTTGCACAGCATGCACCGAGGACAGGTTACTTGCACAGCATGCACCGAGGACAGGTTACTTGTACAGCATGCACCGAGGACAGGTTACTTGTACAGCATGCACCGAGGACAGGTTACTTGTACAGCATGCACCGAGGACAGGTTACTTGTACAGCATGCACCAAGGACAGGTTACTTGTACAGCATGCACCGAGGACAGGCTGTTTGTACAGCATGCACCAAGGACAGGTTACTTGTACAGCATGCACCAAGGACAGGTTACTTGTACAGCATGCACCGAGGACAGGCTGTTTGTACAGCATGCACCAAGGACAGGTTACTTGTACAGCATGCACCAAGGACAGGTTACTTGTACAGCATGCACCAAGGACAGGTTACTTGTACAGCATGCACCGAGGACAGGCTGTTTGTACAGCATGCACCAAGGACAGGTTACTTGTACAGCATGCACCAAGGACAGGTTACTTGTACAGCATGCACCAAGGACAGGTTACTTGTACAGCATGGGTAATGTACTTCATATTTATATGGCTCGTATTTTAAATGCAAATTAGTATGCAGAGTGTTTACTGAACAGTTAACTCCTTTGAATTACACTGGCATGCTGAATTTACTTCTGTGTTTTGTAAATCTTTTTAAATGGATTTCAGAGCTCTTGGATTGGGATTTGGGGTACCATGCAAACAAGATTTATCTATTATGTAACCCTTTTGTCTGTATACAGCATTAATACAAAAATATCTAGAATACCTGTGTCACAGGTTCTGTTAGTACAGACAGATCTGTAAAAAAGGAGGACGTAAATAAGTATGCACGTTTTGTTAGTCCTCCTAGTGTAATGCATTTCAGTCTGTGCTGTACCTATTTTTTTCCATGAATCGGTGTAATGTTTATGTGACAGTGCAGTATAAAAAGTCTGCAGAACTGGACCCCTTTATATATTGCTAGCTTGTAATATACTGCAAGAAGAGGAATCTGGGTTTATTTATCCTCATACCCCTTCATGTAAATATTGTAAATAGATTTCTTAACTCTCTTCTCTATGTGCTTATATAATGCATTTTCTCAAACTATTCTATAAGAATACCTTTACAAATGTATAACCTTCTAAGAATGTGCTTATATGCTCAAATAATGCATTGTCTTAAATTACCCTATAAGAACAGCTTATAATTGTATAACCTTTTAGAATAACCTTAGTGAAGTTGTAGGTGACTTAGTTGTAATAATGAATGTTCCTATTGTACAAAACTGGTCACCTCAATGTATCATTCATATTTTATATTTCTGTATTTTGTATTTGTCCATTTGGAGCTTTTCTCCCCAGGCCTCCACTGAAAACGGATCCTCAGGGCCCAGTGCACTTCCCCCGGTAATCAAACTGGAAATAAATAAATAAATTTAGTAGAAAGAAGTTGTCACTGTAGTGTAATTGGAAGAAAAAGACAGGAACGGAGTGCTTGGGAGTGGGGCATCTTGTAGTGGAATGAGCAAGCATATGGTTCTTGAGCCACGGCAATGCTGTTCACAAGATAATGTGTGTGTGTGTGTGTGTGTGTGTGTGTGTGTGTGTGTGTGTATTATGTAATGTTGAACTATTAGTTCTAAGTTAACACAACTCCACATTTTGGCAGGTGTGTGTGTGTGTGTGTGTGTGTGTGTGTGTGTGTGTGTGTGTGTGTGTGTCCGGACTGTCGTAAGAGAACTGCATTTGGAAGAAGTACTTTAGTTCTAGAGCATATGTTAAAACAGGAAGTCTGACTCAGTTCTTGAATTCTTTCTTAACCACAGTTGTATGTCTAAGTTTGGTGCTTCTTTCTGCTGGCAAACATTTAACAGAGAAAAGCAGAAATGAAAGCAGGTCCTCAGCTGTGGTGCACAAAGCAGGGGACAGCTCTTGTTGTTGGAGCTGTTTTATGTAGTGTTCCCTAAGACTGGCCATAAAGAAATGCCTTTTGGCCAGAGTCCATTCAATTTTTGAATTGTTATACCCGTTTTCCATGTCACAGAATCATTACTGTCCTCTGTTCTGAGTGAAATAACACAGGACTTGTACTTATTCTGCATGAGTAATAATGTCACATTTTTGCAGTGTGGTGGAGCTGATGCTTCAACCTACAAGTGTTTGGTTTCTGTTACTGGAGGCTGAGGTACTGTTAATATGCAGTTAAGGTAATTTTCTCTCTCTCCTTTTCCATGTGATCTTTAACTGTATCCTTCACTTGCAGTACAGTGTGTTACATTCTGCAGTTGTACAGTACACTGTGTTACATTCTGCAGTTGTACAGTACACTGTGTTACATTCTGCAGTTGTACAGTACACTGTTACATTCTGCAGTTGTACAGTACACTGTTACATTCTGCAGTTGTACAGTACAGTGTTACATTCTGCAGTTGTACAGTACACTGTTACATTCTGCAGTTGTACAGTACACTGTTACATTCTGCAGTTGTACAGTACACTGTGTTACATTCTGCAGTTGTACAGTACACTGTTACATTCTGCAGTTGTACAGTACACTGTTACATTCTGCAGTTGTACAGTACACTGTTACATTCTGCAGTTGTACAGTACACTGTTACATTCTGCAGTTGTACAGTACAGTGTTACATTCTGCAGTTGTACAGTACACTGTTACATTCTGCAGTTGTACAGTACACTGTGTTACATTCTGCAGTTGTACAGTACAGTGTGTTACATTCTGCAGTTGTACAGTGTGTTACATTCTGCAGTTGTACAGTACACTGTTACATTCTGCAGTTGTACAGTGTGTTACATTCTGCAGTTGTACAGTGTTACATTCTGCAGTTGTACAGTGTTACATTCTGCAGTTGTACAGTACATTGTTACATTCTGCAGTTGTACAGTACAGTGTGTTGCATTCTGCAGTTGTACAGTACACTGTTACATTCTGCAGTTGTACAGTACAGTGTGTTGCATTCTGCAGTTGTACAGTACAGTGTGTTACATTCTGCAGTTGTACAGTACACTGTTACATTCTGCAGTTGTACAGTACACTGTTACATTCTGCAGTTGTACAGTACAGTGTGTTACATTCTGCAGTTGTACAGTACAGTGTGTTACATTCTGCAGTTGTACAGTACACTGTTACATTCTGCAGTTGTACAGTACACTGTTACATTCTGCAGTTGTAACCTTTCTTTTGTACATTACTTATTTTTTTTTTCTTTTTGCTGATAGGTACTTAGTAGGCTTTTGATCTGACTATCTTAGAATCCTAGCCTTACATTCTCCTGATTAGCTTTTAGCCATTATATTTTGAATATGAAATGTATAATTTATTATAAATTATATTCATAATTTGCAGCATTGTGCGGAGCTGATTGTAAACAATGTTACCTACACTGAGGCTATATTTTGAATATGAAATGCATAATTTATTATAAATTATATTCATAATTTGCAACATTGTGCTGAGCTGATTGTAAACAATGTTACCTACACTGAGGCTGAAGATATAGCAAACCTACTGGCTAATAAGTTTAACTTTACCCCTCTCTCCCCTCTGTGTCCCCCTCAAGATGTATCTGAAACTGTCTTCCTGCAGCTGTCACACAAGACCAGGTCATAAAAGTGCTATCGAAAGCTAAAATACTGCATCAGTGGGTCCTGACAATATCCATAAATGCATCTTAAATAGAATGAAGCATGAGTTGGTCACACCCCTAACCTTATGTTCTGTCTCCACCTCCACACTGGTTTTTGTACCATGGGAATGGAGCACAGCTGTAGTCATTCCTCTTCATTATGAAGGACCTTCCACAGACCCAGAAGTCTGCCCAGTCTGACCTCCTATTCTAACAAACTTAAACAATACTCAAAGAAAGAAACTTGCCTCCTGCTACAATAAAGTAGCTGTCTTTGCCACCATTCTACCTCTCGGGACCCACCATTGTCCTAGATTAAAGCAATTGAACCGGATTGAACTGCACCACTAATTAAAATATTCACAACTAACTACAGCACACATTTATCATCCAGAAAAATGCCGTGCGCTATGCAACTTATTACTGACCAGCAAGGTACCTCCGCTCTAGTAACAAATTTTTATTAATTGTAAATAAGTCAAACAATGTTGAAGGAGGCACTCTCTCTACTCCCAATGCTTTGCTTACCCCTGGAATAGTATCCCCACACAAATAAAGCTGTTTGACAAGTTCACTAATTTTAAACCACTGCTTATGCACCATCTTAACTCATTACATCCTCGCGATGCCTCCAGGTGCATCTGCAGTTACCTCCTACTGACGCCTCTACATGTCAAATATTGCTTGTACATAGTTGCATCAGTTACTCCAAAACCTGTGCTGTGTACAAGGTTTTAAAAGCTTTCTTCTTAACGCTCACACAATGGGGAAACTCAACTGCATTAATATTTGATTTCTGTATAGTGCAGGTAAAAATATTAATTGTTTTATGATATTAATTTATATAGATATAATTTTCACATTTTTCTAAATATCTCACCAACCAAGTAACACAGACAGAACTCAGCCTCACATGAAAGCTCTCAGCTGGGTGAATAAAATAATGCTGACAGTATGTGTGTAACTTGAGTGGTTGTGGAGATTTTGTAAGTTTACAAAATATTACAAATGTAATAGTTACTGTGTTTACTGTAACTTATAAAATTTGGTTTAAGACCTAGAACCTAAAGAATGTTACCATTATAAAAATAGTTTGTGCTGAAGAGTTTGCCATTTATGCTTCTTTCCTAACTCCTATGGTTCCAGAGATATGAACATTTGTTTGAAATGGGAGGACATAATTTGATTCTGTCAAAAGGCTTTGGCTCCGCCCATTGGAAGTTACAGTGCAAACTTCCTGAGCTCCATTGGAGTGAATGAGTTTAACCAATCCTGATCTTGCACGCGCTCATCTCAAGGTTGAGACTTTGGGTTCGCTGTACAACACTCCAAGTACTCACCTTAGTACACTCAACCTCTCACTGAAATGACAAAACAAGTTTTATACGCAACTACTGCCTGTACAGTCCACTAAGTTGCACATGGGCTTTCTCTTTAGTAACTTCCACCTCTGTAAAACCTTAGAATGTATAAATATAGCTACTGTTTGTGTATAAATGTAAGTAGAAATTTAATTATTTTGTGTTTTACTGAAACTTGGTATAATGCAGTGTAAGCAAATGGAGTTTTTCTTCTCGGGCCTCTGCTGAAAATGGGTATTACCCAGTCACACTTTCCTGGTAAGCAAAGACAAGTATAGTAAAAGCTGAATAAACTGGGAGTAAACCCCTGTCTGTCCCACTGAATTGCCAGCTGGCTCACAGGACACAGATAATCAAAATAAGGGAAGTTACCTCCACTAAAAGACCACTTGCTAGTGGTGTCCCACAGGCTTATTTGCTGGGATCTGTCATGTTTGTCATCTACTTTTCTGAAGTAAAAGCCAATACCAAGGGGCTATGGCTGACTTTAGTCTGCAGATGACTGCAAGCAAGGAGCAGTGATTACCCAAATACCTTGGCAGTCCTGCAGGAAAGTTAGTCTCCAGTAAATAACAAGTGCCAAAATGGACTGAAACTAAATGCCAAAAATGCATTATTGTATGCTTGGGGAAGTCTTCTACCCCAGGGAACTAGCACATTGACAATACATCCCTATGAGTTTATCCATTTATTCAGGATGTGGGAACAGTGACCTAACTTTTGATCAACATGCGTCTGTTGTCTTAATAAAGTCATTCTATACTGCACAGTTTGTAAACAATGGGATTGTGTCTGGATCTGTGGATGTTATCGTCCCCCTTTACTCAACCCCTATTAAGCCAGTCATTACATATAATGCCCCTTTTAATGTGCATCTGTCTCGACACATGCAACAACTGGAACTCCCACAGAGATACCTCACTAAAAGTATACAAAGCCTAAATAACATGTTATACATGGGCTAACTCAGAGCCCTGTCACTACTGTATATTCTACAGACTGCTAAGAGGTGATCTGTGTCTGGCATACAAGGCATCCTTTGACCCATGACTGATGGATTTTACTGAACATCGGCAAGTCGTATGGCATCAGAAGTACTTGGTCTAGGGATCTAAACCTCTTCTGTATAAACAGAACAGTTTGAAGGAATGGGTGTATCTCACAGAGGGATATCACTGCTGTAGAGTAGACTTCCCATCCACATAAGTTCACCTCTATCCATATTCATGTGCAACAGAAAATGTACGCCAGGATTGCCCCCTGTACTTTCTAATAGAAGTAGTTCCTAAATGCTTTATCCCATGTATGGGTCCCCTGAAATTAAATAATGGTATGATTCCAGTTATTCTCATTAGGCGTAATAATTATCAATCCATGGGATGGGTAGTGATAATCTAGAACTAAATGGGCTAGGCTATTTTGAGTACAAAAAGGGGAATCATCTGGATTTGGGCAGCTAGACTAGTACTTGCCTATGAACCTATACGAAAAACCCAAAGGTGGGCAGAAAAAGGATACGTGGCACACATTTACTTGTTGCCTCATCCATGCAGGACATGGTTACTAAACTGGGAATGAATTTGCTGTTTCCCATCCATTTACCCAAATTACATTTAAATAGGCAAGTACTCTGCTTTATGTGTAGTGTAGTGTAGTTCTATAGAAGAGGTGATGTTCTTCGTGTTTCACTGTCGCAGTCCTCACATATGGGTTATCTGCTTGCAGAAGCCCTCAGTCGGTCTGATTAACAAAGTCTTGGGTCCTGCATCGGTTGCTGTCTCATCTTGCATGACGTCCGGTAGTCTGGAGTATAAAGCATGCAGCTGATGCCATTTTATCAGTTGCCGTGGTGTGCCTGAAGCAGACGCAGTTTGCAAGTGCCAGTCGTCTGACTCCTAAAATTTTCGTTTGAGTTTCAGAACCGAAGTCTTCAACTAAAGCCAAGTACCCCATTGGGGAAACTTTTTCTTGCTCTAAACCGATGTCAGTAAAATTCAATAATTGTATTTCTTGTGGAAAGCAAATACCTCAAAGATTTTCATTCATACTGTATTCCTTGCCTAGGCCCTGACCACGACGTACCTTGCTGTCGGTTTTGTGCCGTATTTAAACAACTAACTATTCGTCATCTGTATACTTCTTCTAAATATTTTGGTACTCTGTTGAGTTATCCAGATATGGCTTCAGTAAGCCACCCGACTACCGACATTCTGAAAAAACGCAAAGACAAAGATAGACAGGCTGCCTAGGTCTAAAGCTGCCGACGATGCTTCTCCTAAGCTAGTTGCCAGTTCGCCAGTACTCAGGTGCTTTCGCAGCCCCTGATACCCGCTACTTCAGATTCGCAGGCCTCTACTGAGACCCATTCAGGGTCCGGTATACCGCGAGATGCTTCAACTGTGGAATCTGCGGATGTCTCTATTTTGGATGGGTCTGGAGCCGCTGTGCAGGCATTGGCTTCTGAGGGTGTATTCAGGCCTACTGACTTGCATATTAAACTGACACCATCTTCTTCAAGGCCTAACACTTGATCCATGCCTAGACAACCGACGTCCAGACCACATGGACAGACCTCTATGCCTAAAAAACAAATGAAAAGAATGGCTGAAGACCTTATTACTTTAATCAGGGGAATTCAATCTTCCCCCTCTGAGACCAAGGACTGAATTTGGCTATGATTCTTCTGATCAGGATTCTGAAATTTCTGTTTCTTCTGATGACCAGGATTTACCCTCATCTGCCTATGAGGATTCTGATGCAGAGGACTATATTCCCTCTACTTCACCCCCAGAGGATTTCTCTCTTGGTGAAACCTTGCATACTCTTAAGGAGTATTTCCACTGGGAAAGCCAGGATTATTCTAATTCTAAAAGTAAGCTTAGGAATTTCTTACTCCTGCCCCAACACAGGCCTTTAGCTGTCCCCCCTGTACTGGACATTGTTGATGATGCCTTTACGGAGTCTAGCTTGGCCCCTGATTCCTTACCTACTGCTCCCAGAAAACCAGATAGATATTACATGGTTCCTGACTCTCACAAGTTCCTTTTTAAAAATCCTACTGCGGATCCTGAGACCATTTCACAGGTACCCAAGGGCATTAAAGCTACTACTGCCAAAAGTCCTACCCCCTCTGATAGAGACTCCAGGGCACTGGATAGATGGAGTAAGAAGATATACACTTCTGCAACCTTGGCCATTAGGGCCTTAAACTGCCAGTTTCATATGTTAAATTATCAGCAGCACATTATTGGAGTGCTTAAACAGAAAATTATGTTGATTCCTGATTGTGCTGAAAATAAGGATTTACAGGATTTAATGCATTCTGCTGAACAAGTTGGTAAACATATGTTGCAATGTGGTTTTGATTCACTAGAGGCATCTTGCAGGGCTGCTGTCACTGGGTTTGTACTTGGAAGGCATGCTTGGCTTAAGGAGCAATCTTTGCCAGATCCTGTTAAAGCTAAATTGTTAGATGCTCCCTTTAACCAAGACCGCCTGTTTGGCAACAAAGCAGAAGTAGTACTTAAGATGGAGGAAAAGGCTAAATCTGTGCAAACTGTTAAAGATTTCCTGCAAGTGCAGCCTCCAAGATTTAGTAGGCATTAGCCCTCTAAGAATTGTTCCTTTCCTGCCTCTTCAGGCCTTTTCGGTCCAAACCCAGACCCAGCAGAACACTCGGGCTTCAGTCCCAGGGTACGCACAGGAATAAGCAGTGGGGAGCTCCCACTTCCAAAGAAGGGAGTAGTAAGACATCCCCATGGTAAACTGCATCAATGATTCAACTTTAAAAACTTCCAAGTCCTTCTCAGCTGACTGCTCCTTTGGTGGGAAAGATTGCTCTGCAGGCAAAAAACTGGGAACTAATTACCCAGGATAAATGGGTTTTAAATGTAGTTTCCCAGGGATACAGATTCCACTTCCACACTTTACCAACCCAAAACGGCCAGTTATACCTCTAAATCAGTGGGCAGAGGCTCAAAAGCAAATTCTGTCTCTCAAGTATGAGGGCTATTCAAACTGTCCTAGAAGGGGAAAGGGGAGAAGGTTTCTACTTAAGATTTTTTTCTGGTGCCCAGAAAAGACAACTCCTGGTGTCCTATCCTGGATTTTTCTATCCTAAACACTGTTTTGGTGATCCCAGAATTCAAGATGCTAACTCTTCACCAGTTGCTTCCTATGCTAGGCAAGGATGCCTGGTTGGCAACACTGGATTTAAAGGAAGCTTACCTGCTCATCCCAATCGGGGAATCTTGCAGAAGATACCTGCGCCTCATAGCAGGCTTCATGCACTATCAGTTTTCTGCACTGCCCTTTGGCTTATCTACTGCACACAAAGGTATTCAGAAAGTGCCTAGCTCCAGTCATTGCATTTTGCAGGCAAAGAAATATTCAGATATACCTGGACGATCGCCTAATTCAGGCAGAAAGCTAGGGCATACTATTGAATCATCTGGCATTTGTACAAAAAGTGCTAACTTCTCTAGGTTACACCATAAACTTAAAGAAATCACATCTGGTACCCTGCCAACAAATTGTATTCCTGGGAGCAAGCTTGAACACCACTTCCCAGATGGCTTCCCTCATGCCAGAGAAACAAGTTCATTTGACAGCTTACTTCAAACCTATGGCCACAAAGACCCTGATATCTGCAAGACAAATACTGCAAGCCTTGGGGTTCATGGCCTCCTGCATTCTCCTAATTCCATATGCAAGACTGCATCTGAGGAAACTACAATGGTATCGAAAACGCCTATGTTGTCGCCATTCTCAAGATCTAGAATCAGTGATTTCCATCCTACCTTGTCTACAGATAGTTCCTTTGGTGGGCAGAGGCATGCCACCACAAGGGACTGCCATTCACTCTACCGCCCAAATCCTAACAGACTCATCAGACTATGCATGGGGGGCTCACTTGGCAGGGCAGTGCATTCGGGGCAAATGGAACCCAGGTCAAATGCACCTGCATATCATTATCAATCAAAAAGAAAAGTTAGCTGTACAGTATGCTCTGACAGCCTTCAAGGACCACATTCTTCCAGGACAATTGCTGGTAAAGATGGACACCACTGTTAGGTGGTACATAAACAAGCAGGGGGAACCCACTCATATCCTCTCAGCAGGCTAGCTATGGCTCTGTGGAACACAGCCTTGAGCTACCAAGTGCACCTACAGGCTCAATACCTGCCAGGAAAGCTAAATACACTGGCAGATGACCTAAGCAGAAATCTCAAGGACCCACGCGAGTGGAAAGTGCACCTACAGGCTCATTTCCTGCCAGGAAAGCTAAATACACTGGCAGATCTAAGCAGAAATCTCATGGACCCACACCAGTAGTAACTGGAACCAAAGATATTGAACATGTTGAGAAACAAATGGGGGAGCCCAGAGATAGTTCTGGGGGAGACAAACAGGTCTATCAATTGGACAAATTCTACACAAGGACTCCCCACAAACAAGCTTGGAAAGTGGATGCCCTGTTCTTCACCTGGAAAAAACAGTCAGTTTATGCCTTTCCTTCTCTGCCTCTCCTCTCCAAAGTACTACTAAAGATCAAACAGGACAAACCAAGGATGATACTGATTGCACCAGACTGGCCACGCCAACACTGGTGTACCCCCTCTTGCACAGTGTGTCACTGCTGGCACCTGCCTCAGACCCCTGCTCTGCTGTCTCAATAGAAGGGCCAGATTTGGGGCACACAGCTTTTTGTTGTAGGTGTAACCTTGTATATAATTGCTTCCCATTATGGGAGCACCTGACATCTGGGGCAAGAAAAACCTATAAAATGGCGTCAGCTGCATGCTTTATACCCCTGACTACCTGACGTCATGGAAGATGAGACGGCAACCAACGCAGGACCCAAGACTGTTAATCAGGCCGACTGAGGGCTACTGCAAGCAGATAACCCAAATGTGATGACTGCAACAGTGAATACACTCCAACATCTACATTTATGGTAAGTGTACACAGCTGTACTGTATGAATACTGCGACAGTGAATACACTCCAACATCTACATTTATGGTAAGTGTACACAGCTGTACTGTATGAATACTGCGACAGTGAATACACTCCAACATCTACATTTATGGTAAGTGTACACAGCTGTACTGTATGAATACTGCAACAGTGAATACACTCCAACATCTACATTTATGGTAAGTGTACACAACTGTACTTTCTCTGTGATCCTTTTCTCTCCAGCATGTTCTATTTATGTTATATCCTTGAGCAGGTGTTCAGACTACCATTGGACTTGTGACTGTGTAATTGGTCTCACAGGACGGGGTCTGCAGAGGTTATATACGCTGGGCAGGGGTCCTCCTCTTAGTAGCCTCTGGGAACAGCATGGGGGCTGCAGATGCATGGATCTGATCGCGGAACAACATGGGGGCTGCAGATGTATGGATTTGATCTGGGAACATAGATGGGATAGGGGTGAAGTACAAGCTATATTTGTATATATCCCTCCCTGTTTACTTTGCGCAGTGCCTAGCACTGTTTGAGATTTTTAACATAGTTACAGAAGGATTTGTGGTTATCCTTCACCTAGCTGGCTGTGTTTACCTCATATCTGGGTTTTGTTGATTTGATCAGGTTCGAAAGTTTCTTAAGTTAAAAATTTTGTTGTCATCTTGACATGAAATTTAGTTTTTATGTGTAGTGATTTTTTTTCTTTTATTGAGCTTGTTTGGATTAGGGTTCTACCACAGGGGTTTACTTTTAAATCTAGTGTACTTATTTCTGAGAGGGGCATATGTGTCTACAGGTATTTTACATTTGTGTAGAATTTGACAGCAAAGGATAAGCGGTGAAGTTTCCCGAATGGAAGGGGCTTTGAGTTTAGCCACATTATCACTCCGTTTTGTTAGTTAACCTTGGTATGGTCTCTGAATATCGATGTTCTAGAAGATTCTTTCAGCTTCACAACCACCAGTCTCACCCATTAAGGTAAATGTGACTGATTTGTGGTCTGATTTGACCAGGGGGAAAGTTGGGAGCAAAGCTGTCCCATATTGGTAAGGATCACATCTGGTGTTTCCCTGGTCGACGTGCAGACTAACTGGTCCAGAGAGTTCATAGCAATGAAGGGTAGTAGTTTCTGGGCGTACATGTTTAAAGATGTGTACGGGTAGTTGAAGTCTTCTAGGAGAATGATGTTTGACTTAATGCATAACAACTCCCATACTGGTTGAGTAGGTAGGAGATGCAATCAATCCCTCAGAAAAACAATGCTTCACCTGCCATTATTCATACTACAGTCTGTAAATTACCTACAAAACTGCAGTGTGAGTGCAGAAGTATACCATTCGACAGTGCAGCATATGTTCCCCAGATATGAACTGTCAAGGTATGTAAAAACAGTAACAGAGTTTTAACTATTACTTGTGTAATACAGGAGTTTATACAGCTGATCAGATATCACACAGTACCCCCCCCCCAGCCAATTATGTTCTGGCTTGTCATTGCTCTACTTTTTTATAACATTTAGAAGCCCCCACAGGGCACTTAGTCCAAAACAGTAATGGTCCCAACCCTTATTTAAAATGCTGTACCCTCCTTTCCCTCATTTTACAGACCTGAGATATACGAGGGGATTCTTGCACAGTGGCTCAGTGTGCACTGTATACTGTTACCCACCTGTTTGAATTTGTGAAAATATTAACACTTATGTCTTGTGTGAGCACTTTACACAAGCTGCACTTATGTCTTTCTCCTGTCTGGAAAACTCACTTCCCCTAGCAAAATAAACAAAACAGCAGTGAGGGGATCATTTCCCTTACCTGGGTAACAGGTGTAATGGTGGTATGCTATTTTAGGCAGTAGTTCTGTAAAGGAAAGTCTTTCTGTACTTCCTTTAAAATGTATTTAAAAATATTATGTAATGCAGATTACCTGTCTGATGACTTACAGCTTCTTCAGACTTGGCAGACCCACACTGATTACCTCCTGCCAGTGGGGGAGCTATTCCCTGCTTATACCTTTCCATTTAGGATCATAGGAGATTACTAGGCTATCCATCCCACTGTAATACCATATAGATGTTAATACCCAAGATTGTATTAAGTGCCCATGTCCAGGAGGGTGCTATCCCCAGTAAGGATTTACGGTGCCCCATCCACTCATCCAGGTTCCTTTTGAAAAATGCCATAGAGGTGCTCTGTTTTACATGAATAGGTAGCCTATTCCAAAAATGCGGCAGTCACTGGTAGATAAATCTGTCCTTCAAGCATGTCCTTTTATGTTGTAGGCCATATTTAGATCCCTGAGACTTGGTAGCCCTAGTCCCATTTGATTTATGAATATGCAGCAAGTTCATTAGGTTTGGGTCTGAGATTTCTGTGTAAGCCAGGCATAAGTCTCCCCTAAAAAGTCTATATGATCGAGTAAAGTGACGGGGACTTTAGTCAGTCTGTGTGTGGCACGTGCTGGAGTCCCTTGATCATGTTTGTTACAAACCTCTAAGGTCTCTCCAATTGCTGCAGGTGCTTTGTACGGTACATGCAGAACTGGGCATTGTACTCCATTATGGGACGGAGTAGTGCCAATTATAGAGGGGTTGTGACCTCTTCTGCTGTTGAGGTGATGCCTTCACTAATAGTGTGCTATGTAGAAAGCCTTCCTTACTATAGAGACACATGGTGTTCAAAGTTAAGGTTGTGGTTAACTTGTGAACCCAAGTCCCTTACCACTTTGTGGACACTTAAAGTATTGCTTATTTGATAGTATGAAGGGACATTGTGCTGAAGGGAATGATGATGCATTTCTTTGCATTCAGTTTGAGACCGTGGCTAAGACAACAGTCATTGGTCTGCGTAAGACCCTCCTGGATTATACTGACATCATTTGGGGATTCGATAATTGCACCCAGTTTGCACTCATCTGCAAACCTGGTTAGCCACAACTCCTTAGTTTTGACCTGAACTTTTGAGAAATATATACCAAACAGTAGGGGGCCCAGCACTGACCCCTGTGGCACTCCACTGGTAACAGGTCTGCTGGTTGATATGGAGTCACCCACTTTTATAGTACGTGTCTAGTTTGTGAGCCAGTTAGCAATCTATCTTGCATCGAAAGGGTTTACATTCAGTTTAATTTTATCAGTAATGCCTGAGTATGGGATTCTGTCAAAAGCCTTTGCCAAGTCGATGTATGCTGTGTGCATAGATTTGCCCTCATCAATGACCGTGGTCACATTTTTGAAAGAATCCACAAGATTTAGCAGGCAGGATCTGCCCTTGACAAAGCCGAATTGAGTAGGATCCAGGGTTTGGAGGCGTCACCTATATCTTTATTTATGAGGTCCATAATACATTCCATGGCCTTACAGGTGAGGCTGGTCAGGCTTATGGGTCTGTAATTCCCCGGATCTGTTGCTTGAACACCTGTGTGGAGGGGAATAACTGTTGCTGTTCTTCATTCCGCAGGAACAAAGCCTGTGTTTATACTGTGATTGAAAAGGGTGCTTAATGGTGATGCTAGTTCATGTTTTAGCCTGTTTAGAAGACAGCCTGGGATGCCGTCTTGTCCTATAGAGGCTGTGTTTTTTGTCTTGGAGAAGGCTTTGATTACCTGTTCTTCAGATATGTGGGGTGGGGGGAGGTGGGGGCAAGGTTTGTGATAGATTTGGAGGATATAGGGGGTGAAATTTCTGCCAAACCTATTGCTAGCATCTCTATGGGGTCAGTATGTGTGATATCATTGGTCACTAGTGCTGCACATGCTTGGGTCCTACCTTTTAGGCTATGTATGTAGTTGTAAAAAGCCTTATGGTTGTCCTTGGCTGTGCTAGCTAAGTTTTTCTCAAAGATGCCCTTAGAGGATTTGACAAGTTGCCTTATTTGCCTGTTGATGTAGAATAGGGTGCTTTTCCATTGTTGGGGTCTTGCCTTTGTTTTCACGGAAAGCACCTTTTTGCATTTATTGTAAAGTTTGATGTTGGATGTCCACCAGGACAGCTTGTTTTTACTTGGGGCTATGGCATTGATTCTTTATGGTACAACAGAGTCCATACACTTACGCAAATGACTGTACAAGGCTTTAGTGTAAGCTTTGATGTAGTTACCACTTCAAGCTGGAGGTGGGGCTTGGAATGCATTTATACCTTAACCTAGGAGGATATAGTTTGCCTCGGTGAAGATTTTTTAGTCTTATTTGCCCATTGTGAGTTTTGGTGTTAGTGTCAGCTCAGTGACTAATTTGTGGTCATATTTAACTAACGAGTGTCCGTGAATTGTGGTAGTGCATCCGTTTGACATGTTAGTGAGTATCGTATCTAGTGTGTTTGTTCCAGGGTGTTTTGAGTTAACAAAGTTGATTAACTTTCGCACTAGCAGGTTAGTGCAAGTGTGAGAGTCCCAGTTGATGGTGGGATAATCGAAATCTCCCATAACCGGAGTTGTTCGTTAATATTTGGATTGTCTGCAGTTCAGTAAAGTAGAGTTCGTACACATCATGAGGGGGATCTGTAACTGGCTATGACTTGAATAGAGGTTGTAACCAGAACTTGGAGTAATTTCAAGGAGTTGTCCAGTCTAACTAGATAGTAGGTGAATTTATCTCAAATATAGATAAGAAACACCACCTCCTTTGGTTGTTACACATTTATTTTGCGGTCTGAAGGTGTGGTGGGCATTGTAGTTTTGCAAGCCGGGGTAGTGTCTGAGGCCTTGAACTAGGCTTCTCTGACTGCACAGACATCTACATCTTCTAATGATAGAAGTGCTTGCAGGGTGAGCAGTTTTTGGTTTAAACTCCAGCATTTAGCAGCATGACCCTTATTTTGCAATTTCACATTGGTAAGTTTGTTGTTTTTGAGACCTTGTCTAAGAAGGCACTATGGGGGTGGCAAGAGCCTTTGCCAGCAGCTGAAAGCCTAGAGGTGCCAGGTGCAAACCATTTCTGGCAAAGCAGCAAGGTTTGTCAACCATGGCTTCCCAGGCTGACGGGAACTGGATCCACTTTGAATGACACCAAAAACTAAGCCAATTATTGAAATCATTTTTGTTTATACAACGGTATCAGTCTAGGTGAGGGTGGTATGCTGCTCAAGGCTGGGGACATACCTGGCCTGAGACGCATACTCCGAGAGCTCAGTCATGTCTCTCTTCATATAGTCCAGTGAGGTATGTCTCAGATCATTCACTCCAGCATGAGCTATGACAGAGTCATAATGGTACTTGTTGCTGAGAGACCTCAGTGCATGTGTGATCTGACAAATCCTGACACCAGACAGGCAGCTGACTGTGACATTCTCCTTGTCCAACATGGTGAGTGGGTCATCTGCGTGTTTCACTATTGAGTATCCAGTGACTAGGAAATTTGGGTTTTGAATGTTACTTAGAGGCTTGGTAGGTGAGACACTGGTGTTGCTATCTGACATGGGTGCTGTGGGAACTGTATTAGTTGTAGCAATCTTGTGTTTTGGAGATCTCTGGTGTGTCTAATTTTTTGAGAGAACCTCCGCTTATGTTGATTTGTGTTTGATGCGTACTATTGTGTATGAGTAGTGGTACTATGTGCATGTGTAGTGGTGGGTGGGTTGAGGGCCTCTTCTGTGTTACTATTTTGAGTGTGAGAGAACATGGATTCAAGATTCTTGGTGTAAATACATCTTTCACACTTGTACTAGAGTTAGTTATTAGTTGAGGGTTGTTGATGTACATGAGGCAATTGCTACACTACTTCAAGAGACCCAAGTCAACAAGGTTGGCAGGAGAAACAAGGGTACAACTGTCCATAATGCTAGGTTGAAAACTGTTGTCACTGGGGGGGGGGGGGGGGTTGCAGGGATTATCAGTCAAGGAGCAGCTCAGTGAATGGATATTTTATTTTATTATTTATTTATTTGAGGATAATTTCTTGCAAATTTTGCAATTTTGTTGTAGTCCGTCGCTAGTTTTTTTGTCAAATTAAGATTTTTTAAAGATGGGTGAGGCGTAAAGTAGGAATGGAAGTAGATATGCTTCTGCTGTGTTTTTTCTGGAGGTATTGGTGAGGAATTTCCTTGCCTTATAGAGGGATCCTAGTTTCTAGTTTCCACTTTTTTTATTTTTAATTTAAATAGCTAGGAGTAGATGATCGTATCTGAGATTATTGTCGAGCATTACTCCAAGGAGTTTTGCCTGTGTGACGCATCGTTCTTTTGGATGAAAGGATATGCAAAGATTCTTTTGATATGAGTAGTTTTTAGGGGTGAAAAGCATTGTTTGTGTTCTTTTTCATTTAAGAGCATGTGTGACCTGTCTAGCCAGGATTCTATGGCTAGAAAGGCCATTTGGGTGTTTTCTTTTAGGGAGGTTAGTGTTTGAGCTGAGCAGATGAGTGACATCATCTGCATATTGTATTAGGGTAGCTTGTTTAATGGTGGAGTGCAGATTATTGATATATATTGAAAAGTAGGGTTCCTAGAATTGACCCCTAAACGATACTGAGGAAATCTGAGTACTCATGTTGCCATTTCACAGCTCGTTTCCTGTTGGATAAGCAACTGTGTAACCAGGTTACTGGTGTGGTATTGAGGCCTACAGAGGCTAGTTCCTCAGAGTTTCTGGTGTGAGACAGTATTGAATGCTTTAAGTCTAGGAAGACTGTTAAAACCAGGTTACCATTGTTTTGGAGTTTATTAACTGCATTTGTAAAGTTTTTTAAAATGGTAGTAGTGGCGCTGTGATTAGGCCGAAAGCCACGTTGAGACAAGGAGAGTAGGTTATGGTTGGTGAGGTATTTGAGCAACTGGGTGTGGATACTTTTTTGTAATATTTTGGATGGGGATTGGAGGGTGGCTGTAGGACAGTAGGTGGGTATAATTTCTGCATACATCATACCTGTGGTTATTTTCCAGATATTGTGGATGTGGTTTTCTTTTATGGATCTGTTGATACGTCTGGAGACTGAGAATGCTATAGCTTCTGCTGCTGTTTTGAGGTATTCTGCTGGTAATTTGTTGGCTGTTGGGTTGGTTGGTTTCATTTGTAGGTATTTTATTGAGGTGGGTACGCTATCAAGCTTAGAGTACTTTGTTGGTAGGGGGATGTGGACTAGTGAGTGGTGAGGTGGAGTTTTGTTTGATTAGTGATGAGATAGAGTGGACAGAGTGGGTGTTGAACTGAATTTAGAGGTTGTGGTGGGTTGGGTGTTAGAAAGTTGCCTGGGGTTGAGCATTGACTCTAAGAACTGCCAGAAGGGTTACTTTGGTGGGGTTTTTTTTGAGATTTCCAGGATATCTATTTATTTATTTATTTTATTTTATTTTTATTATTTTACATTTGTTGACCGGGCTAGTCTAGCTGGAGATATTTCCATTTTCAGTAGAGGCCCGGGGAGAAAAGCTCCACATACTTAATAATAATATAGAAAAAACAAAGCAATAAGAGGCAATGCCACATACATTAGGAAGGAATTAATGTAACATTGTACAGTAAACCATCGGGATAAAAATGTGGAAGATAACATTTACATAAACATTTGTTGGCAGAGTAGTAATGTAAAGGAAGAGAGAGAAGTGAGGTTACAGGCTAATAGTAGAGTATTAGTCAGGGTTACAGCAAGGGCATAACCATTGAAGTTTTAGGTGATTTTTAAGATTAAGTTTGAAGAGGGGAAAGGAGGAGATAGAGGTTAGGTTGGGTGGCAGCATGTTCCATTGCTTACCTGTGGTGGTGGAGAACAAGGAGTCACCAGCCAAGTTGTTAGATTTGGGTATATAAGCTAGGAGTTTATTAGAGGAGCGTAGGGAATGAAGATTATTATAGGGTGTTATAAGATTGTTTAGTGTAGGTGTGTTGTTAGGTAGGTAGTAGATTTTGTGAGCAGTTGTTAGTTGAGAGAGTAGCAGAGCATTTTGCAGTTCAAGCCAGTCTAGCTGATGTAGGTTAATGCAGTGATGGGTTCTATAGGGCTTACCAGTTACAAACCTCGCAATACTGTTGTAGGCTTTGGTAAGTTTGTTGAGATTGTTTTGCTTTAAATTGGTGTAAATGGGAGAAGCATAGAGGAGGGTAGAGAGTAAATGAGAGTGGGCAACGGTAGTTCTTGCTTTAGGGGTGAGGAAGGGTCTTATCCTATACAAGGAGCCTAATTTTCTGTTAACGGACTTAATGGTGTTATTAATATGATTGTCAAAAGTGAGTTTATTGTCTATTGTAACTCCTAATAACTTACAGGTCAGTTCAGGTGATATAAGGGTTCCATTACTAGCTAGGATGGAGAAGTGTATGGGAGGGGTCTTGTTGTTAGGAGTAATCAGAAGTAATTTGTTTTTTTTTTTGGTATTCAAGAGTAAGCACCGGTTTTGGAACCATGTTTCTACTATGGAGAAGACAGTTTGGCTTAGAGATTTCAGCTCAGGGAGAGATTTTGCAGAACAGATGATAGTAGAATCATCAGCATATACTGTATGCAGGTGGATTGAGGAATAGCTACATGAAGATCATTTATGAACAGAGAGAAGAGAAGGGGTCCTAGAATAGAGCCTTGAGGAACTCCTAGTAAAACAGGGAGATATGAAGACAAGTGATTTTGCCACAAAACAGCTTGTTTTCGGTTGCTGAAGTAAGACTTGAACCAAAGGATAGAATTAGAATCCAGAGAGAGGGATTGTAGGGTATTTATAAGTAGGGAGTGATTGACCATGTCAAAGGCTTTTGACAGGCCAATGAAGAGTGCAGATGAGAGGTAGTTATTGTTCCGGTTGGTGTTAATAGTATTGGTGAAAGATAGAAGGGCAGTGGTGGTGCTGTGAAAGGGTCTAAAGCCATGTTGGCAGCTGGCCAGGATGTTATTTTTAGTTAGGTAGTCTATTAGCTGATGATGGATACATTTCTCCATGATCTTAGCTAAAGGTGAAAGTAGTGCTATGGGCCTATAGTTGGAGTACTCATTAGAGTTGCCTCCTTTATGTAAGGGAATGATGTGGGAGATTTTCCAAAGATTGGGGATAGTGCTTTCAGAAATGGTACGGTTAATGAGAATAGCTACAGGATGAGCAATTGCTCTGGCTGCAAGTTGAAGGTATTCAGCTGGAAGGTTGTCATCAGAGGGTGTACAGGGTTTTAGCTTGTGAATTAGTTTCTGGATAAAGGAGATTGAGATGGGTTTTATCTTGAAAATAGGAAGATTGTCATGATGGGAATTAGGTAGGTTAGTGTTTGTAGAAGTTAGCTGTGTGGCCAGGGTTTGAATGGTCTCTGTAAAATTGGTATTGAAGGCATTGGCAATTTCTAGATTGGTTTTGTTTTCTGACTCTAGGGGTGGAGGGGTACTAGAATGGCCGGGCTGAAGAAGGTTATTAATGGCAGTCCAAAATTTTTGTGGATTCTTAGTGTGAGACTGTTGAAGTTTACTGTAATAGGCTTTTTTGTCAGAGAGTATGGCTTTTTTAGTAGTATTACGTAGTTGTCTAAAGTTTAGGTGTTCTGAGACATCTCTAGTTGCTCTCCATTTAGCCCAGGATTTGTTTCTTATAAGTATTTTTTGTTTTGTGTCTTTTGAGAGCCAGGGAGCAGATTTGAACTTTATCCTGATAGATCTTTTGGGTGCGTGGGTATCTAGTATTGTTAAGAATTTGTGGTTAAAGTAGCTGACAGCTTCGTCTAATGGGAGGATTTTTAGGGGGTTCCAGTTGCAGGCATTTAGTTCCATTTGAAATAAGTCAGGATTAAAATGTTTTTTGGTTCTGGCAGTAATAAACTTGGGAGGTTTGTTTATGTCGTTTTTATGCCTGATGATATACGTGGGCAAATGGTCGCTGATATCATCTGGCAGGGTTCCTACTTGATAGTTTTGTCTTTGTTTATTGACTAGAATCCAGTCTAGGATGGTCTCTTTGCTGTTAGGTTTGTTGATTCTAGTAGTGGTGGTAATAGTTTGTTTAAAGTTATGTAGGATGATATAAGAAGAGGGATTATCATTGTTGATACTATACCAGTCAGTGTTGAGGTCTCCTAGAATAATAGTTTCTTGTGGGTAGGTTGAGGAAATCCAGGACAGGGTATCTTCTATATTAGTAATGTTATGGCCAGGGGGTAGGTAGATGCAGAATATATATATAGCTTTGTTGGAGTTGATTTGAAATTTAGAGATCAAGATTTCAGCTGAGTTATCTTGGGTTGGGTTATGGGGTATAGGGAGATAAGAAGATTGTTTTTAAAGAGTAAGGCCACTCCACCTCCTTTACGTTTTAATCTGTCATTTCTTAGTATGTTATATCCTGGTGGGGTTATTTCATTGTCAGTTGTTGTAGGTTTTAACCATGTTTCTGTGAGGCAGAAAATATCAAATGAGTAAGTACTGAGAAGGGCATGGAGATGAGTTATTTTATTGTTTATGCTTCGAATGTTAAGATGTCCAATTTTTAAGGAGTTAGGAAAATTAAATAGGGTATCAGGGGAGTTGGGTGGAGAATGTGTAGCAGATGAAAAGTTAGGTTTAGGTGGGCCAGGGTTAGGGTGGATGTCACCAGCTTGTAAGGAGGAATATTTGAGAGCAAGTATGTGGCTGTGATTAAGGATGGGTGGGATTTTTATTTTTTTGTACTGCAAGGTGGTTCAGTTTTATGGGAGTAAGTCTGTGGTATTTAGCTTGTAGGTAATTGGAGGTGGAGGTGATATTGATGTGGGCTTGGGCTAGTGAGTTGTTAAGGGTAAGTGTTTGTTTTTGAGTAGTTATGCAGGTAGAGGTTTTTTGTTTCAAATAAGGTGATTAGATAAGTGGTGGTAAGGACTACTGCAATTGAAGTTAAGAGTATAGCCATTTGTAGGGTGTGTCTGGATATAGTTATCATGATCCAATGTGAGTAGAGGTATTAGATTTAGAGCTAGATTATAAATAGGCAAAATATCAAAGTAGAGAGACTTGGTGTGAGGTTATGTCACAGTGCCTGAAGTGGGAAGGAGTATAGAGCAGGTGACACTGTGGAGGGAAAAGAGAGTATTTGAGAGCAGATGTTGGGATTCTATGTGAAGTGGTAAAGGTTAGTTTAGGAGGTAGAGTATAGTAGAGATCTGTCTGCCTATAAATAGATGTATAGTAGAGATCTATCTGCCTATAAATAGATGTCTACTGTTTTGCCACGTGCTGCAAACTGATTTTGTCCTTCATCTATCTGCGTTCTCCCAGTAAAGGTATTCTTTCAATATTTGGAACAAGTACAGCCTTCTTATTACAAGTTTTCTGGCTGTTAACCTTCAGTGCGTAGCTTGGTATTTCATATGCACCTGTTCACGTAAGCTTTACCCGACTACAAAGAAGGTCACCCCCCCTCCCACACACACACACACTTGTAGTTTTATTTCACAACCAATAACACAATATTAAAAATACTTATTTTCCACACCATATCACTGTTACTACACAAATGCTCTGTATATCGCATCCTTCTAGCTTACTAATCCTATATACCATAATACTTCCACAAAATCAAAAACTGCAATTCCAGTTACTTGCTAACTGTATCTAATGAAATATACCACCCCACTTTAACAAACACCTACAGATACAGAAACGCCAAACCTAATTCTGTAGCACAAAAGCTTATAACTGTTAAATATAAATACAACTGGCTGCCTTTATATTAGCATATCGTATCTACTTTGGTACTTAGCAGAGCTGACAACCCCATCCCAGGCTGAAGTACAATCCCCACAGTTATCCCCACTGTGACCGCACATAAGCTGTCTACCCCCATCCCTCGTAGTGGTCTACCTGCAATGCCCACAGTTATCCCCGCTATGATGACGTAAGCTGTCCCCTCCAGCCCCTGTAGTGCCCTACCCGCAAATGCCCACAGTTATCCCCACGATGACTGCATGTAAGCTGTCCTCCATCCCTGTAGTGCCATAGCTGCAATGCCCACAGTTATCCCCACTTTGACGGCACGTAAGCTGTCTCCCCCGTCCCCAGTAATGCCTTGCCTGCAATGCCCACAGTTATCCCACTATGACTGCACGTAAGCTGTGTCCTCCATTCCCCATACCCCGTAGTGCCTTACCTGCAATGCCTACAGTTATCCTCAGTATGACAGCATGTAAGCTGTATCCTCCACCCCCCGTCGTGCCCTACCCGCAGTGCCCACAGTTATCCCCAGTATGTCAGCTGGCTCCCCCCATCCCCAGTAATGCCCTACCTGCAATGCAAACAGTTATCCCCAGTATGACAGCACATAAGCGATCTCTTCCACCCCCCCTGCCCCAGTAGAGCCTTACCTGCAATGGCCACAGTTAGCTTACTTGCTGTCACAGTGGGGATGTCTCCCCCTTTCCCCAGTAATACCCTACCTGCAATGCCAACAGTTATTTGCAGTATGACAGCACGTAAGCTGTCTCATCCACCCCTGTCCCCAGTAGTGCCCTACCTACAATGCCTACAGTTATCCCCAGTATGATTGCACGTAAGCTGTCCCCCCACTGTCCCTAGCAGAGCCCTACCTGCAATGCCCACAGTTAGCCCCAGTATGATGGCTTGTAAGCTGTCCCTAGTAATGCCCTACTACTGCTAAACATGAAGTCTTTTAAAATACTGTCTGAAAACACCATAGTCGAAATAGTAAAACAACTAGAACATCTAAAGCCCAGTCGTACTTATCACTACTGAAACTTGGCTTCTAAAAGCCTGAAATGATGAGGAACTCCATCCACAAAGCTGCAGTCTCAGAAAAGGTAGGGTATTGTAAAGTATTCTCAGAAAAGATAGGCTGTTGTAAATAAGAGGAGACAGTGTTACCATAATTTACAAAACATCCCCAATTGTAGCAACGCAGAACTTCTCATCTCATTACTAAAACTTGTGCCTCCAGAAGATACCAGTACAGCTGCAGATATCCTATGCAGGATATGTCATAAGATCACAAAGCATTATGGTTTTAATGTGCATGTTAATGTAGACTGACAGCTGAGCAATAAAACCACAACATCTGCACAATAAATCTGTGTAACTTCACATATCAATGTGACTGCAAGATTCAGTAAAATTACAGACTGGATTCTAAACTCCAACCCACTCTGTACAAGTTCTTGTGGATGTATATCTGATACAGTCAATGACCATACTCCCTAGAAACAACTATGCAGTCTACAAAATTCACTGAAGATCTCTTAACAAAAGCCTACAACTCTTGCTATCTTTAAGTATTGCACCATGATGAGTAATTTCACAGCACATTTCTTAATGTACTGAATCACTATGCACCACTTTGTACAAAGCGTTAAATCAGAGAAACCAAAACAACTCCTGGCCCTAGGAGAAGCATGGGCAAATTGGCTTAAAAACAAAGCGCAGGATGCATACCAAAACTTCAGTTCAGGCACTTCAGAAACCTTGCAAAAAAATATTTAATCAGACAAACAATCCTACCAGTTGGCGCAATACAAATATCAGAGCAATCCAGTACACTTTTGGTCTCCATTTATTAACTCCTTTATTTCTGCCAATCCAACACACCCTCACTTGCAACAGACAGCATTGCTTCCCTGTTAAGTTCGCATTGTGTCCACACAGTTTTCTCCTTACTCAAGGATACCCTCCCCCTTCAAAATACAGTATTATAAAAACCTAAAACTTAGTAAGGTCAGTTCAGTTTCCAGACTGTCCCAATAACACCTACGTATCTGATGTAAGCGGGTAACCTGTAAATGGTTCATCTCCTAGACCCATGCTTACCACTTATCAAGGGTATCAGAACTCGTCAGAGATTTGGGGTACTTGGCTAGGCTTAAAAAGGCCCGTGTGTTTGTTAGCTTAGTAAATACCTATGAACATATGAACAATTATTAAAAATAACACCTGCTTGGACTAAAATCAGCCAGCTTAAGAGAAGAAAACTCTACCTGTTGAAGACAGGAGTTGGCACCCTCCCTTCCACTGTCTCTATCCTTATAAACTGTTCTATCTCAGAAAACTGGTTCCTGCCTTCTGGAAAAAGTCTTGTTGAGCCCCTGCTCAAAGGGCACATTGACAGAATTCACCAGCTACACACCTATGGCTATCAAAATCCTGGATAAATGTATGCATTAAAGACATAGTACCACATCTGTCCTTCTCAGTTTCACAACCATCATAAACTGCATTAGAAATTGTGGCCATTTAGTATCATCTATTTTCTTTCACCTAGCAAGAGCATTTGAGAACTCTGTCTCACCAAAATCTGCTGACAGAACTTTCATCCCTCCACATGGTCCTGGTTCCACAGCTGTCTCGCCAGCGCGGTCCTGGTTCCACAGCTGTCTCGCCAGCACGGTCCTGGTTCCACAGCTGTCTCGCCAGCACGGTCCTGGTTCCACAGCTGTCTCGCCAGCACGGTCCTGGTTCCACAGCTGTCTCGCCAGCACGGTCCTGGTTCCACAGCTGTCTCGCCAGCACGGTCCTGGTTCCACAGCTGTCTCGCCAGCACGGCCCTGGTTCCACAGCTGTCTCGCCAGCACGGCCCTGGTTCCACAGCTGTCTCGCCAGCACGGCCCTGGTTCCACGGCTGTCTCACCAGCACGGCCCCGGTTCCACAGCTGCCTCGCCAGCACGGCCCCGGTTCCACAGCTGCCTCGCCAGCACGGCCCCGGTTCCACAGCTGCCTCGCCAGCACGGCCCCGGTTCCACAGCTGCCTCGCCAGCACGGCCCCGGTTCCACAGCTGCCTCGCCAGCACGGCCCCGGTTCCACAGCTGCCTCGCCAGCACGGCCCCGGTTCCACAGCTGCCTCGCCAGCACGGCCCCGGTTCCACAGCTGCCTCGCCAGCACGGCCCCGGTTCCACAGCTGCCTCGCCAGCAGTAAAATGGCTCCAAGGTGCTTCTCCCTTCTTGCTTGTTTCCATTGGCATCACCCAAGATTCAATATTTGGGTCTCTTCTAATTCAACACCCTTTATAAACAAACTTCACACCATATCCAACCACACAACTGTAGTACAATGTTTGTATAAATGAACTTCACACAGTATCAAAGAGCACACCCATAATACAATATTGTTATGCCACACATCTTCTCTGCCCCAACCCTCTCCAAATGTAATGACTCCCCCAGGACTCGTTCTTATCCATTAAAACATTGCTACAAAAGTCTCCCCACCTTCTAAAGCTTAGGTTCTTCACTGAAAAACATTTCTTGAACCCAAAACAATCTTTTAAAATACTGTCTGAAAAATAACACCAGAATAGAAATCAACCAGAGCTACTGGGAGTTATTGCAGATGAACATATAAAATTTGATCTATGCATATAACACACATTCTCAATGATGTTAAGAACCCATCAGAAACTTGCTTTAGTATATTTATTGCATAAAAGTGAACATTTCACTGACAGCACTAGGGGAAAAAACAGTATCGGCCTACTTATTTGCATCTTTCCTTTATGCCTCCCTTATCCTGAATAATTTCATTTTTTGGGTGCTGTGAAGAGTAGACAGCTGTTATAACAAAATTGCTAGGTTTGCCACCAAGCTACTGACAAAAAGTCACTAATGCTTAGCTTCAAAACAACTGTACTGGCTAGAGCTCCCCTCATATCTTACCTGTTCACAACTACTTATTGCCAGCAACCGAACATACAGTCCTGAAAAATGTCCAGCTTTACAATACCCCAAAAAATATTATTAGTCTACTAGGGAACTTCTGTCAGAATCACTTTTACCCACATCTATTAATACTGCTGGTGACCCACTCTCCTCCTGCTGTGTCTTCAAACTTTGTATCTCCCTACCATGACACTTAAAGCACACTGAAAACTAAAAGTTTTCAAAAATCAACTTACGGTTGGCAAATAACTTCTGGCTGTGCTCCTGCCTAGGTTTATAGCTGCCATGTGCTCAGTACTATGTTACAATGCAACTTATGGATGTTCATCGTGTTTCACTGTTGCAGTCATTACTCTTGGGTTATCCTACTGGCAGGCTACCCACAGTTGGCCTGAATTCCAAAATCCTGGTCTGGCATTGGTTGCTGTCGCCTCTTCCCTGACATCAATGCACCAGGGGTATAAAAGATGCAGCCAACGCCATTTTCTTAAGTCTTTCTTGCTGCGCGGTGCTCAAAGCAAAAGCAGTTCGCAAGTGCCGGTCGGCCGACTCCTGAGATTTTCAAAATCGAATTTCAGATCCGAAGTCTTCATTAAAGCTAAGTACCCCGTTGGGGAACCTTTTTTCTTGCTCCAGACCGATGTCAGAAAAAGCTAACAGTTGCATTTCTTGTGGGAAGCAAATACCTCAAGGATTTTCATTCTTAGTATTGCTTGCCTAGGCCCTGATCACGACGTTGCAAGCTGTCGGTTTTGTGCTAGAGTTAACCAACGCACTATTAAGCGTTGGTATGATTTTGCCTTTCATTACTTTGGCCGAAGGTTTAATTATATAATGCCGTCGGAACAGCCGACGACCGGAGTTTATGAAAAGCACAAGGAAAAGGACAGGCATCCAAGGTCCAAAACTGACGATAAGGCCCCTGCTAGGCCAGTCGCCGGTTCTCAGTGAGGCGCTTTTGCAACCCCTGACACCCACTACCTTAGAGCCACAGGCTGCTTCGGATCCCACGTGGAGCCAGCTAGTCCTCTGGAAACTCAAGGCATTGGACTCTCGGAAACTATTCCCTCAGATGGGTCCGGAGCCACTGAGCAGGCATAGGCTTCTGAGGGTGTTTTTAGACCTACACAATTGTATGTCAAGCCAACCTCAGCTTCAAAGACTAAAACAGCTCTAAAGACAAAGAAACAAGTACAGCATTCTCCTGGACAGACTTCCATGCCTAAGAAACAGATGCTTAAAATGTCTGAAGACCTAATTACTTTGATCAGGGGTTCCCATCCTCCTCCTGAGAAGAGGCCTAGGCAAGAGATACACAATATGACTCTTCTGATCAGGTTTCCATTTCCTCTGACTCCTCTTCTGAACAGGGATACTCTTTTCCTCCCTATGAGGATTCTGATGCTGAAGAATCCATTCCTTCAGCCTCTCCTCCTGAGGATTATTCTTTTGGGGAAACCCTGCATACCATGAGGGAACATTTTCACTGGGAGAGCCAAGGTTACTCAGAATCTAAGAAAAGGCTCAGAGACTTTCTTTTACTACCTCAGCACAGACCTCTTGCTATTCCACCTGTTCTAGACATTGTAGATGTGTTTTCAGAGTCCGGCCTGTCTCCTGGCCCTTTACCCCCTGCACCTGCTAAGCCAGACAGATACTACAGGGTTCCAGACTCTCATAAATTTCTATATAAAAACCCTGCTGCTGACCCAGAAACTATATCTCAGGGTCCCAAAGGTGTCAAGGCTTCCACTGCAAAAAAAAACCCTGTCCCCTCTGATAGGGATTCTAGGGCACTGGACAGATGGGGGGAAAAGAAGTTTACACTTCTGCTACCTTGGCTGTAAGGGCTTTAAATTGTCAGTTTCATATGCTTAAATATCAGCAATTCTTAATGTCACTGCTTAAACAGAAAATGTTGACAAATTCTGAATGTTCTAATAACAAGGAAATGCAGGATTTATTGCATGCAGCTGAACAAGTGGGAAAGCATACTTTGCAATGTGGTTTTGATTCACTGGAGGCCTCTTCCAGGGCCGCTGTTACGGGTTCTGTCATTAGAAGGCATGCTTGGTTAAAGGAACAGAAATCTGCCTGATCATGGTAATGCAAAATGATTGGATGCCCCATTACAGCATGATACTTTGTTTGGTGTTAAGGCAGAAGAGGTGTTAAAGAAACTGGAGGATAAGGCAAAATTTATGCAGACAGTTAAGGATTTCATACAGGTACAACCGCCCAGATTTAGCAGGAACTGGCCTACAAAGAATTGGTCCTTTCCAGTGTCAGACAGGCGACAAAGAGGCAGATACAGACACCCCAGAGGCAGATCCCAGCCCCAAGGCTCATACAGGCCTAAACAATGGGGTGCTTCTACCTCCAAAAGCAGAGAAGACAAATCACAACCTTACTGGAAACAGTCCCAATGACTTTCCTCTGCCAGAACCAAGCACTTATCTTTTGGCAGCCCCCTTAGGGGGAAGACTAGCACTTTTTTCACCAAATTGGCACATGATTACCCAGGACAAATGGGTCTTGAACATAGTGGCTCAGGGCTACAGGTTCCACTTTCACACCCTGCCAAGGGCAAAAGGTATGCCAGACCTGCCACACAATCAATGGGCAGGGGCATAAAAACAAGTTTAATCCCTCATGGACATGAGGGCCATTCACCAAGTACCACAACAAGAGCAGGGACAAGGATTTTACTCAAGACTTTTCTTGATGCCCAGAAAGGACAAAGCCTGGAGACCAGTACTGGACCTGTCTATTCTAAACACATTTCTGGACGTTCCAAAATTCAAAATGTTGACTCTGCAGCAGCTACTGCCCATGCTGGGCAAGAAGGCTTGGCTCGTAACTCTGGACCTAAAAGAGGCATACCTGCATGTCCCAATCAGACAATCTTGCAGAAGATACCTCAAATTCATAGCTGGCTCAATGCACTACCAATTCTCTGCACTGCCCTTTGGCTTATCTACTGCGCCCAGGGTCTTCACAAAATGCCTGGCACTAGTAACTGCATTCAGCAGACAAAGAGGAATTCAAATATATTCTTACTTGGATGACTGCCTTATTCAAGCAGAGACCAAAGACATTCTACTAAAGCATCTGGTGTTTGTAAAAAGATTACTAATTTGCCTAGGGTACACAGTAAACGAAAAGAAATCAAAACTAGTGCCCTCTCAAGAGATAATATTCCTGGGTGCAAGCTTAAATACAACTGCTCAGATGGCTTATCTCACGCCAGACAAACAAAGGCAACTGACTTCTTACTTCAAATTGTTGGCAACAAAGACCCAGTTATCTGCAAGAAAAATTCTGCAGGCTTTGGGTTTCATGGCATCCTGCATTCTGCTAATTCCATATGCCAGACTGCATATGAGGAAACTACAATGGTAGCTAAAAAGTGTTTGGACTCAACATTGCCACAGCCTGGAAACATTAATTACCCTCATTCCCTGCCTGCAACAGGAGTTTCGATGGTGGGCACAGGCCTGTCACCACAACAAGGGACAGCCATTCACTTTACCCACAGCCAGGCAGACACTAACAACGGACGCATCAGGCTATGCCTGGGGGGCCCACATGGCAGGAAAATGTATTCAGGGCACATGGCCCGCAAGCCAGATGCATCTTCATATTAATCAAAAAGAAATGCTAGCTGTTCAGAATGCCCTGACAGCTTTCAAGGATCTGCTTCGCTTGATAAAGAGAGACAATACTACAGTCATGTGGTACATAAACAAGCAGGGAGGCACACATTCCTACCCCCTCTGCAGATAAGCCATGACTTTGTGGGACACAGCATTGACTTATCAAGTTCACCTGCAAGCACAATTCCTGCCAGGAAAAATAAATACTCTGGCAGACTAAGCAGAAACCTCATGGATCCCCACAAGTGGAAACTGGATCCACAAGTCTTCAGCATGATAACAAGGAAATGGGGATTCCCAGACATAGATCTATTTGCCTCCCCTCACAACTGCCAACTACAGAGATTCTGCACGAGGAGTTATCACTAGCAAGCATGGAAAGTGGATGCCCTATCCTTCAGCTGGAAAAACCTAACAGTATATGCCTTTCCTTCACTGCCTCTCCTCCCCAAGGTACTCCTAAAGGTCAGGCAAGAGAAGCCAAAAATGATACTGATTGCCCCAGACTGGCCACACCAGCACTGGTACCCAATCCTAAAGAGCTTGTCTCAAGGTCCATCCTGGACATTGCCTCAAACTTCTCACTTACTGACCCAACAAAACAATCAGATCCTGCACAGCCAACTCAGGACCTTAAATCTGGCAGCATGGCAGATAATATAGCCATTCAGAACACTCCTTTCTCCAAGGCTGTAGTGGATGTTATCTTGGAGGCCAGGAGGCCCAGTACCAGAAAATCTTATGCAGAAAAATGGAAGAGATTCTGTGCTTGGAACTAGGAACAAGGAATTGACACGTTTGTACCAAATATTCCTCAGATTTTACAATACTTAACTGAGATGCTGGACAAAGGCCTGTCCTTTTCATCAATTAAGATTCATGCCTGTGCCATTTCAGCCCATTACAATACGGAGCCACCCATCTTTTCTCATCCTTTAATAAGGCAGTACCTCAGAGGGGCCAAAAACATAAGACCTCCAAGGAGAGCACCAATACCTGCATGGGACCTCAATTATGTCTTGGAAAAACTCACACTGCCTCCTTTTGAGCCAGCCTCAACAGCTGATATAAAATTCTTATCCTGGAAAACAGCTCTGCTCCTAGCAATAACCTCTGCAAGACGAGTCTCTGAGTTACAGGCACTCATGGCTGTGGAACCTTTTATCATTTTCCATCAAGACAGGGTTTCTCTGAGGGCGAACCCTACATTTATGCCTAAGGTGGTGTCCAGTGTGGCCCTTAATCAAACCATTCACTTGCCTACCTTTTATCTAAACCCACAGAACAAGGGGGAGAGACTTCTGCATTCTTTGGACATACACAGACAGCTACACTTCTACTTGGACAGAACTAAAGCTTTCAGAAAGACTGAGCAACTTTTAGTGGCATATGCTGCAGGATCTCAAGGAAAGGCTATCTCAAAACAGACTATTTCAAAATGGATAGGCCATTGCATTCGTTTCTGCTATTCACAGCATGGCAAATCAGTGCCTAAGGGCATTAGGCCACATTCTACCAGAGCAGCAGCCTTCCTCAGAGGAGTAACAACCAAAGACATCTTAGAGGCTGCAACTTGGAGTTCAGTGCACACTTTTACAAAGCACTACCACTTACCTCTCTACTCTAAATCCAGAGCAGGCTTTGCCACTGCAGTTCTGCAGGGCCTCATAGCCCCTCCTAATCCTATTTAGCCCAGCCTTCCATCCTCAGCTTTGGGATTCAACCCAAGAGTAATGACTGCAACAGTGAAACACGATGAACATAGTACAGTTGTGTACCTACCATAAAGGTAGATGTTCGAGTGTATTCACTGTTGCAGTCCAGGTTACCCTCCCACCATCCCCCTTTCATTTGCTGGGTTTTAGCTGTACTTCTCTATTCTATACAACCTATGTGGTGTATTTGCTTGTAGATGAAGGAACTGTTTAATGTTAAGTTGTCATTCTCGCCTTTATTCTTGCTGGATGGGTTCGGAGCCGATCCTCAGCTCCGACCCGGCCTATACTATAGCTCGAGAGCTATTTTTACCAACTCGAGGCAGCCCTATAACCCACAATACCATGCGCTAACTCCCCAGATCTCATTTGCCGCTTCGCTGCGAGGTTGTCTTTTTTTTTACCGGCTCAGGTCAGTAAAGAGATTTTTTTTTTCTATTAAACTAAATTTTCACGTAGTTTTTCCAGATAGTTACCTTTGTTTAGGTCCCTACTAATTGCCTTATTCATACAACCCTTGTTGTAGCCCTTCTTCCCTTCTTTAGTTAATTTTTATCTTTGGGCCTACGGGCTTTACCTTAGATGTTCATCGTGCATACAGCTGCAGTAATCACAGATGGGTTCTCTGCCGTCAGGCGGGTCCTCGGTCGGCCGAATTCCAAAGTCTAGGTCCAGCGTCGGTTAGTGTCACTTTCTCTCCTGATGTCAGTGAGGCCAGAGTATATAAGACACAGCCGACGCCATGTTCTTCAGTCTTTTATGCCGCGCGGTGCCCGAAGCAGAAGCAGGTTCGCAAGTGCCGGTCGGCCAGCTCCTGAATTACAAAAAAATTGGAAACCGAAGTCTTCATTAAAGCTAAATACCCCGTTGGGGAAAATTTTCTTGCCTCAGACCGATGTCAGAAAAAGTTAATAATTGTATTTCTTGTGGGAAGCAAATACCGCATAAGGATTTCCATTCCCGTTGCATACCTTGTTTGGGCCCAGACCACAACGTCTCGGGCTGTCGCTTCAATAAATGCACTATCAAGCGTCGGGCGGAGTTCGCCCAACACTACTTTGGTAAAGCTTTTGATTATAAGATGTCGTCGGACACTCCGACTACCGTTTTGTCCAAAAAACGCAAGGAAAAGGACCGACACGCGAGACCCGCGGTCCCCGCCGACACCACGCCAAAACAGGCTACACGTGGTCTGGTTCTCAGCGAGACGCCTTTGCAGTCCCTGACTACCGACGACACTCCTTTGGCGGTGTTCTCTGTACCCGAGACCGCTGGGTCCTCGGTCCTTTCCCAGACTACAACCGAAGCCCCTGCTAATGTCGAGCCTACTAATGTGAACAGGTCCACCTCCACCCATGGTGTATTTAGGCCCTCATCTTCTTTTTCCATAAAGGCTTTTACTAAATCCAAAGCAGCCAGGCATCCCACGAGGCCTGTTGCACAGGGCCCATCTCCTGGACCCATGCCTAAGAAACAGATGCTTAAAATGGCTGAGGATTTAATTACTCTTATCAGAGGTTCTCAGCCCCCTCCTGACAAGAGACCCAGAGTGGAGGAAGAATCTCCCTCTTCTGATCAGGGATCCATTTTATCAGAACATTACTCCCCTTTTGAGGATTCAGATGCAGAACAGTCCATTCCTTCTGTATCCCCTCCTGAGGATTTTTCTTTTGGGGAAACCTTGCACACTTTGAGGGAACACTTCCATTGGGAAGGCCAAGACTTTTCAGATTCCAAGAAAAGACTTAGGGAATTTCTTTGGTTACCTCAGCACAGACCTCTGGCTATACCCCCTGTTTTGGATGTACTGGATGATGTCTATTCGGAGGCTTGCCTTAACCCTGATTCTCTGCCTCCTGCACCAGTAAAACCTGATAGGTATTACAGAGTACCCAGCTCTCACCAATTTCTCTACAAAGGCCATAATGCTGACCCTGAAACCATTTCACAAGGCCCCAAGGGATTAAAGGCCTCCACTGCCTAGAATCCACTCCCTGCAGAAAGGGAATCCAGATCTCTAGAAAGGTGGGGTAAAAAGGTATATACCTCGGCCACCCTAGCCATGAGGGCCTTAAACTGTCAGTTTCATATGATTAAATATCAACAGTTCCTGTTATCACAATTAAGGAACAAAATGTCTCAACCTGAACAACCAGATTTAAGAGTTGCAGGATATGATGCATAGTGCGGAGCAAGTGGGTAAACACACCTTACAATGTGGTTATGATGCCCTAGAGGCTTCCAGTAGAGCGGCTGCCACAGGATCAGTCATTCGCAGACATGCCTGGCTTAGGGAACAAAATTTGCCTGATCATGCGAAAGCTAAACTTCTTGATGCTCCTTTACAAAAGGATGTACTTTTTGGTACTAATGCTGAGGACATACTACGGAAAATGGAAGAAAAAGCCAAATCTATGCAAACTGTCAAGGCTTTCTTACAGGTCCAACCACCACGTTTTAGCAGAAATTGGCCTTCAAAAAACTGGTCCTTTCTAGCCACTGACAAGCCCCAAAGAGGTAGATACAGACGCACAAGGGGCAGAGGGCAATCACAAGGATCATATAGAGGCAGACAATGGCAGACAATGGCAATCTCCAGCACCAAGAGGTGGTGAAGACAGTGCACAACAATACAGGAAGCAAACCCAATGACTCCCTCATTTCCATGCCAAGCAAGTCTCAGCTGACAGCACCTTTGGGAGGGAAACTAGCATTATTTGCAAGCAATTGGCATATTGTCACAACAGACAAATGGATACTGGACATTATAAACAGAGGCTACAAATTTCAATTTCACACTCTTCCAAAAATGAGAGGCATGCCAAACCTGCCACAAAATCAAAGGGCAGAGGCACAACTGCAAATTTCAAAGCTCCTAAACATGAGAGCTATACAAAAGGTACCTACACACCAACAAGGTCAAGGTTTTTATTCAAGACTTTTTCTGGTACCAAGAAAAGGAACCGACTGGAGACCCATTTTGGACTTATCCATCCTAAACACATTCCTACTCGTGCCAAAATTCAAGATGCTCACATTACAGCAACTTCTTCCCATGCTGGGCAAGGAGTTTTGGCTGGTAACATTGGACCTCAAGGAGGCATACCTGGCATGTCCCAATCAGACAAAGCTGCAGAAGATACCTCAGATTTCTTGCAGGTTCAATCCACTATCAATTCTCTGCATTGCCCTTTGGCTTATCTACTGCACCCAGAGTATTCACAAAGTGCCTGGCATCAGTGATTGCCTACTGCAGACTTCAAGGGATACAAATTTACCCTTATCTGGACGACTGCCTGATCCAAGCGGACAGCAAACGCATACTACTGGAACATCTGGCATATGTGACACGGTTACTGCTTTCTCTGGGATATACCATCAACAAGGAGAAATCAAGACTAACACCATCTCAGAAAATAACCTTCCTGGGTGCCAACTTGGACACAAACACCCAGATGGCATATCTTACGCCAGAAAAACAAGGGCAACTATCTCAGTACTTCAAAACACTAGCAAAAAGTACCAGGCTTACTGCAAGGAAAATCCTGCAGGCTCTGGGATTCATGGCATCTTGCATTCTTCTAATCCCATGTGCAAAGCTGCATATGAGGAAACTTCAATGGTACCTAAAAAATCTATGGTCTCAACACAGTCACAGTTTGGAAGAATTTATACCAATAATTCCATGTTTGCAAAAGGAATTTCTATGGTGGGCCCAAGCATGTCAAGTAAACACAGGCCTTCCATTCTGCAAGCCTCAAGCAAAACAAGTCATAACCACAGACACCTCAGATTACGCCTGGGGGGCGCACATGAAGGACAGGTGCATTCAGGGCAGATGGTCCCAAAAGGAAAAGCACCTTCACATCAATCAAAAAGAAATGCTAGCAGTAATAAATGCAATTACAGCTTTCAAGGACTTCCTGCATCCAGGACAATTACTGATAAGAACAGACAACACCACAGTAATGTGGTACATAAACAAACAAGGAGGAACACATTCATACCCCTTGTGCAGACTAGCCATGACTCTTTGGAACCTGGCTCTGGAAAGACAAATCGAACTTCAAGCACAGTACTTGCCAGGACTGGAAAACACACTGGCAGACACTCTAAGCAGAAATATGACAGATCCACACGAATGGAAGTTACATCCTCAGGTGTTTACAGAGATAATCCAAGCGTGGAGGAGGCCAGACATAGATCTTTTTGCCTCCCACAGGAACCATCAACTGAAAAAGTTTTGTTCAAGGACTTTTCATCCAAAGGCCTGGAAAGTGGACGCCCTTTCATTCAGTTGGACAGCATGGACAGTTCATGCATTCCCACCTCTGCCCCTTCTGCCCAAGGTGCTTTTGAAAGCAAGAACAGACAAACCGAGGATGATACTGATTGCTCCAGATTGGCCAAGGCAACACTGGTATCCACTCCTGAGGAGCCTAACACATACTCCTCCCTGGTCCCTGCCTCTAATGCCTCTCCTACTGACTCAGAACAGCTACAAAACTCTTCACAGTCAGCTGAAAACACTCAACCTCGCTGCATGGAAAATTCCTTGACACCACAACAGTCCCTACTCTCCAATGAGGTGCAGGATGTCATTTTGGAGGCCAGAAGACCATCTACTAGAAAAGCTTACTCCGCAAAATGGAAGCGGTTTTGCTGTTGGAATGAGAAAAGAGGCCAGGACCCTAGAAAATTGAACTTGCCTCAGGTTTTACAGTAACTAGCTGAACTGCTGAACAGTGGACTTTCATTTTCTTCCATAAAAATACATGCCTCAGCCATTTCTGCAGAATTCAACACGGATCCTCCTTTATTCTCTCACCCACTCTTACGACAGTTCCTCAGAGGGGCTAAGAATATAAGACCTCCAAGAAAGCAACCAATACCAGCCTGGGACCTTAATTACATACTAGAAAAATTAACATTGCCTCCCTTTGAACCTGCTGCCTCAACAGATCTGCAACATTTGTCCTGGAAAACAGCTTTCCTTCTGGCCATCACTTCAGCTCGTAGGGTTTCTGAACTACAGGCCCTCATGGCGGTGCAGCCCTTCCTCATCTTCCATCAGGACAGGGTTTCCCTTCATACCAACCCATCTTTTATGCCAAAAGTGGTATACAGGGTAGCCTTAAATCAAGCCATACACCTACCTACCTTTTATCCTAACCCTCAAAACAAAGGGGAGAGGCTGCTTCACACTTTAGACATCCATAGGCAGCTACGTTATTATTTGGACAGAACAAAGTCCTTCAGGAAATAAGAACAACTTTTTGTGTCCTATGCCGTAGGGGCTCAAGGGAAACCAGTTACCAAACAGACCATTTCCAAGTGGATTGGCCACTGCATACGGTTTTGTTATTCCTATCATGGGAAATCTGTCCCTACTGGTATCAGATCTCACTCCACCAGGGCCACAGCCACCTCTACAGCCTTCCTCAGAGGCGTTCCTACTGAGGAGATTTTGGAGGCAGCCACTTGGAGTTCTGTACATACCTTCACAAAACACTACCACCTACCCTTATATTCCAGAACAAGAGCAGGCTTTGCCACTGCTGTTTTGCAGGGCATTCTGGCTCAACCCAGTTCCTCATAGTACCTACCACCCTATGCATAGCTTTGGGACTCTACCCATCTGTGATTACTGCAGCTGTATGCACGATGAACATAGTACAGTTTTGTACCTACCATAAATGTAGATGTTCGAGTGCTAATACAGCTGCAGTACAGGTTTCCCTCCCTCCTTCCCCACTTGGTAAAGGCATGGGGCCTAACAACCTCTTCATACCACCTGACTGGGTTATCCTGCTATGTTTTATTTGCTTGCTTACACTGATTTTGCATTACATTGCATTGCCTGCATATGTAGATAAGCCTTATTTATGTATTGCCTTCCTTTTGGGGGCACCTGACATCTGGGGCAAGAAAGACTGAAGAACATGGTGTCTGCTGTGTCTTATATACTCTGGCCTTACTGACGTCAGAAGAGTAAGCGACGACAACCGACGCCGGACCAAGACTTTGGAATTCGGCCGACCGAGGGACCGCCTGACGGCTGAAAACCCATCTGTGATTACTGCAGCTGTATTAGCACTCGAACATCTACATTTATGGTAGGTACAAAACTGTACTTTTAGGCCCAGACCACGACGTCTTGGGCTGTCGCTTTTGCGCTACTTTCAATAAACGCACTATTAAGCGTCGGGCGGAGTTCGCCCAACACTTTTTTGGTAAAGCCTTTGATTATAAAATGTCGTCGGAGACTCCGACTACCGTTTTATCCAAAAAACGCAAGGACAAGGACCGACACGCGAGGTCCGGGGTCCCCACCGACACCACGCCAAAACCGACTACACGTGGTCCGGTTCTCAGCGAGACGCCTTTGCAGTCCCTGACTACCGACGACACTCCCTTGGCGGTGTCCTCTGTACCCGAGACCGCAGGTACCTCGGCCCTTTCCCAGACTACAACCACCGAAGCCATTGCTTATGTTGAGCCTCCTAATGTGGACAGATCCACTTCCACCCATGGTGTCTTTAGAACCTCATCTTCTTTTTCTATTAAGGCCTTTACTAAATCCAAAGCAGCCAGGCATCCCAAGAGGCCTGTTGCACAGGGCCCTTCTCCAGGCCCCATGCCTAAAAAACAGATGCTTAAAATGGCTGAGGATTTAATTACTCTTATCAGGGGTTCTCAACCCCCTCCAGACAAGAGACCCAGAGTGGAGGAAGATTCTCCCTCTTCTGATCAGGGCTCCATTTTATCAGAACATTCTGATGTAGAGGAACACTCTCACTCCCCTTTTGAAGATTCGGATGCAGAGCAGTCCATTCCTTCTGTATCTCCTCCTGAGGATTTTTCCTTTGGGGAAACCTTGCACACTTTAAGGGAACACTTCCATTGGGAAGGCCAAGACTTTTCTGATTCCAAGAAAGGACTTAGGGAATTTCTTTTGTTACCTCAACACAGGCCTCTGGCGATACCTCCTGTTTTGGACATACTTGATGATGTTTATTCGGAGGCTTGCCTTAACCCGGATTCCCTGCCTCCTGCACCAGTCAAACCTGATAGGTACTACAGAGTTCCTAACTCTCATCAATTTCTCTACAAAAGCCATAATGCTGATCCTGAAACCATTTCTCAAGGCCCCAAGGGATTGAAGGCCTCTACTGCCAAGAATCCACTTCCTGCCGAAAGAGAGCCAAGAGTCAAGATCCTTAGAAAGGTGGGGAAAAAAGGTATATACCTCGGCCACCCTAGCCATGAGGGCCTTAAATTGTCAGTTTCATATGCTTAAATATCAACAGTTCCTGTTATCACAATTAAGGAATAAAATGTCTCAACCTGAACAACCAGATTTGAAGGAGTTACAGGATATGATGCATAGTGCAGAGCAAGTGGGTAAACACACCTTACAATGTGGCTATGATGCCCTAGAGGCCTCAAGTAGAGCGGCTGCTACAGGATCAGTCATTCGTAGACATGCCTGGCTTAGGGAACATAGCTTGCCTGATCATGTGAAAGCTAAACTTCTAGATGCTCCTTTACAAAAGGATGTGCTGTTTGGTACTAATGCTGAGGAGATATTACGGAAAATGGAAGAAAAAGCCAAATCTATGCAAACTGTCAAAGCTTTTTTACAGGTCCAACCACCACGATTTAGCAGAAATTGGCCTTCAAAAAACTGGTCCTTTCCAGCCATTGACAAGCCCCAAAGAGGTAGATACAGACGCACAAGGGGCAGAGGGCAATCACAAGGATCATATAGAGGCTGACAATGGCAAACTCCAGCACCAAGAGGTGGCGAAGACAGTGCACAACAATACAGGAAACAAACCCAATGACTCCATCATTTCCATGCCAAGCAGGTCTCAGCTGGCAGCACCTTTGGGAGGAAAGCTAGCATTATTTGCAAGAAATTGGCATATTGTCACAACAGACAAATGGTTCCTGGACGTTATAAACAGAGGCTACAAATTTCAATTCCACACTCTTCCAAAAATAAGAGGCATGCCAAACCTGCCACACAAAGGGCAGAGGCACAACTACAAATTTCAAAGCTCATACGCATGAGAGCTATACAAGAGGTACCTACTCACGAACAAGGGCAAGGTTTTTATTCAAGACTTTTTCTGGTACCAAGGAAAGGAACCGACTGGAGACCCATTTTGGACTTATCCATCCTAAACACATTTTTACTTGTACCATAATTCAAGATGCTCACATTACAGCAGCTTCTTCCCATGCTGGGCAAGGAGTTTTGGCTGGTAACATTGGACCTCAAGGAGGCATACCTGCATGTCCCAATCAGACAAAGTTGCAGAAGATACCTCAGATTTCTTGCAGGTTCAATCCACTATCAATTCTCTGCATTGCCCTTTGGCTTATCTACTGCGCCCAGAGTATTCACAAAGTGCCTGGCATCAGTGATTGCCTACTGCAGACTTTAAGGGATACAAATTTACCCTTATTTGGACGACTGCCTGATCTAAGCGGACAGCAAGCACATACTTCTGGAACATCTGGCTTATGTAACACGGTTACTGCATTCTCTGGGATATACAATCAACAAAGAGAAATCCAGGTTAACACCATCTCAGAAAATAACTTTCCTGGGTGCCAACTTGGACACAAACACCCAGATGGCCTATCTTACGCCAGAAAAACAGGGGCAGCTAACTCAGTACTTCAAAATACTAGCAAAATGTACCAGGCTTACTGCAAGGAAAATCCTGCAGGCTCTGGGCTTCATGGCAATTTGCATTCTTTTAATCCCATGTGCAAAGCTGCATATGAGGAAACTTCAATGGTACCTAAAAAACCTATGGTCTCAACACAGTCACAGCTTGGAAACAATAATACCAATAATTCCATGTTTGCAAAAGGAATTTCTATGGTGGGCCCAAGCATGTCAAGCAAACACAGGCCTCCCATTCTGCAAGCCTCAAGCAAACCAAGTCATCACAACAGACGCCTCAGATTACGCCTGGGGGGCACACATGACAGACAGGTGCATTCAGGGCAAATGGTCCCAAAAGGAAAAGCACCTTCACATCAATCAAAAAGAAATGCTAGCAGTAATAAATGCAATTACAGCTTTCAAGGACCTCCTGCATCCAGGACAATTACTGATAAGAACCGACACCACCACAGTAATGTGGTACATAAACAAACAAGGAGGAACACATTCATACCCCTTGTGCAGACTAGCCATGACTCTTTGGAACTTGGCTCTGGAATGGCAAATCGAACTTCAAGCACAGTACTTGCCAGGATTGGAAAACACGCTGGCAGACAATCTAAGCAGAAATATGACAGATCCACACGAATGGAAGTTGCATCCTCAGATGTTTACAGAGATAATACAAGAGTGGGGGAGGCCAGACCTAGATCTTTTTGCCTCCCACAGGAATCATCAATTGAAAAAGTTTTGTTCAAGGACCTTTCATCCAAAGGCCTGGAGAGTGGACGCCCTTTCATTCAGTTGGACAGCATGGACAGTTTACGCTTTCCCACCTCTGCCTCTTCTGCCCAAGGTGCTTTTGAAAGCAAGAACAGACAAACCGAGGATGATACTGATTGCTCCAGACTGGCCAAGGCAACACTGGTATCCACTCCTGAGGAGCCTAACACATACTCCTCCCTGGTCCCTGCCTCTAATACCGCTTTTGCTGACGCAGAACAGCTACAAAACCCTTCACAGTCAGCTGAAAACACTCAACCTCGCTGCGTGGAAAATTCCTTAACACCACATCAGACTCTACTCTCCAAGGAGGTGCAGGATGTCATTTTGGAGGCCAGAAGACCATCTACAAGAAAAGCTTACTCCGCAAAATGGAAGCGGTTTTGCTGCTGGAATGAGAAAAGAAGACAGGACCCTAGAAAATTGAACTTGCTTCAGGTTTTATAGTACCTAGCTGAACTGCTGAACAGTGGACTTTCATTTTCTTCCATTAAAATACACGCCTCAGCCATTTCTGCAGAATTCAACACAGATCCTCCTTTATTCTCTCACCCTCTCTTACGGCAGATCCTCAGAGGGGCTAAGAATATAAGACCTCCAAGGAAGCAACCATTACCAGCCTGGGACCTTAATTACATACTAGAAAAAGTAACATTGCCTCCCTTTGAACCTGCTGCCTCAACAGATCTGCAATATTTGTCCTGGAAAACAGCTTTCCTTCTGGCCATCACTTCAGCTCGTAGGGTTTCTGAACTACAGGCCCTCATGGCGGTGCAGCCCTTCCTCATCTTCCATCAGGATAGGGTTTCCCTTCGTACTAATCCATCTTTTATGCCAAAAGTGGTATCCAGGGTAGCCTTAAACTAAGCCATACACCTACCTACCTTTTATCCTAACCCTCAAAACAAAGGGGAAAGGCTGCTTCACTCTTTAGACATCCATAGGCAGCTACGTTACTATTTGGACAGAGCAAAGTCCTTCAGGAAATCAGAACAACTTTTTGTGTCCTATGCCGTAGGGGCTCAAGGGAAACCAGTTACCAAACAGACCATTTCCAAGTGGATTGGCCACTGCATACGATTTTGTTACTCCTATCATGGGAAATCTGTCCCTACTGGTATCAGATCTCACTCCACCAGGGCCACAGCCACCTCTACAGCCTTCCTCAGAGGTGTGTGCCTACTAAGGATATTTTGGAGGCAGCCACTTGGAGTTCTGTACATACCTTCACAAAACACTACCACCTGCCCTTATACTCCAGAACAAGAGCAGGCTTCGCCACTGCTGTTTTGCAGGGCATTCTGGCTCAACCCAGTTCCTCATAGTACCTACCACCCTATGCATAGGTTTGGGACTCTACCCATCTGTGATTACTGCAGCTGTATGCACGATGAACATAGTACAGTTTTGTACCTACCATAAATGTAGATGTTCGAATGCTAATACAGCTGCAGTACAGGTTTCCCTCCCTCCTTCCCCTCTTGGTTAGGGCATGGGGTCTAACAACCTCTTCATACCTCCTGACTGGGTTATCCTGTTATGTTTTATTTGCTTGCTTACACTGATTTTGCATTACATTGCATTGCTTGCATATGTGGATAAGCTTTACTTATGTATTGCCTTCCTTTTGGGGGCACCTGACATCTGGGGCAAGAAAGACTGAAGAACATGGTGTCTGCTGTGTCTTATATACTCTGGCCTTACTGACGTCAGAAGAGTAAGCGACGACAACCGACGCCGGACCAAGACTTTGGAATTCGGCTGACCGAGGGACCGCCTGACGGCTGAAAACCCCATCTGTGATTACTGCAGCTGTATTAGCACTCGAACATCTACATTTATGGTAGGTACAAAACTGTACTTTTCGTGTCTGCTAAGCCAAATCCAATATTTTATTTTCTTCACTATCCGTGACTTTCTGCACTTCCTCTATTTCTTCTGTCACATTCTCTACTCCCTCTATCACATTCTCACTTGTCCTTTCTCTGCTATCCCCTTCTAGTGATTCCTGACTATCATATAGTCAGTCCTCACCCTCATCTTCCGTGGTTGCCTTCTTGTTTTTCTTGCAGTCCCTTGTCAAGTGTCCCTTTTTACCGCATTTAAAACATTCACCCCTTTTTTTTCGCCCTTCAAAGTCCTCTGATCGTTGATCAGATTGTTTGTTTCCCTGGGCATTTTTTCTTGTCCTTTTTCCCGGACTGTACTACATAAACTTCTGCTCCATCTTTTACAGAAAATACTTGGGCTTTCTTTTTGCTATTAAAATGCCTTTTGGCATGCCTAGCATATTCAAGTAATGACTGTAACCTGCTTGTACGATCTACCATGTACTTTGTGATCTGCTTATGGGTGCAATACTGCCTTTCAAAAATGCATTCTTTAACTGCTGCTCATATGGGGAATCGTGTGTCTGATCTTCAGGAACCTGCATTCCACGGTGTTTATTAAAACATTCTAACAGTCTGGCATAATATCTGTCAACAGTCTCGCCTTCTTGTTGGATGCATTGATTAATGCAAGTCCAGTCTGCCCTAGGCTTCCATTTCTCAGAGATTCGGTCTGTAAGACCTTTCACTCTGTTGTCTAGCTCTGCGCTGCTATGTGGGAGGGGCTTGAATGCAGCGTCACGGGGATTCCAGTTGCCACTAATCATGTGCCAATCTGGCCCCACAATCTGTCTGGCTACTTTTTCTACCTCTTTTCTGTTTAAATTATAACTTAACCTCATTCCTTGCAAATCTTCTAAAAACTTTCTAAAATTAACTTTTGGATGGGGAATTCCCTCAGTGGCTTTCCGGATGTCTTCCGGAGTCCAGGGTCTATACACTAGAATAGTTGGGTCCTGACCTTCTTGTCCTGCCTGAGGATTAGGCACTTCTATAAGTGGGCATATTTCTTCTTCACTCATAGATTGTGAATTCCTACCCATTTGATATAACTCAATGTCCCCTTTTGAGTTTCCTGCCCGTGTTCGAGACCTGGTCTCGATGGGATCTCTAATAAACGGTTTTGCTTTTGTAGTGTCTCTATTTACAGTGACAGCAGGATATCGCGGGGGTGGACTAACTTGTTCACTTGCCTCATATTCTGGTAAGGGAGGCGGAGGGGCAGATGCTATTACTAAGTTGTTATCCTCCTTATCTAAAAACATCGCTTTTGAATTATTACTCTTTTGTTCCCTTCAGTTTACTTCCTCAATCCACCTGTGTGCTTGAGGAATTTCTAATTGACGTTGCTTTTTTACCCGACCTTTAGAATCGGTTTTAAACTGTTTGGCAAGTGAGGACTTTTCTAGTTTACCGTCAAATTCATATTTATTAACCCATTTTGAGTAGTATTTAATATTATCAGCACGCTGTGACTGCATGTATTTCACGTCTTCGGTTAACGGCGGACTTTGGGATCTTTTTGTACAATTATTACCCATTTTGTTCTACCCTTTTAATCGTTGCGTAACTCCTTATTTTTTAACGTGGTACCACAGATTTTGTTATAGTCTCTTCAGAATGACTGCCTACCTGCTCTGTTTCCCTGATCTATGACAAGACAGTAATCTTTTTGTCCCTGACTTGTATAAACAAAGTCTTAAAATAAATACAAATCTAGTCCCTGATCTAAAACAGAAAAAAGAGGTAGATTCACCTTACCTGAGCCTTCGTGATTGATCACCTGGTTCGTGTAAACCCGTCCTTCAGTCGCAGATCAGAAAGTGGCTGGCCTCTTTTGTACGACAATTCAGTCGGAGGGCTTTTCAACTAAGAAGAACCGATGTGGTTTCTCCCCCGTACGGTTTCAAGCCACCTGGCCTGTCTGATCTGAGGCGAAGTGAGGGTTCCGGTCCGAAGGACCAATCTGTCAAAGGAAAAAACTTCAAAGACCAATACACGTAAGGTTCAGTTAGGGCACATTTAATAACTTGCTGCAAGGAGACAAAAACATGCAAATACAAGGATTTGTCTAACTATTAACAGGAAGTATGCTTATTCTTGTACTGTTTTACAAGACATGGGCTGACGTAATCAAACACAACTTTTAGCATTGTTCTACAGCCGATGTTACTCAGATTTTCTGCTGACATGACTAGATTTGTGAGAAACTTTTGAGAAAAACAACCTGGCCTTGGTGGGCACTAATCCGTTTACAGGCTTCTATTGTATAGTGTTACATTTCAAGGTACTCTTCTAACTCAGATACAAGCAAATGCTGATTGCAGTTCATATTTTTAAGCAGGCTTTGTCCTAATTATCTATAGCTTCTGCAGCTGTGTATTTTCTGACAGCACAAGCGGAACTCCTCGTCTAAGTTTCATACAAGTAGTATTGTTCTATTCATTATTTTCCTATCATAAGCAGGAATCATCTGCTTCTCAGTAAATTTCCAAGGCACAAGCAAGATTTTAGCTAACAATACAAGGTCAGAAAGCATCTGCAGTTTGTACAGATTTATGCAGTATTAAATGGAATAAATGTGTTGACCCTTTTCAAGCTCTAAATGCACTAAGCATATTACTAAATACACACATTAATACATATTTTTCTGACTTCCATGCAAACAGTTAAAGACTTTCTGCAAGTTCAACCTCTCCTCGCTTTAGCAGGAACTACCCTTCTAAGAGTTGGATGTTTCCTGATGCCTGCAGACAGAACCGTTCTAGGACCAGAGGTTCTAGATCCCCTACGGGACAGGGGCTACCCCTCAAAGGACTAAACAATGGCATGCTTCCACCTCTAAGTCGGGAAGTTCTAAGCCTGCATCTCAATCCAAGCATTCTCAATATCATTGTCCAACTTCTGCCTGATGTTCTTCATGTTTCACTGTTGCAGTCATTACATTTGGGTAATCTGCTGGAAGGTTGCCCTCAGTCGGCCTGAATAAAGTCTTGGGTGCTGCGTCGGTTACTGTCTCCTCTTCCATGACGTCAGGTCATCAGGGGTATAAAACATGCAGCCGACGCCATTTTAATCGGTCTTTCTTGCCGCGCGGTGCCCGAAGCAGAAGCAGTTCGCAAGTGCCGGTTGGCTGACTCCGGAAATTTTCGTTTTCGAGTTTCAGAACCAAAGTCTTCAAACTAAAGCGAAGTACCCTGTTGGGGAAACTTTTTCTTGCTCCTTACCAATGTCAGTAAAAGTTAATAATTGTATTACTTGTGGGAAGCAAATACCTCAAAGATTTTCATTTGTACTGTATTCCTTGCCTAGGCCCTGATCACAGCGTGCCTTGGTGTCGGTTTTGTGCTAAATGTAACCAATGCACTATTAAGCGTCTGTATATTTTTGCTTCTAAATATTTTGGTTCAAGATTTAACTACCCTGAAATGTAGTCTGTTAGCAATCCGACTACCGGAGTTCACAAGTAAATGCAAGGAAAAAGACAGACAGACCGTCGAGGTCCAAAACCGATGACGAAGCTTCTCCTAAGCCAGTCGCCAGTTCGCTGGTACTCAGTGAGGTGCTTTTGCAGCCCCTAATACCCGCTACTTTTGAGTCGCAGGCCTCTACTGAGACCCATTTGGAGTCCTGTATGCCGCGAGATTCGCAAAGTATTGAACTGCGGATGTCTGTCCCTTGGATGGGTCTGGAGCCGCTGAGCAGGCACTGGCTTCTGAGGGTGTTTTCAGACCTCAACATTTTTATATTAAACCAATGCCATCAACAAAAACAAGGTCAAAAACAACTATGTCTAAAAGACCGACGCATGAGCCAGGTCCTCAGGCCCCTATGCCTAAAAAACAAATTATCAAAATGGCTGAGGATTTAATTACCTTGATCAGGGGCTCCCAACTCCCCCAGCTTAGAGGCCTAGGCAAGGCACTGATTATGGATCTTCAGATCAGGAATTTTCTATTCCACCTTATGAGGATTCTGATGCAGAGGAATCCATCCCATCTGCATCTCCTCCTGAGGATTACTCTTTTGGAGAGACTTTGCATACTGTAAGGGAACATTTTCACTGGGAGAGTCAGGACTTCTCTGAATCAAAAAAGAGGCTTAGGGATTTCCTTCTTCCTCAGCATAGGCCTTTGGCAACACCTCCTGTATTAGACATTGTTGATGATGTGTTGTCGGAATGAAGCATGGCTCCTAATTCCCTGCCTCTGGCTCCTAGTAAGCCAGACAGATATTACAGGGTTCCTGGCTCCCACAAATTCCTTTTCAAACATCCTGCTGCTGATCCTGAGACTATTTCTCAGGGTCCCAAGAGTGTTAAGGCTTCTACAGCCAAAAATCCTACCCCTTCTGATAGAGATGTTCTTCGTGTTTCACTGTTGCAGTCATTACATTTGGGTACTCTGCTGGTAGGTTGCCCTCAGCCAGCCTGAATTCCAAAGTCTTGGGTCTTGCGTCTGCTGCTGTTGCCCCCTCCCTGACGTCAGGTCGTCAGGGGTATAAAACATGCAGCCGAAGCCATTTTCTTTAGTCTTTCTTGCCGTGCAGTGCCCGAAGCAGAAGCATTTCGCAAGTGCCGGTTGGCCGACTAGTGAAATATTGAGTTTCAGAACTGAAGTCTTCAGTAAAGCGAAGTACCCAGTTGGGGGAACTTTTTTCTTGCTTTTTACCGATGTCAGAAAAAGTTAATAATTGTATCACTTGTGGGAAGCAAATACCTCACAAGGATTTCCATTTATGCTGTATTCCTTGCCTAGGCCCTGATCACAACGTTTCTGGTTGTCAGTTTTCTGCTAGATTTAACCAACACACTATTAAGCGTCTGTATATTTTTGCACCTAAGTATTTTGGAAACATATTTAACTACCCAGAGATGTCGTCTGATAGCAATCCGCCTACCGGAGTACATAAAAAACACAAAGAACAGAGAAAGGCAGTAGAGATCCAAAACCAAGGACAAAGCTTCTCCTAAGCCAGTCGCTGGTTCGCCGGTACTCAGTGAGGCGCTTTCGCAGCCCCTGATACCCGCTACCTTAGAGTCACAGGCGTCTACCGACACCCATGTGGAGTCCGGCATGCTGCAAGATACTCAAGGTATTGGACCGACGGATGTATCTCCCTCGGATGGGTCCAGAGCCGCTGAGCAGGCTCCGGCTTCTGAGGGTGTATTCAGACCTCAACATTTTTATATTAAACCGAAGAAAGCTGCAAAACCAAAGGCAAAGACACCTTTTAAGACTAAAAAAATGACGCCTGAGCCAAGTGCACAGGCCTCTATGCCTAAAAAACAGATCAAAATGGCTGAAGACCTTATTACCTTGAGCAGGGGTACCCATCCCCCTCCAGATAAGAGGCCTAGGCAAGACACTGACTATGAATCTTCAGATCAGGTTTCTATTTCTTCTGATTCCTCTTCTAATCAGGAATTTATCCATACCTCCCTATGAGGATTCTGATGCTGAGGAGTCTATTCCATCTGCATCTCCTCCTGAGGATTATTCATTTGGAGAAACCTTACATACTTTGAGGGAGTACTTTCACTGGGAGAGTCAAAACTTCTCAGAATCAAAAAAGAGGCTCAGGGATTTCCACCTTCTCCCTCAGCACAAGCCTTTAGCCATTCTCCCTGTGTTAGACATTGTGGATGATGTTTATTCGGAGTCGAGCCTGACCCCTGACTCTTTACCTCCGGCTCCTAGTAAGCCTGACCGGTATTACAGGGTCCCTGACTCAAATATTTACTTAGAAACCCTGCTGCTGATCCTGAAACTATTTCACAGGGTCCAAAGGGAGTTAAGGCCTCAACAGCAAAAAAACCCTACCCCCTCTGACAGAGATTCAAGGGCACTGGACAGATGGGGGAAAAAAGGTTTATACATCTGCAACCTTGGCAATCAGAGCTTTAAATTGTCAATTTCATATGCTTAAGTACCAACAACATGTTATGGGACTGCTGAAACAGAAAATGATGTTGATTTCAGAATGTGCAGAAAATAAGAAATTGCAGGAATTATTGCATGCAGCTGAACAAGTTGGAAAGCATATTTTGCAGTGTGGTTTTGATTCTTTAGAGGCCTCCTGCAGTGCCGCAGATACTGGATCTGTGATTAGGAGGAATGTCTGGTTAAAGGAACAAAATTTGCTTGATCATGTTAAAGCACCTTTACAGCATGATTCTCTGGTATTGAGGCAGAAGAGTTTTTAAAGAAAATGGAAGACAAAGCTAAGTCTATGCAAACTGTTAGACTTCTTACAAGTGCAGCCACCTAGATTCAGTAGAGACTGGGGCAAATCCAGACACCCTAAGGGTTCCAGGTACCAGGCTCAAGACTCGTACAGGTCAAAGCAATGGGGCGCATCCACCTCCAAATCTGGAGGAGATAAAGCGCAAACCTACAGAAAGCAATCCCAATGACTTCCCTCTGCCTACACCAAACACTTATCTTTTGGAAGCACCCATAGGGGGGAAATTAGCACTTTTTGCTCAAAACTGGCAGTTAATAACCCAGGACAAGTGGGTACTGAACATCGTATCACAGGGATGCAGATTCCATTTCCACACTCTGCCAATGACAAATGGTTGGCCAGAAATGCCAAAAAACCAATGGGCGGAGGCACAGAAACATGTTACGTCCCCATGGATATGGGGGCCATTCAGACAGTACCAGAACAGGAAAAAGGACAAGGTTTTTACTCAAGACTGTTCTTGGTACCCAGAAAGGACAAGGCCTGGTGGCCAATACTGGATTTATTGATTTTGAACACATACCTGGACATTCCAAAATTCAAAATGCTCACTTTGCAACAGCTTCTGCCCATGCTGGGCTAGAATGTTTGACTAGTGACTTTAGACTTAAGAGGCATACCTGCATGTCCCAATAAGACAGTCGTGCAGAAGATACCTCAGATTCAAGGCTGGCTTAATGCATTACCAATTCTCTGCACGGCCCTTTGGCTTATCTACTGCGCCCAGGGTCTTTACAAAGTGCCTGGCACCAGTAATTGCATTTTGCAGACCAGGAAGTATTCAGATATATCCTTACTTGGATGACTGTCTCATTCAAGCAGAGAACAAGGACACTGTTCTACGACACCTGGCGTTTGTGGAAAGGCTTCTAGCATGCCTAGGGTACACAAACGAAAAGAAATCACAACTGGTACCCTCTCAAAAGATAACATTCCTGGGTGCAAGCTTGCATACAACTGCCCAGATGGCTTACCTCACGCCAGACAAAGGCAACTGACTACTTCAAACTGATGGCAACAAAAACTGTATTCTGCAAGACAAATTCTGCAGGCTCTGGGCTTCATGGCATCCTGCATCCTACTAATGCCATATGCAAGACTGCATATGAGGAAACTTCAATGGTACCTAAAAAGTTTATGGTGTCAACATTCACACAGTCTGGAAACAATGATTCTTCTTATCCCCTGCCTGCAGCAGGAGTTTCTATGGTGGGCAAAGGCCTGTCACCAAAACATGGGACGGCCCTTCACTCTACCCCCTGCCAGCCAAACCTTAACAGACACATGAGATTATGCCTGGGGCGCCCACATGGCAGGAAGATGCATTCAGGGCATATGGGCCCAAATCAAATGCATCCACATATCAACCAGAAAGAGATGCTAGCTGTTCAAAATGCCCTAACAGCATTTAAGGACTTACTTCATCCAGGGCAACTACTGATAAAGATGGACAACACCACAGTCATGTGGTATATAAACAAGCAAGGGGGCACACACTCATAACCCCTTTGCAGATTAGCCATAGCACTGTGGGACACAGCTTTGACCTACCAGATAAATCTTCGAGCTCAATTCCTGCCAGGAAAACAGAACACTCTGGCAGACGATTTAAGCAGAAACCTTATGGATCTTCACGAGTGGAAACTAAATCCCCAAGTATTCAGCATGATAACAGAGAAATGGGGGAACCCAGACATAGATCTATTTGCCTCCCCTCAAATTTATCAATTGAAAAGATTCTGCGTAAGGACTTATCACAGACAAGCATGGAAAGTGGTCGCCCTATCCTTTAGTTGGACAAACCTGTCAGTTTACACCTTTCCGCCTCTTCCTCTTCTACCCAAGGTCCTCCTAAAAGTCAGACAAGTGAAGCCAAAGATGATATTAATTGCCCTGGACTGGCCCCGCCAGTACTAGTACCCAATCCTAAGGAACTTGTCTCGATACCCAACTTGGACCTTGCTTCAAAGACCACAACTACTGTCCCAGCAAAACAATCAGATCCTGCACAATCAACTACAGACTCTGAACCTGGCAGCATGGCTAATAATGTAATCATACAAACGACACCTCTCAGTAAAGCTGTGATGGATGTCATTTTGGAAGCCAGAAGGCCTAGTACTAGAAAATCTTATGCTGACAAATGGAAGAGATTCTTTGCTTGGAATCGAGCACAAGGAACTGATACAGCAGAACCAAATATTCCTCGGATATTACAATACTTAAATGAGATGCTTGACAAAGGCCTGTCTTTCTCATCAATCAAAATCAATGCCTCTGTCATTTCGGCTCATTACAATACAGAGCCACCAATCTTTTCTCATCCTTTACTAAAGCAGTGTCTTAGAGGAACCAAAAACCTAAGGCCTCCTAGAAGATCAACATTACCTGCATGGGACCTCAGTTCTGTTGGAAAAGCTCACCCTGCCTCCATTTGAACCAACCGCTACTGCTGATATAAAGTTCTTATGGAAGACCGCTCTGCTACTAGCAATTACTTCAGCAAGAAGAGTTTCAGAGCTACAAGCCCTCATGGCTGTAGAGCCTTTTATCATATTTTACCCAGACAGGGTGTCTCTGTGGACAAATCCTACTTTTATGCCTAAGGTGGTTTCCAGTGTGGCTCTTAACCAAACAATTAATCTGCCAACTTTTTATCCAAATCCGCAGAACAAAGGGGAGAGAATTCTGCATTCCTTGGACGTACACAGACAACTAAGAATCTACTTGAGCAGGACAAAAGCTCTAAGAAAAACTGAGCAATTACTAGTGTCATATGCTGCAGGATCAGAAGGAAAGGCTATCTCAAAGCAGACAATGTCAAAGTGGATAAGCCACGGTTTCTGCTACTTACACCATGGTAAACCTGTGCACAAGGGCATTAGGTCTCATTCCACCAGAGCTGCAGCTACTTTGGCAGCCTTTCTCAGAGGAGTACCAACCAAATACATTCTAGAGGCTGCTACTTGGAGTTCTGTTCCCACCTTTACAAAGCATTACCATTTGCCTCTCTACTCTAAGTCCAGGGCAGGCTTTGCCATTGCAGTGCTGCAGGGCCTTATAGCCGCACCTAATGCTGTTTAGCTATAGCCTCCCAACCATAGCTTTGGGATTCTACACAAATTTAATGACTGCAACAGTGAAACACGAAGAACATAGTACAGTTGTGTACACTTACCATAAATGTAGATGTTCGAGTGTATTCACTGTTGCAGTCCAGGTTACCCTCCCGCCATCCCCCTGCCATTCTACAGTTTATCTTTCCTTCTCTGTCTTCTACAACTTATGTGGTGTATTTGCTTGTAAGATGAAGGTAAAGTTTATATTATTGCATGTATATAGATATATATTATATAATATTGCTACCTTTTTGGAGGCACCTGACATCGGGGGCAAGAAAAAGTAAAGAAAATGGCGTTGTCTGCATGTTTTATACCCCTGCCGACCTGACGTCATGGAAGAGAAGACAGCAACCGACGCAGGACCCAAGACTTTGGAATTTAGGCTGACTGAGGGTAGCCTGCCAGCAGATTACCCAAATGTGTAATGACTGCAACAGTGAATACAATCTAACATCTACATTTATGGTAAGTGTACACAATTGTACTATTCCAGGGCACTGGATAGAATTGGGTAAAAAGGTTTATACGTCTGCAACCTTGGCAATCTGGGCTTTAAACTGCCAGTTTCATATGCTTAAATATCAACAGCATGTTATGGGTTTACTGAAACAGAAAATGATGTTGATTTCTGATTGTGTGGAAAATAGAGTTTCAGGATTTTTTGCATTCAGCAGAACAGGTTGGAAAGCATACTTTGCAATGTGGTTTTGATTCCTTGGAGGCCTCTTGCAGGGCCGCCGTAACTGGATCAGTGATAAGAAGGCATGCCTGGCTCAAGGAGCAAAATCTACCTGATTATGTTAAAGCTAAATTGTTGGATGCCCCTTTGCAGCATGATAGTCTGGTAATAAGGCAGAAGAGGTTTTAAAGAAAATGGAAGACAAAGCTAAATCTATGCAAACTGTAAAAGATTTCTTGCAAGTGCAGCCACCCAGGTTCAGTAGGCACTGGCCTGCTACCAACAGAGCCACTCAGGGCAAACCCAGGCGCTCAGAAGGCTCCAGATATCAGTCACAGGTATCTTACAGGTCAAAACAATGGGGTGCCTCCACCTCCAAATCTGGAGGTAACAAAGCACAGCCCTACAGTAAGCAGTCTCAATGACTTTCCTCTACCATCTCCAAGCACTTATCTTTTGGCAGCCCTCTTGGAGGGAAAACTAGCACTTCATGCTCAAAATTGGCAGTTAATTACCCAGGACAAGTGGGTATTAAACATAGTATCCCAAGGGTGCAGATTTCATTTCCATACTTTGCCAATTCCAAACGGTTGGCCAGATCTGCCACAAAATCAATGGGCAGAGGCTCAGAAACAAATTACGTCCCTCATGGATATGGGGGCTATTCAACCAGTACCAGAACAGGAAAAAGGACACTGTTTTTACTCAAGACTTTTCCTGGTACCCAGAAAAGACAATGCCTGGCGTCCAATTCTGGACTTAGCGATTTTGAACACATTCCTGGACATTCCAAAATTCAAAATGCTAACTTTACAACAGCTACTGCCTATGCTGGGCAGGAACACTTGGTTAGTGACTCTAGACTTAAGGCATACCTGCATATCCCAATAAGGGAATCGCGCAGAAGATACCTCCGCTTCAAGGCAGGTTTTTTGCATTACCAATTCTCTGCACTGCCCTATCTACTGCGCCCAGGGTCTTTGCTAAGTGCCTGGCACCAGTAATTGCATTTTGCAGACAAAGAAGCATACAAATTTATCCTTATCCGAACGACTGTCTCATTCAAGCAGAGAACAAGGACATTCTTCTTAAACATGTGGCATTTGTAAAAAGGCTTATAACATGCCTAGGGTACACAATAAACGAAAAGAAATACCAACTGGTACCCTCTCAAATAATTACATTCCTGGGTGCAAGCTTGAATACAACTGCCCAGATGGCTTACCTTACGCCAGACAAACAAAGGCAACTGACAACATATTTCAAACAGATGGCAACAAAAACCCAGTTATCTGCAAGACAAATTCTGCAGGCTTTGGGGTTCATGGCATCTGGCACTCTACTAATTCGATATGCAAGACTGCATATGAGGAAACTTCAGTGGTACCTAAAAAGTTTATGGAGTCAACATTGTCACAGTCTGGAAACAATGATTCCTCTCATTCCCTGCCTACAACAGGAGTTTCTTTGGTGGGCAGAGACAAGTCACCAAAACAAGGGACTGTCATTCACTCTACCCCCTGCCACCCAAACCCTAACTACAGACTCATCAGACTATGCTTGGGGTGGCCCACCTGGCGGGGAGATGCATTCAGGGCATATGGAGCCCAAAACAAATGCATCTGCATATCAACCAGGAAGAGATGCTAGCTGTTCAGAATGCTCTGACAGCCTTCAAGGACTTACTTCATCCAGGACAACTACTGATAGACGGGCAACACCATGGTTATGTGGTATATAAACAAGCAGGGGGGTACACATTCCTACCCCCTTTGCAGACTAGCCATGGCATTGTGGAACACAGCTTTGACTTACCAAGTACATCTTCAAGCTCAATTTCTGCCAGGAAAGCAAAATACTCTGGCAGACAACCTAAGCAGAAATCTTATGGACCCACACGAATGGAAACTGGATCCACAAATCTTCAGCATGGTAACACAGAAATGGGGGAGCCCAGACATAGATCTATTTGCCTCTCCCCAAAATTATCAGCTGGACAAATTCTGCACAAGGACTTATCACAGATAAGCATGGAAAGTCGACGCCCTATCCTTCAGTTGGAAAAACTTATCAGTCTATGCCTTTCCCCCTCTGCCTCTTCTCTCCAAGGTGTTACTAAAGGTCAGACAGGAAAAAACAAAAATGATCCTGATTGCTCCAGACTGGCCTCGCCAGCACTGGTACCCAATTCTAAGGAATATGTCTTAACTCCCTCCTTGGTACTTGCCTCA
>NC_056737.1:1181552231-1181752231 GCF_019279795.1 Protopterus annectens
ATAGTAACCGAATGATAATTTGGTCTTGATCAAATTTGCAAAGAGGAACTGAAAGCACAACTGCAGGTTATTAAAACTTTTTCAGATGATATAAGAATGTAATTTGGTCTTGATAAATTTGCAAAAGCAACCTTTAAAGCAGGAAAACTGCAGCACCAGGAAAACAACAGTTTAGGACAAGAATGTGATGTAACAGAACTTGAGCAAGAGGGAGTGTATAAATGTTTGGGAACTGATGAAGGATCAACAATAAAACATGAACAGATGCAAATAAAACTTAGTAAGGAATACTTTAGAAGACTTAAATTAATCCTGAAAACAGCATTGACATCTAGGAATAAAATCCAAGCTATAAACCAATTTGCTCTTCCTATCCTAACTTACAGTTTTGGAGTGATTCACTGGCTCCAAAACATGCTGGATTGATTAGATAGGAAAACAAGAAGGGTGCTTCATGCTCACCAAATGATTTATAAAAATCAGTGTCTGCCAAGATAATGTATTCCCCATTCCGAAGGAGGAATAGGCCTCCTTGAAATTGATTATATGTATAGATCTGCAATTGTGGGACTCCACACATATCTGCTGACCTCACAAGACCCAAATGTAGTGAATGTTTTGAAACATGAGGAGAATAAATCTAAGATGACATCTCTGCTTAGTCTAGTAGAAGTATATCAGCGTCAAGGAGGGATGGAAATCAAAGCAGAAGTAGATAAAAATCGGGCAGCAACTGATTTTGCCAAAAACAAAAAAGAATATAAGGTGAAGGACCAGATGAGAAGGCAGGAAATGTGGAAAATGCATAAATATAGTTGCAAGTATAGAAAATGTCCAGAATAACCACATTTTGATCAGGAATGGTTAAGGAGAGGTGAATTCAAACCGAGAGATTAAAGGTTAATATTGGTTGCCTAAGATAGTGGGCTACTTCTACACTGGTTTGCAAAGTCCATTGAACATGTGGAAGAAACAGACAAATGTAGGTTTTGTAAAACCAAATTGGAAACTGTCACACCTTGTTACTGGTTGTGATATACTAATGGCAGAAGGACTGTGTACTGAAAGGGCATAATAATGTGGCGAGGCTGTTGCACTGAGGATTGTGCAAACATTATGGTACTGAGGTGGCTGAGAAACACTGGAAACATGAGCCACAGAGCATCATGGGAAATGAAGTTTATATCATATGGGATCACCCATTGCCAAGAGTTCAAAAGGCAAATGCTAGAAAAACGGATATAGTGGTCCATGAAAAGAAGACAAAAGTAGCATTGATCATTGAAATCGCTACACCGAATGACTACAGTGTGTTGCATACAGAGAGAGACAAAGTCATAAAATATCAAGATCTGCAGGCAGAAATGAGAGCAATGTGAAAGAAAGATACCCAGACAGTTCCAATAATAATAGGAGCACCGGGCCTTATAAAAAAGAATGTACAATTATATTTATATATGTTACCAATACATGCAGCACCGGGCCTTATAAAAAAGAATGTACAATTATATTTATATATGTTACCAATACATGCAGCACCGGGCCTTATAAAAAAGAATGTACAATTATATTTATATATGTTACCAATACATGCAGCACCGGGTCTTATAAAAAAGAATGTACAATTATATTTATATATGTTACCAATACATGCAGCACTGGGCCTTATAAAAAATAATGTACAATTATATTTATATATGTTACCAATACATGCAGCACCGGGCCTTATAAAAAGAATGTACAATTATATTTATATATGTTACCAATACATGCAGCACCGGGTCTTATAAAAAGAATGTACAATTATATTTATATATGTTACCAATACATGCAGCACCGGGCCTTATAAAAAGAATGTACAATTATATTTATATATGTTACCAATACATGCAGCACCGGCCTTATAAAAAGAATGTACAATTATATTTATATATGTTACCAATACATGCAGCACCGGCCTTATAAAAAAGAATGTACAATTATATTTATATATGTTACCAATACATGCAGCACCGGGTCTTATAAAAAAGAATGTACAATTATATTTATATATGTTACCAATACATGCAGCACCGGGCCTTATAAAAAAGAATGTACAATTATAATTATATATGTTACCAATACATGCAGCACCGGGTCTTATAAAAAAGAATGTACAATTATATTTATATATGTTACCAATACATGCAGCACCGGGCCTTATAAAAAAGAATGTACAATTATATTTATATATGTTACCAATACATGCAGCACCGGGCCTTATAAAAAAGAATGTACAATTATATTTATATATGTTACCAATACATGCAGCACTGGGTCTTATAAAAAAGAATGTACAATTATATTTATATATGTTACCAATACATGCAGCACCGGGCCTTATAAAAAAGAATGAACAATTATATTTATATATGTTACCAATACATGCAGCACCGGGTCTTATAAAAAAGAATGTACAATTATATTTATATATGTTACCAATACATGCAGCACCGGGTCTTATAAAAAAGAATGTACAATTATATTTATATATGTTACCAATACATGCAGCACCGGGTCTTATAAAAAAGAATGTACAATTATATTTATATATGTTACCAATACATGCAGCACCGGGCCTTATAAAAAAGAATGTACAATTATATTTATATATGTTACCAATACATGCAGCACCGGGCCTTATAAAAAGAATGTACAATTATATTTATATATGTTACCAATACATGCAGCACCGGTCTTATAAAAAGAATGTACAATTATATTTATATATGTTACCAATACATGCAGCACCGGGTCTTATAAAAAAGAATGTACAATTATATTTATATATGTTACCAATACATGCAGCACCAGGTCTTATAAAAAAGAATGTACAATTATATTTATATATGTTACCAATACATGCAGCACCGGGCCTTATAAAAAAGAATGTACAATTATATTTATATATGTTACCAATACATGCAGCACCGGGTCTTATAAAAAAGAATGTACAATTATATTTATATATGTTACCAATACATGCAGCACCGGGCCTTATAAAAAAGAATGTACAATTATATTTATATATGTTACCAATACATGCAGCACCGGGCCTTATAAAAAAGAATGTACAATTATATTTATATATAGGTTCAGAGGTTCATAGGTTTATACTAGGCTATCTGCCCTAAGGCATTTATAAGCCTAGCCCAAATTTTTGTGGCTTACGCCACCCCTTATATGAAAAAATACTGTGCCCATTAGTTTGTTGTGCCTCTGTCCAACAGTGACACAGATATGATTCCCAGGGTAAACCTACGATCTCCCATCCACAGGTCTAGATTTCTCTTGAACAGTGTCAGCGAGGTGCTCTGCCTCACATGGACTGGGATTTTATTCCACAGCATAGGGAGTCTCTGAGTGATAAATCTATCCCTCCAGCACGTCCTATTTATAGCCATGCTAAGGTTTAAGTCGCTTGCTCTAGTGGTTTTGGTGGATTTGGATTTTTTGAGGTGGAGCATGTTCGTTAATTCCGGGTTGGACATGGCCTTGTATGTCAGGCACATGTCACCTCTGAGCAGACGGTATGCGACTGAATAGAGCTGGAGTTTCTTCAATCTGGCAGCATATGACAGATTTTGGAGTCCCTTTATCCTTTTGGTGAGGAACTTTTGGGGTCTCTCCAATTGCTGCAGATGTCGGGTGAGATACATCCCGAATGGGGCATTGTACTCGATCATTGGTCTGATAAGTGAAGAGTACAGGGGAACAATGACCTCACTAGATCTGGATGTGAATCCCTTCATGATCAGGTGGGCAATGTAGAAGGTCTTTCTAACCACTTTAGCAATGTGAGTGTCAAAAGAAAGGCCACTGTCAACCTGGGTCCCCAGGTCCCTGATAACCTCTTCTGTGCTTAGTGGATTGCCACCTATATGGTAGCTTGGGGTTACCTTGTTTTTCCGAAGGGTATGACTATACATTTTTGGCGTTTAACTTCAGGCCATGGCTCTGGCACCAGCTGTCTGTTTCCGTGAGTCCCTTCTGAAGGATATCCGTGTCCGATGCACTTTCCACTATGGCGCCCAGTTTGCAGTGGTCTGCAAACTTTGTCAGCCAAAGTCCTCCCATGTTGGCCTGTACTTCTGAGAAGTAGATGCCAAACAATAGGGGCCAAGGACCGAGCCCTGTGGGACACCACTTGTGACCGGCTTGGAGTCTGACACAGCGCCAGCAACTCTAACCCTGTGGGTTCTGTCCTTAAGCCAGTTTGAAACCCATCTTGTGACATATGGGTTTACATTTAAGCTGGTAAGTTTTTCTACAATACCCGAGTGGGGTATTGTGTCGAAAGCCTTTGCAAGGTCAAGGTAGGCTGTATGGACTGCCTTTCCCTCATCAATGGCCTTGGTGACTGTTTCGAAGAAGTCGACCAAGTTCAAAAGTCATGATCTTCCCTTGACAAGCCAAACTGGGTCGGGTCCAATGTCTGCAAGTCCCCTATATCTTTGTTTATGAGCTCCATTATGATCCTCTCCATAGCTTTGCAGACTAGACTTGTTAAGCTTATGGGGCGGTAATTACCAGGGTCCATAGAGGCGCCTTTGTGGAGTGGGACCACAGTTGCCGACGCCACTCCTTGGGCACGTATCCTGTGGTAAGGCTGAGATTAAACAGCTGCCTTATGTGCGGGTTTAATTCCTCATTTAGCTCGTGTAGCACACAGCCGGGGACACCATCCGCTCCCATTGCTGCTGTGTTTTTAGCTTTAGAGAGAGCAGCTTTCACCTCCGCATTTGAGATGTCCGGGAGGCTACACTCGGCTGGGATAGTTATCTCTCCTTTAGGGGAGAGGGGTGAAGTTTCCACGGAACCTGTCTGCCAGTATGTTGGCAATGTCTGTGGGTTCAGTGATTTTTGTATCATTTTGGACTAATTCTGAGCATATCTGGGAGTTTCCACCCAGGTTCCTAACATAGCTGAAAAAGGCCTTATGATTGTCCTTTGAATCCATGGCAATTTTTCTCTCAAAATTGGCCTTAGTTGATTTTATGAGTGCTCGATTTTTTTACTAATAATGATCAGGGTGACTTCCCTTTATGGATTTTGTTCTATCATGTAATAGCTTCCTCCTCTTATTGTAAAGTTTGTTAATGGCTGGGGTCCACCAGACTGCACGCCTGCCCTTTGTGGAAAGAGGCTTGGTTTTATTTGGGATTGCCTGATCCATGCAGTCCTGGAGGTGTTCATATAAGGCATTTGTAAGGGCTTCCGAGCTTGGGTTGTGGTTTCCTCTGGCTCAGGGGCCTTGAAGGATACCACACCAGTCTTGAGTAGTGTGAAGTTTGCTTTAGAGAAGTTCTTCACTATGGTCTTTTTGTTTGGGGTGGGGGGATGTGGATTTCCAGTGAGATTAGTTTATGATCAGATCTCACCAATGAGGGATATACTTCGGTGTGGAGCATTTTGTCCCCATGTTTGTGACAATGAGATCTAGTATATTTTCTCCTCTCGTGGGAACAGTGACTAGCTGTTCCATGGCATTTGAATTTATGAACTCCAGGAACCGTTGGGCTAGAAAGTTAGGGCTTGAGTAATGTTCCCAGTCTATATTCGGGTAGTTGAAGTCACCCAATATGATGGTGTTTGGAGATACATTTATACCCTCCAGTGTCTTCAGGAAGGCTGTGTGGGGTTCCTGAGTTTGAGAGGGTGGCCTGTAGCATGCTACAATTTGTAGAGCAGTTTTGCCTATGGTTAGTTGCACCTGGATGGTTTCAAGCTTATGCGTTGCCACCAACCTGGAGGTGTGGGTATCCTTTATGAATATGGATACACCCCCTCCTTTTGTGGTGTGGTCCGGGTTTTGGGGCCGGAACGCATGATATGAGGTAAAACCTAATAGTGCCGGGGTGCTCTCAGGATATGTACAATTATGTACAATTATATTTCTATATGTTACCAATACATGCAGCACCGGGTCTTATAAAAAAGAATGTACAATTATATTTATATATGTTACCAATACATGCAGCACCGGGCCTTATAAAAAAGAATGTACAATTATATTTATATATGTTACCAATACATGCAGCACCGGGCCTTATAAAAAAGAATGTACAATTATATTTATATATGTTACCAATACATGCAGCACCGGGCCTTATAAAAAAGAATGTACAATTATATTTATATATGTTACCAATACATGCAGCACCGGGTCTTATAAAAAAGAATGTACAATTATATTTATATATGTTACCAATACATGCAGCACTGGGCCTTATAAAAAATAATGTACAATTATATTTATATATGTTACCAATACATGCAGCACCGGGCCTTATAAAAAAGAATGTACAATTATATTTATATATGTTACCAATACATGCAGCACCGGGTCTTATAAAAAAGAATGTACAATTATATTTATATATGTTACCAATACATGCAGCACCGGGTCTTATAAAAAAGAATGTACAATTATATTTATATATGTTACCAATACATGCAGCACGGTCTTATAAAAAAGAATGTACAATTATATTTATATATGTTACCAATACATGCAGCACCGGGCCTTATAAAAAAGAATATACAATTATATTTATATATGTTACCAATACATGCAGCACCGGGTCTTATAAAAAAGAATGTACAATTATATTTATATATGTTACCAATACATGCAGCACCGGCCTTATAAAAAGAATGTACAATTATATTTATATATGTTACCAATACATGCAGCACGGCCTTATAAAAAGAATGTACAATTATATTTATATATGTTACCAATACATGCAGCACCGGCCTTATAAAAAAGAATGTACAATTATATTTATATATGTTACCAATACATGCAGCACCGGGCCTTATAAAAAAGAATGTACAATTATATTTATATATGTTACCAATACATGCAGCACCGGGCCTTATAAAAAAGAATGTACAATTATATTTATATATGTTACCAATACATGCAGCACCGGGTCTTATAAAAAAGAATGTAGAATTATATTTATATATGTTACCAATACATGCAGCACCGGGCCTTATAAAAAAGAATGTACAATTATATTTATATATGTTACCAATACATGCAGCACCGGGTCTTATAAAAAAGAATGTACAATTATATTTATATATGTTACCAATACATGCAGCACCAGGTCTTATAAAAAAGAATGTACAATTATATTTATATATGTTACCAATACATGCAGCACCGGCCTTATAAAAGAATGTACAATTATATTTATATATGTTACCAATACATGCAGCACCGGGTCTTATAAAAAAGAATGTACAATTATATTTATATATGTTACCAATACATGCAGCACCGGGTCTTATAAAAAAGAATGTACGATTATATTTATATATGTTACCAATACATGCAGCACCGGGCCTTATAAAAAAGAATGTACAATTATATTTATATATGTTACCAATACATGCAGCACCGGGCCTTATAAAAAAATGTACAATTATATTTATATATGTTACCAATACATGCAGCACCTGGCCTTATAAAAAAAGAATGTACAATTATATTTATATATGTTACCAATACATGTAACCCCATACAAATTGCAGGAGGAGTCATTACTGGGCATGTTACGGGTGCTGTGAAGAGCAATTTTGACTGACATCAAATATTGAAACAATACTAATTTCATGAACTCTAATAGTACTTTTATTGAGGAATGGGATCCATTCCCGTCATGCTATTAGAAACCCAAAAGATTTGGAGAAATTAAAAAGACAGAAGAGATACTCTATTTGGGCTTCTGATAATGGCCTAGACCCCTTTTCAGTCCCAGTAGAAAAAGTTCTGGAGTTTCTAGCTGCCATCTTTGGTAAAGGAGCTTCTGCTTCTACAATTAAGGTTATCCTAGCAGCTATTTCAAATTTCCAGCCTTTGATGTCTCACAAGCTCTGTAAGGTTTTTCTTAAAGACACCATCCATTTGAAGCCTGCTTTGAAAGAGCCGCTACTGCCATGGGGCTTGACTGTTGTATTACAATCACTTGCTTACCTCTCTTTGAACCTGCAGCTACATGTGACTTAAAATTGCTTTCTTGGAAGACATTACTTCTCATAGCCATCACTTCAGCAAGGCAAGTCTCTAAATTACAGACTCTTATGTTCTAAAACACCTTATTTAGTTTTTCATAAAGACAGAGTATCACTCAGAACAAACCCGACCTTTCTTCCTAAAGTGATTTCAGAGGCCAGTATCAACCAGTCCATAGACTTGCCTGTATTTTTTCTGAATTTTTCTAATAAAGGCAAGTACTGCCTGCACCTTTTGGATGTGCATAAGCAATTACATTTCCATCTGGACAGATCTAAGCAATTTAGATAATCAGAACAGTTATTTGTATCCTTTACAAGTGCAAATTTGGGCAAACCTGTGTCTAAGGTTACTCTGTCCAGATGGTTAAGGGATTGCATATCTTTCATTTACACAAAACAAATGCTAAGACTCCCTATGCCAGTGAAATGACATTCTACCAGATCTATGGCGACTCAGCTGGTTTTCATTTTAAAACTTCCATGTCAGAAATTTGCCCTGCTGCAACATGGGCTAATCCACATACCTTTAATACTCGTTACAGATTGGATCTGGTCTCCAGGGGAAGAGCCTCTTTTGGTTCTCAGGAATATTCTTCTATAGGGCCACCCAGGATCTAAGCAGCTTGTGACTCTGTCCCACAAGTCAAGAATAGATGAAGATTGACAGCATCAGATAAAGAAGTTATGTCTTACCGTAACGTTCCATCTGTGTTGTCGATCTTCCTCTGTTCTTGTGTCCATTCCACCTGCCCCCCCCCTTTATATTTCTGGTGGATCGACATCCTGTCCTGGGTTCTTATTGTTAAAGATGCCTTAGACTAGGTTTCTAACATATGTTAGGGTTTCTTCTTTATTGTATTGGAAACCTGATCTGAGGTAATGTGGAGAGGGGTGTTATGGGTAGACTTGCAGCTGGAGAGATCTTTTGGCTGATGTGAACTAAATATCAGCCGGATTGGTTCCACAAGTCAAGAATAGATGAAGATCAACAATACAGTTGGAACATTATGGTAAGACATAACTTCTGTTTTTTTTGGATCAGATAATGTTAGATCTGAATGTTCCCACATGGTCACCCCATTGGAGATGGCAGTCTGTGCTTCTTCAATTCTAACTTCTGATTTCAGTGGATCCCAGAGCCAAGGGGGTCAGTCTTAGGGTCCACAAGTTGTGGTTGTCTCTGAATTTGTCAGATTTGTGCCTGCCTCAGAGAGGGTCATCCTCTGAACCAGGCTGGGCCACTTTGGACCAGCCCCAACATGAAGGTTATCTGAGTTGCAGTCTCTTATGGTGAGCCAAACCTACCTCATTTTTACTCAAGTGGTATTCAAGTTTACTTTAAACCAAACTATACATCTCCCAATTCTCTTTCCTTGATGAAAAATGAGGGAGAAACAATACTCCATACCTGGGATGTCCACAGACTGCTCATACTATCTTGAGAGAAGTAAAACGTTCAGACCCAATCGCCCTGCTGGCCAACTCCTTCTCTCCTACTCTCTTGGCAGGAAATGGAATTCTCTCCCTCCTTCACTTAGAACATCTAACTCTGAATCCTTCAAAACCCAACTTTTCTCTTACCTATCCTCTAAACATAAGTGTTCCTGCTTTCATCCCACTTAAATTTAGTTAACTACCCTTATGAACCCTCTATATCCTTTCACTTCACACTACCCAAAACTATTATTTTCCATTGCTACTAAATCAAACTTAAGCTACTTCTCAGTTCAAGTATTTCTCTCTCTCTACTCCTTGTATGTAAATATTGTAAATATCAGGTAACCTCAGATCTCTTCATTACAGACAGTTGAAACTTGCTGCTCTGAAGGGAAACTATTGAAAATCTGTTTTATCTACCTTCCTTAATGAGGTTTTTGAGGTATACTGTGTGCTTTTTGCTTTTTTTACTAACTGTGTGAATGTAATTACACACGTATTTTTTTTTTTATCTTCAACACTATGTAACTTAGATTGTATTTGCATTGCTTTTGGAGCTTTTCTCCCCGGGCCTCCACTGAAAATGGGCACGTTCTGGCCCAGTGGACTTCCCCGGTAATCAAACTGGAAATAAATAAATAAATAAATAAATAAATCTTTGGATTAATTGTTAATTTCTTATGAAGGTAAGAAGAAGAGACAACTTGCATCAAAGCAGACTATTTCCCAATGGTTGTCTAAAGCTATTACCTTTTGTTATACTCGTCATTATAAAACTATTCCAGGCAGAGTCAAGGCTCACTCTACCAGGGCCTTGGCTTCATCTGTGGCTTTTTAGAAAGAGTTGGACACTCGAAGTATTCTAGCAGCAGCAACTAGGTCCTCTGTCCATAGTTTTACAAAGCACTATAAGCTTGATTTCTTCTCTAGGTCTAGATCAGGCTTTGCTAGGACCATTCTCCAGAGGCTCCAGGACCCTTCTCCATCCTCCACCCAAATATAGCTAGCTATGGTAATCTACCCGTATAACTAAGGCTACTACAGCAGTGATCAATATGATGAACAATGTGTAGTCGTCTTACCGTAACAGTAGATGTTTGAATGATCGCTGCTGCAGAAGCTGCTTCCTCCCTCCCTCCACCCCCCATGTCTCTTGGTGTGATGCTTATGTCAGAGTGGAGTTCATAGGTTTTACTAGGCTAAGAACCACAAGGGCCTTTTTAAGCCTAGCCATGCATCCCAAATGTCTGACAAGTTCTGATGCCCTTTATAAGTGTTGTAAGCAGGGGTTTGGGAGATGAACCATTTACAGGTCACCTGTGTCCATTAGCGACATAGGTGTGGTCAGTTATTTATTTATTTTTTTTATTCTTGCTAGCATTGCCCTTTCAGGGCTCAGCCTCCCTGGCTTGTTGGCTGAGAGGCTCTGAAGAGCTTTCCACCCAAACTTGTCTTTTGGTCAGCTTAGCTTGAGCTGCGGGACTGTTTGGGTGTGTGGAAGGTCCCTAAAGCTTATGAAGCTGTCTGGCTGTTATATGCTTGGCAGGATATAACCCATATAGTTTAGGCTACTGCAGCATTGATCATTTGAACTACTCTTATGCTAAGTTTACTTGCACAACTGCACTTTGCTGAGGTAAAAATTTGCTTATAAGGAACAAAACAAAATATCTTTACCACTAAAATGTCCTGGACATCATTATCTCAGGAAAAGTTTGTTAATAAAATTAATTTACACAAGGAGATTAAAGCACAATGCATTCTACAAGTGAAGCACTGTTTTGTTTTATTTATTTACAATGGGTTGACTAGGTTAGTCCCACGAAGCCAGTAGCCTCTTCTCAAGGGAAAGCCATGGTAGCAGTCATAGCTGCTCTAGAGAATATGCTTATGAAACTTTTTATTGCTTTATTTATTTAGTTCAGTTGTTAAACAGTTAAGCCTATTAAGCACAAGAATTTCTTTTCAGGGGTGACCTGGTAGCATATGTCACGCATGTTAAAACAATCACAGTATTCATGTCTCAGCAGATGTCTATATATATTAACGTTTTCAAATCTGTATCAGCTCCCGATTAGCTAAGTATTTTACCTCTTCAGAAAATGAGACATACATAGACATGTTCATGTGTTAATGTTAGATACCATAGAAAACAAAATCTGTGTTACTGAGCAAATTAAATACTGAAATGTCAGTTATGTATTTTTCTCACAAGTGCATAAGTGCTTGAACATATCCTGAAAGGATGGTTAAAATAAGTCCGAGAGCTCATGCCGTATTAATTCAGAAGACTAACATTAAATTACAGAGAAGATGGTGAATCAAAAGGTTTAGAAATATAATCTCTCAGCATGTCCTGTAACATCAAGCTTATCCAAAAATATCCAGAATGAAGGTTTAGTTGATCATATACATGATGGCCTAGCATGGATCAGAAAATGGAAAACAAAAAGTGAAGATGTGAAAGGAATGTCAAGAAAATAGTAGCTCACCACCAAATTCACCTTTATACCCATGCAAACAGTCTTCAAAACCACCATCTATAATGCATTTGGATTATGCTGCTACATTCCTTGGAAAAATGTTCTGGTTTTCTACAATGCTCGCAAAGTGTGAATTGCTGTACATGCTGTGAGCTGTCTGTCTCACATAACCCTTAACAACCGAGACAAAGTTGTCACACATTCAGGTGTCTAGAAGTGTTAGTATATGATAATAGATCTGTTTAAATGTGTGAAATTTGCCAAAATTTTGAAAAGAAGTGGAAATTATCATGTAACTACTTCACCATTAAATGCCTCATCTCTCGGCCTGGTAGAAAGAACTGCACAGACTTTGAAGGAAAGGGACCAGAAAACAAACAGCGAGACTGAAAATAAGCTGTTGTGATACTCTGGTTTAATTGCAGAGGTATCACTTGGGTGATGGCAGCTTTATCTTCAACAGAAATGCTTCTGTCAAGATGGATGACATATATTTAAATTACTGTTGCCAGATTGTAGAGCAAACGTTTAGAGAAAATATGAGCTTTGAAACAGACATTAGATAAACATGTAGAGCTGAGATGTTTTGTACCCAGAAATGAAGTGTAAGTAGAAAACTAAAGTTATGGTTGTAAAGTTATCCTTGGCATAGCTGATGATTGTTCAGGATCTGTGTGTGGCCATGAGTCATGGTTCATCAGGATCTGTGCGTGGCCATGAGTCATGGTTCATCTGTAAAGAAAAATTCTGATCAGATCAAAGAAAGATTCATATAGACTGAATCAGTTTTTAAACCAGGAACAAAGCAGCACAGATGATGTCCTTATCTTTACCTTAGGGCTCTTCTGCCAAGGATAGCCAAATGTCTGTCCAGTATGCTAATACCTTTAGATTGTATGTTACATGTATGCTTTCCATGCAGGACATAGGGTAAAAAGGTGACATAACAGACCCAAATACTCAGATAATTCTGTGCCATCAGTCCAAACACCATTATCGAACGTCAGTCTGAACCCCCTTCTGCTGTGCTGGTGACCTGCTTCTTCAGGCTCCTCCTCTCAGTGGTCTTTTGCAAGACCTTCACTTTACCACTTGTCTTTTACAAAGACTGGGGATCATTATCAGTATCAAGAAATCAGGTCTTATGCCCTCCCAGGATAATATTTTTTTCTTGGTTGCATGATTCAGATCATTTCCATGTCAGCATGTCTTCTTGTTCCCAAGGTTTGTCTCCAAAAACCTTATTCCAATCTCTTCTTCCTCTGTCCTCTCTCATGTCCAAAGAAAATTCTCAGGATTATGGGGTTTATGGCCTCCACCATTCCCATGTTTTCTCTCAGCAGGCTCCATATGAGGGAAACTCTAATGGTACCTCAAATCAGTGTGGTTTCACATTGCCGTACTCTGAAGTTCCCTGTTCCATTGCTCCCTTGTCTCAAACTCAAGCTACAGTGGTGGATTTGGCAACTGTCTCAGTCTGGGACTACCCTTTTAGGCTCCAATTCCTTTTCAGGAACTGGTCAAGTGAGATCTCAGCTATGGGGTGGATTGCTTCTTGTAGCCTTCTGAAAGTCCAAGGTCTCTGGCCTCGTTATCAGTGGTCAGACAATATCAAAATAAAAGATCTGAGGGCCCTGCTTCTGGCTCTACAGGCTTTTCACTCCCTCTTTTTCTCAGTCCCCTGGACAATATTCACAGACAATACCACTGTGATGTAGTACATTAAAAACCAGTGGGGTATGAGGTCTTATCTCCTTTGCAGACTAGCTCTTCCGTCCTGGGATATGGCTATCAGTTATCAGGTGACCATTCAGGTGGTTTACATCCTTTCAGAGCACATTTTAGTGGCAGACTTTCTGAGCAGGTTCAGAACACAGGCTCACAAATGGATGGTCTACAGACTAGTTTCGGGACATTGTCCATCAGTGGGGTATTCCTCAGATCTTTTTTCCTCCCATCTGAACAGATAACTTCCTCTCATCAGTTCAAGAGTACCAAGTCCCCTGACTTGGAAAGTGGGCACCCTGCCTTTTCCTTGAAAGGGAATATTTCTATATGCCTTACCCCCGTCTTTCTCTGCTGCCAAGAGTTCTGCAAAAGATCAAGCAGAACTCCAAGAAATGTTGTTGGTGATTCCCTTTTAGCCCAGACAACACTGGTTCCCCCTTCTTTTTCATCTGGACAAGGTAAATCACTACAAATTGCCTGACCGACATCCATCTTCACCTGTTCACTTTTCAAAGGCCACTGTGAGTGATAGGATGTTGATGCCCTTTAAGCACCTCTTTTCTGAGGACATACTTTGGGTTCTGCAGGCGGCCAGGAAAGCCACTATCAGAAAATCTATATGTCTAAATGGAAGAGATTGTCTGTATCCATTTTCAGTAGGGGTTCCCTTGGTTCTCTTATTTGTGTGATCTCTGTGCTGGCTTGGCATATCTTCCAGTTAAAGCTCACATGTCGGCAATCTCCGCTTGTCTGCCTTTGATTATAGAGACAGTGTCTCTTCATACTAATTTTTTTAATGCCAATGGTGGTTAATGAGTTGTCCATTAAACAGTCTATTCAACATTGTTCCTTTTTTCTTTCTCCACAGTCTGCCAGTGAGAAGGTTCTTCACACCTTGGGTCTGCATAGACAGCTCAGATACTATTTGGATTAAACAAAGGTTATTCACAAGTCTGAGCAACTTGTTTCTTTTCATCCTAGGACTTTGGGTTTTGCTGTTTCCAAGCAAACCATCTCCTCCTGGATATCTAAGGCTATTTCCTTTTGTTATTCTTTTCATGGCAAATGTCTGTCTACTTTTGTTAGAGCTCATTCCACTAGGGTGGTTCATGGTAAGTCTCTGTCTACTTCTGTTGGAGCTCATTCCACTAGGGTGGTTCATGGTAAGTCTCTGTCTACTTCTGTTACAGCTCATTCCACTATGGGTAAGTCTTTGTCTACTTCTGTTACAGCTCATTCCACTACGGGTAAGTCTTTGTCTACTTCTGTTACAGCTCATTCCACTATGGGTAAGTCTTTGTCTACTTCTGTTACAGCTCATTCCACTAGGGTGGTTCATGGTAAGTCTCTGTCTACTATTGTTAGAGCTCATTCCACTAGGGTGGTTCATGGTAAGTCTTTGTCTACTTCTGTTACAGCTCATTCCACTATGGGTAAGTCTCTGTCTACTTCTGTTACAGCTCATTCCACTACGGGTAAGTCTTTGTCTACTTCTGTTACAGCTCATTCCACTAGGGTGGTTCATGGTAAGTCTCTGTCTACTATTGTTAGAGCTCATTCCACTAGGGTGGTTCATGGTAAGTCTCTGTCTACTTCTGTTAGAGCTCATTCCACTAGGGTGGTTCATGGTAAGTCTCTGTCTATTTCTGTTGGAGCTCATTCCATTATGGCTGCTGCCTCTTTTGGTGTCTTTTTCAAGGGTTTGTACACCAGTTCCATCCTTGAAGCTGCTACTTGCACTTCTGTTCTTACTTTTTCTAAGCATTATAAATTGAATGTTTCCAGCACCAGAGCAGGATTATCCAGGGCTGTCCTGCATGGGTTTGTAGAGGGCTCTTCCAGGCCTTCCTCCTCCAAGTCTTCCTCTTAGCTCTTGTGTTCTCCTTTCAGTGAAGAAAGCTCACCAGTGAAATGGAAAGACATAGCAGAGTTGTGTAAAGTCTTGCCATAACAGTAGATGTCCTTCTGTTCACTGTTGCGGTATTTGGTCCCTCCCTCCTTCCCACTTATGTTATAGACATTGCCCCTGTGTTTTGTTTCCCTTCTGGCTGAGGGACTCTTGCTTCCTTTTCCCTCTGACTTTTTTCTCCTGGATGTGCATGTTCCTCTTTGCCCCTGAGGGTGTTTTATTCTTCCTGGGGCAATTCATTTCTGAATATTTGCGTCCGTATGTCACCTTTATGTGCAGGGAGTATGTGTGTGATATACAGCATCTATAAGATCTAAAGGCTTTAGTATACTGGCTGGATGTTGGGATATCCTTGGTACGAGACGAGATCCCTTCTGTGAAAAATACTGTAACAGTGTAAAGAAGGACAGCTACTATTATGGTAAGATTTTTCCCAGCTGTAATTTTCCACTCACTACTCATCTGAGGCATCTGTTATACCTATGAAAGCTGCAGTTGTAGCTGTGCAATTGTGGTGACCAACAGCAGTGGAGAACCTTTACTGGAACCTCTTCAGAGCTGCCTGTTGATGCCACACAGACATTGTATTCATTAAAGGCATCTACCTGTTTGACTTTCCCAGGAAATAGCAAGAATGTTCTCTGATTTCACCAAGCATTATTTGAAATGCAGGGCCTGATTTTGTTAGTTCTCACAGCTTGAAGGATTCTAGAAAATAAGAACGACTTCTGAAATTCGGTGTTCACCTTTAAAAGTTGGGGGGAGGTTACTGGCCCACTCCCCTGCAACTTCTACATTCTAACTTTGAGCATGCTCTACTACAGAGCAGCAGGGAATGCTTCATACCTCTCAACTGTCCAGATTTTCACAGAATGCTCAGATTATTGCCTCATAAAAACTGTGGTTTTCCAGCAAATCAGTGAAGACTGAATTCGCCAAATAATGACAGACAAGTTTCAGAGTTCATATCCTCTAAAGTTATGGTTGACTTCAGCCAATGTTATGTTCTCAACAAAACTTAAAAAAAAATAACTCATTTATTCATATTTGTATGGAAATGACTTACTATCAGAAATTTAGAAATTGTTGATCTCTGCTATGTATGCTCGATTGTATTCTTAATATGTATGATGTTATCTTTTCTTATATGTTGCCATTTTGTCTCCTTTGTACTTTATTGGTATTCGGAGCTTTTCTCCCCGGGCCTCCACTGAAAATGAACCTGTGTCCAATTGGACTTTCCCAGTAAACAAATGTAAGATAAAATACAATAAAAAATAAAATAAATGCATGGTACCACAAAATGTATTTAATATTTGTTTACTGGGAAAGTCCGACTTGGAACAAAGACAGTTTTTAGTAGAGGCCCGGGGAGAAACACTCTAGACGCATGCCTTTGTAACATGGGAGGAAACCCACATGAACGCAGGGAGGACACGTAGACTCCACATAGAAGGCACCCCAGCCAAGAATCGAACTAGAGAACCTCTTGCTGTGAGGCGATAACGCAACTGCTGCACCACTGTGCTGTCTGAGAGATAAACTTCTATTCTAGCAACTTTCCAAGTTTCTAAGAGCATTATTTAAAATTGTCCCTATTTTCAGGCCTTTGTAACCTCATTATTTTTTAGCTTTGCCCAGATTCCTTGTGCTAAAAGGTTAAGAGGTATGGAATACTTCAAGATACCAGAGTTTCTGAATTAGTAAATATTTCCCCTGTTTGCACTTAAAATTCTTTCTGTTTTGAAGATCACACTGATCTTTTGGACTTTCAGTAGATGCCCTCACCTAAGGCAGGTAGTGTGCTGAGACAAGCCTTAAAACAATAAACTAATACATGATTTCTTATGAATGATTTAGAATGAAAAAAAGTATAATTTGTTTCAGAATGTATATAGCTTGTACTAAATGTTTGTATGTTCTAAAAACTAAAGTTTTATACAGGGAGTTGTTAGCATAACGAGGTTGTAGTGTCTTACCAATTAAGTAACAGCTAGTAAAGATTGTTTTTTTAAAGTCAGTTTGATTACTTTTCAGTCCGGGTTACTCTGAACTCCTTCATCATATACACTAACTCTACTATTGCAAAGCTGTAGCTAATCATTTACTTGCAACTAACCAAATCATAAAAGACTAGACTGCAAAACTTGCTGTTTTCTTGAAGTCTAGATTTGTACAGACAAGCATATTTACTTCATGTGCTATTGATGCACATGATGTATGCCAGTCAGTGAGAGGACAAGTGTGCTTGTGTATGTGGCAATGGAACTGGCACCCCTTCCAGAATTTGTTTCTCTGCCATGCATAGGCTCACTGATGGAAAAAGCTCTGGATTTCCCACAATCCTGAATATAACTAGTAGATGAATGAATGGAAAACCTATTTACAAGTGAACTGTCTAGTCCTGGTCTCCAAAGATGAGCTCTTTAGCATTAGGAGTATTATCCATATGTCTTTACTTATTACATCACTGCCTCCCAGCATTAGATTATACTGCATTGCAGTAACTGTTGATCAAAAAGGAAGTAGTATCCCATGCGACTCCCTTTTTATATACATTTTTGGAATTTATTTGGGTATTTATTCATTAATTCATTCATCTGAGAACTGGATAAATGAATTGGTCAAAGTGGCCCTTTTAATGGTAGGCACAAGTAACTATAACATTGTTAATTAGACAACAACAGTAAAACAATAATGCAACATAGTAGCTTATAGGGGACAGTGGTATAGCAGTACCAAGCATATTAACATTCTGATCTTAAACAGAGTATTTCTAGGGTAGCTTATAACTAGTTGGTGGATTTGAGTTAGTCAGAGCAGTATAATTAGGGGATTTAGAAGGATATCCATCATCAGAATATTTGTCAGTAGTTATTTTATTCAGGTAAAAGATTCTGCTTTGCATATATGCCACTGATAAGACTGTGTCACAATCTGATTTTGTATTTATATTGTCTTCTGCTAAAGTTCCCTTCACAATTTACTCTGCCCTGTAAACCCAAATGCTTAACTGCAACATATTTAGCATAACCTCACAAAGGGTGCTCGTGTGTTCTTTCTCTACAGTACTTACCTCTTCTTGTTTTATCATAATTGTATGGATATTTTATTATTTTTAAGTTTTTGTGCTGGGAAGAGCTGATCATGGAACTTTCCTACCAGCTTTTTATATTAAACATATATGAGACTAGTGACTGAGGGGTGACGGTATCAGATTATAGCAGGCACTTGCCATAAGAGATGGGATGGGATTTGAACAGCATGCATCACAGGGTGAGAACCAACACATCAGGCAGGATTCACTGCACAGATTACTTTTTCATTGAAGATATAGCTTCATGTTGAATACCTCAAGTAGCTGTATTTTCCTTAGGGAGTGGATAAAATTCATATGTAACTACTATACATGAGGTCCAGGAGACCATTGAGAAGAACAGCTTACTTTTCCAATTGTTCCGAGCATTGTCTAGTTAAGTGACTTGATTTGAATCACACAGTAGACAAATGGAGGCTGAGGGATTCATACCCTCGACTACAGGAAGCAGTTTGTAATCAAGTCATTGCCTTAATCATGTGTGTTGACTGCTAGACTACCTTCAATCTTCTGACCTGAAGTTGGACATCTTATCCATTTGACCACATAGCCAAAGTCCAAAAATTGTTAGAGCCCACAGGTCTCAAACCCACATACCATACCTTAGTGTTCAAGTATATTACTAGCATAATATGGTTGCATCAGTCTTTTCTCTTTGTCTTATTTCATAATTTAGCAGTCTCTGATTACAGCTATTCATCAAGTTAGAGATGATATTGATGTACTGTTTTGCCATTGTACTGTGATTTAATGTTGAACATTTTACGATCTTTCCCTTGAGGTTTTACAGCTGATGGTATTTTTCACGGGTTCCATATTAGAAGACTGAAGACACATTCTTTCGAATGCGTCTTGGTCGAACTCAAAAGCCTCAAACGGCAAAATATCGAAGCGGCTTTTAAGCAAATTCTTTCCCTGGGAAAGAATTTGCTTGGCCGCTTCGTTACTTTGCCATTTCCGGCACTGTAGTGCAGTCTCGGAGTTGGTATATTTAAGTGGGGGGGGAGTGAAGCCCCCACTTAATGTAATGTTTAAAGTGTTTTATTTATTTATTTATTTATTTATTTATTTATTTTTGTTGGAACAGCGATTTTTTTTTCCCTAGGAAAGAAATCACTGTTCTGACAGTTCGAAATTGTAAGCTTTCGTTTACATAGGGTCGATTAATCACCATTCGCTTTTTTAAGCATTCAGTGATCTAATTTAGAGCCTTTTTCACGGACGCAGATCATTTTATGTTATTCACAGGTCCATTCTCTGTTTGAGCCAAGAGGGATTACCTTTCACCTTACAAAGACCAACCAAAAGAACAGACTTGTTTTACCATGTTACACATCTGGCAAAACAAGCTGTCACCTTCCACTATTATTAAAGTGTTCTCAGATCAACTAGACTATTCAGTTTGCAGGTTTGATTTTGGGTTCACAGGCTGGGGTTTACCAACAGATCTCCAGTTCTGAAATCACTGGATAAAACTGCTCTGCTGACATTGGTATAGCTTATACTGATATTATGCCAGTATGCCAGGTGGTGTGGTCATCAAAGCAACTCTGCTTGCTAATGCAGAAAAGATGTCCTAGAGACATGGGTGGAAACACATGTACATGCTTTGCTTGACCACTTTATATTGGCCTTGTATACCCTGGGAGGGTCAGTACAAAACTCTACATATATACTGAAGCTGCCTTCAGTTGTGATCAGTAGGATCTACCCCCCCCCCCAAGTCCTCTACATGTGTGCGTTGTTCAAGACCAGAAAAATATGTACAATATGCGCTAGTGGTGATAACTAGTACAGTAGAGAAGAGGAAGCATATGGAGGGGAGCTGAGACTAGATTGCAAGAAGGGACACAAAACAAAAAGAACTTGATAACAAATGCACATGAGATGCATCTTCTTGTCCAGAGGCATTGCTAAAACCCTGCAGACCTTTTAAATACGAGTCCCTGCCCTATTTTATTGGCATCAGCCCCACTATTGATTTCCTTAGGCCTTTATTAAGCCATGATCTAAACATAAAGTAATAAGGCCACGAGTAGGATTTCTGTTCTCTTTTTTTTTTCTTGAACTAGATCAATTTTATTCTAAATATTTATCTTACAAGACAACCAGCTGACATTTTAAAATGGTTATTCAGGAGCTATCAAAAGGTGAGCGAAAACAAATGCATTGGATCAAACACTGTTTATTTTTACTTTTTTTCTGAAAGAGATTGCGTGCCATTTTTACAGCCCTTTTAACAGAGTTAAGTTTGCAAGTGCTGTAATCTATCCTAGGGAGGAGAATCTAAAATGAATCATTGAAGGAAGAAACAATTCAGACAGATAAGTATGTTCTTAAATATTTGTTTTCTCACCCAGGTGTAGTGGATTGCTGCATGTGATTGAAGAATAAAATCTCATTATAGCATTAGGACAGTAGTTTCCAGTTTAACAGAATAGGATACAAAGTAATTTCCTAAGTGACCCTCAAAGATGTATTTATCTAAGGGAGTATCACTTTAAAAACACTTCTAATAAATGCAATCTGAGATATTAGGTAAGCTGTCTCATCAGTGGGGGCATGGAGGGGAATAGTTGCCTTATCTCATTATAAAATGAATATGGATTATTTATCAGTACCTTTTGGTAACTGGGATTACTTTTTTTGTTGTTATAGTGGTAGTGAATATAGACTGTTCAGACATGAGAAAAGTCTGCAACAACTTGGTACAAGTTGTTATGTACGAGTGACAACATTTTCTTGTTCATTTATTCATTTACTGCCTTACTCCTTTTCAGGGTCTTGGAGGTGCCAGAGACTGTCCTGACAGTCACTGGACACAAGACTTTGAAGTTCATTCTGGATAAGATGCCAGTTTATTACAGAATGAATACACAGAGACATGCACGTCACCACTGCAACTCCAGTCAGTATACTACATGAATTTTTGAGGTGGGAGGTAATCACATCCCCCAGGGAAAATCCACACTGACTCAAGGTGGACATGCAGATTCTGGACAGATGGCATCCCGATCAAAATTCAAACTGGAGGGACTCTAGACATGAGGAGGTAATTCTACTAGTTGTGCTGTTATATAACCCTCATTTATTATTCTTTAATGAGCAGGAAAACCTGTAGAGGAAAAAAAAATAATTCAGGCTTTCTCATCCTTGTTTAAATACTTTTTGTATCTCATGGAATTTCTTGCCTGGTGTTTAAAAACAAAGAAAAAAAATACTTCAGTGTCCTCACTGATAGAAGTTCTAATAGAGTGGCACTCCATGTTTTAGATGCTTCCAGTGTACTGTTGGGTGTTATTAGATATGAGGGGCACAGTTTATGGATGTTGTCATGCCACTGGAAGCTGTTACCAAATATTAAAGTTATACATCATAGACATCGTTAGTGAGTTGGGAACCTGTCACCCCCTTCAAGGTTAGTTTCTTTGATTTGTACCCATTAAATGCCAGGACAGCCTCTGTCTCCCCACGGACCCTAAACTGCATAATGCAGATAATCAGAAAATGAATGAATTAATGAAATTGAAAAAAGAAAATTCCATGATATCCCTCAAAGTCTCAGAAAACCCAGTATGCAACCTGCGGGGTCAAAACAAACTCATTATACTCAGCGAGGATCGCTTGTTTGTATGTTTCAATAAAGGATATTCCATTTTTAACTCAACTGTGGACTATCTACCATTTTATTATTTTGTAATACATATTTTAAAGTTCAAAGTTTATTAGTGAACTAGGTGCACAACATATTTCAAGGAGTGAACATTACACCCTCCACACTGTGAAGTTTCTGCTTGGTTTGTTTAATTAATGAAACTGACAGATGTCAGGATACCATTAAATTAAAACTGATAACAGATCCACACCGTACAGGTATTGTCAATGTACTAGTCAGTGTTATGATATTTAGGGTCAGATGTAAATATGTTATGATACCAGTGGCTGATGGTAAAAGGTCACATGATGTAGGTACTGCAAGTGTCAGGCTGTTACAAAATGTCAGGGTAAGAAGTAAGACTCTGTTATGGTGCCACAGGGGCTTATGAAAGGTGTTGGTAACAGATTATAGACATTAGGACAGTCTCAGAGGATGCTATCAGACACCAGAGTCACAGGTTACAGACATTGCCAAGGTACTAAATGATGTTACTAAATGACATAATCACACATTACAGACATTGTGAGGGCACCAGGGGATGTTACTAAATGACATACTCACACATTACAAACATTGTGAGGGCACCAGGGGATGTTACTACATATCAGGAACACATTACAGACATTGTGAAAGTAATGGAAGATGTTACCAAATTACATAATCACACATTACAGACATTGTGAGGGCACCAGGGGATGCTACTACATATCAGGAACACATTACAGACATTGTGAAAGTAATGGAAGATGTTACCAAATTACATAATCACACATTACAGACATTGTGAGGGCACCAGGGGATGCTACTAAGTATCAGAAATACGTTACAGACATTGTTAGGGTAACAGAGGATGTTACCAAATGTCAGGGTCACAGGTTGTTAGATCAGTGAATGGTACTTCCCAAGATTCAGACATACAGTATGGAATTTCTTTGGGAAAATAACTCCAGGATAACAAAAACAAAGCCATTGGCATAGATAATAAAGGAGTGCAAAGCCCTCTTTGGAGCAGCTCGGTTACGGGTAAAGCAAGACGAGGCAAGAAATATCATTCCAGTGTAACTTTAGTTTCCATGACCATTCCATAACCATTCCATGACCATTCCATGACCATTCCATGACCATTCCATAACCATTCCAAGACCATTCCATAACCATTCCTATACTCTGGCTGTATCAGAGGCCTTGTACGTTTGTCCTCTGCTTTATTCTACTCTTCAAATCTTGAAGTTGATTTAGTCTCTTTAACTGTAACAGACTGAAACATTGGCTGTTACCATTTGTGAAGAATCTTGTCTTGCCTGCCACAAAACAAAATAAACAAACTACTAAATAATGCAGTTTTTGCAAACAGAATCCCTGAAGAAATCATTGGTGATGTATACCTAACAGGACAACATTTGAACTAACTGGTCCAAATATCTCCTCACATCAGTCATTCCTTCTTGACAATATGAAATTAACAGGTAGATGCAGACCCAACTAACTGAGAAATATTTATCAAAGTTCCGTTTTTTTCAGGTTATTTCTTGGCGTTGTACATTTTCTGCAAGCAGAGAGAAGTAGGACACGTTTCCACTTAAAACATGCTATGACATCATTTCCTTTTAAAAATGCATACATAAGCAGGTCATGCAATACCTACTACAGAATTCCTTGCTCACACCCACCCAACATGGCTTTTGTCCTAAGCACAGCACTTCAACTGCCCTTATATCCTTCACTAACAGTCTCTCACAGGCCAGGGACAACAATAAACTTGTTTCTTGCCTATTCCTGGACCTCTCCAAAGCCTTTGATACGGTCTCACATCCTCTATTACTATTGAAGCCGTCTAACCTCAACTTTTGTACGTCTACTATTAACTGGTTTACCAGCTATTTCACTGATCGACTGCAATGTGTGAAATGGCTCTCTGCTCTCTCCCACCCTCTATCAGTGAAAATGGGTGTTCCCCAAGGATCCATCCTTGGCCCATTACTTTTTAATATATTCACTAACCTTCTACATACCTCCTGTCCTCTGCCTTCCCTTATTCAATACACAGATGATTCTACAGTCACCATCGCAGATTCTCCTGCTGACCTCATCTCTGCTACTCAAGCATCTTTCAACTCAGTAGAATCCTGGCTCTGTGACAACCAGCTTATTCTTAACCCTAAAAAATGACATTCTTACTCTTTGTTCCAAAAACCTCCCCCACCTTAAATCAACCTTTACAGTACTCTCCTTTAATAACACATCCATCATTGTTGAAACAGCACAAAACTAATAGCAGTAACACTAGATGACCCACTTAAATTTGACATACATGTAAATAAGTGTATTAAAAAGACACACCAAAAACTGGGCCTTCTCTATCGAAACAAAAGGTTTCTTACAAATAAAGCAAGAGTTACCCTCTCTCACTCAAACCTGCTACCCAGTCTATTGTTTAGCTGTCAAATACTTACTAATCTGAACTCCACCCTTCAAGCAAAATTAGAATCCATCTACAACAAGGTTGCAAGATTCACTTCACAACAAACATAAATCTCACCATTGTATTTCACTAAGATACTTAATGTGGCCTGAACCACCTCACTCACTCCTGCTCTCCCAACTAAAAATAATCCATACAATTCTACACCAGCAATCTTTCTGTCCTAGCCTATCCTCTTTAATCTCTCAATACCCCCCCCCCCCACCAATGTCCTTACGGAGCTCTGACCAAAACTTATTACAAATCTGCAAACCTAAAACTAAATATGGATGTAATTTCTACAGCTTCAATCCTTCTATAGCATGGAATAAACTGCCATTAGAAATCAGGTCCCTTACACAAACTAATCAATTCAAAACTGCAACCAAAGAATGCCTAAAAGCCCACTGGTCCTGACCTTGTTATCATCCTCCATAAACTACACACAGTCCACTTCCCAAACACTACCTTACTGTATCAGTTAACCTCTCTTATCTCCTATGATGAACTATAATCCCTGCGTACTAGTCATCCTTGAGTCTACAGATTTCAGTTCCTCTGCAGATCCCAAATATTTATTGAAAACAGCGACTATTATTTTATAATTATTGCTGCTTTATGAATTTTTGTCCCACATTGTATAATCCTTCGTAACTAATTACCTCTGTATTAACTAATATACTTACTATGTAACTACTGTATTGTAATAATTTGTATACTGTGGAGCTTTTCTCCCTGGGCCTTCACTGAAAAAGAGCTATTCAGCTCAGTCGGACCATCCCGGTCAATAAATGTAAAATAAATAATCTCTTTGATAAAAGTGAACTGTATGTTCACATTTGCAGAAGGATGTTTCTTTTTTCAGTTTGAGCCTACCGCAGCCTCAGTTTATCCACAAATTTAGTGCAGCAGGCCATTTGACAGTTTCTCTTGAGAAGTAAATCATACTTTTTCCTAACCCAGATGTTTGGCTTCTCATAGGATTATCAGATCAGTAGATAAAAGATCACATCCAGCTCGTTCTACGCATTGTGGGGTCTCTAGGTTGTTTCTACAACTTTTAGAGCATTTTGGTCATTCATGTCCAGTAGGCAACAGAAGTAGGTGAAGTCCAAGATTACATATTACTCCTTAAAAGAGGATAAAGGGGTTACTGAACACAGGCACCACCTTCATAATGTGTCAGATTGTGGAATATGTCCTGGTATTTCTTTTGGTTTGTTTGTTTAAACACCTTTATTAAATTATCACTTAAAACATAGGCACACATCATCCATAGGAAAGTAAACAAACCATATTAGTATAATTTTTCCATTTACACACATTACAGATTACATAAATGTTCATGTCTTACATAAATGGTTCGATTCCTGTCTTCCCTTAAACTTCACTCCTTCTCTTGAACATTATTCCCACAAATTCCAATTATTTCTGTAGAATCTGCTCTGTCCCTTTTCTAAGGCTTCCTTTTCCATTTTTAATCTCTTTTATAATACGTACCAAACAACGATGATATGTGAGAGCACAGCAGATCAATGAACCAGAGTTTCTTTTTAGACAAAAAGCTTTAATCCACGATAACCAAACAATGCTGCAGCTGATGAGCGCTTTCACTCACTAAATGAGCTTCTTCAGATCAAAATGCTGCTTCCCATAGTGCTCATATATATAATCAGCAAAAACAATTAACTGTTAATTAACAGATAAAAATGTGTGTCACATCATAAAATCACTAAAAATCATAAATATTTAAAAACTATGAAACAAGTCATCTAATTTCTATAAAAATGCTGTAGAAATGCTCAATCAATTGTCAGACGAACATATTCAGTAGATGTATAAGGTATATACATGTGCATCTATATACTTCTTAAAAACTATGTTAAATAACATATCAATTGAACCACAACATGCAAATATCTGCAATTAAAATACCAACATTATGATTCATATAAGAGCTTCTGAAACATATTTGAAAGATACATAGAGAACACATAAAAAACACACAAAAAACACACAGCGCCCTATCCTATCTGTGTCTAATATTTATATTCCTTCTTTTTTTAAGGGCTGGTTTTATTGAAGCCCTCTCATTTAAACCGGACCCCCTATCCGCCCTCAATCTTGTAATCCATTTACTTTCCCTGTCTTCTGTGTGGTTTCTTATGTCTCCACCTCTAATACAAGGTTCAATTATCTCTAATGCCCTGAACAGGAAAGTGTGTATGTTCCCTAATTCCACTATATGTTTACCCAATGCATTCTTTGTGTTACCTTTCCTCATATGATACGTGTGCTCACGTATCCTATCCTTCAGCTGTCGATTGGTCTTACCCACATAAAATGCATTGCATACCTGGCAAACTGCCAGATACACAATGTTCATGCTGGAACATGTTGCATTTACTTGGGTTTTAAATTGTATATTAGAATCAGGGTGTACAAATAGTGTACTACTATCAATATAGACACACTGATTGCATTGCCCACAGGCCTTCGTATAACACAACCCAGAACTTTCCTCATCCTTCTTAGAATAACATAGAAGTCTTTTCAAATTCAATTTGTTCCTGTATAAGAACTTGGGTTCATTCCCTACCACCTGCCTGATTCCATCGTCTGTACATAGTATGGACCAATGTTTACAAAATATATCCTTAAGAATTCTATTATCACTAGTATAAGGTAGTGAAATCCTAACAACATTGTTAGCAGTAGGTACATCATTGTCTAACATAGGTCTAGGTCCATAGTATGGTGCTGCTCTGTTCTGCCTGAGCTCATGCATGTCCTCAAATTGCCTCACAATCTCTCTATCACTGTAACCCCTCTCCTTCAATCTCTCTTTTAAGTCAAGTATGCCTCAATGGCATTGAACCGGGAGACACGCATACCTTGTCCTCTAATTATATTAGCAAATATATGATTGGGATGCATGCTTGCTCTCAAAAGCATGGTATTGCGATGGCACGGTTTACGAAACACCCCTGTATTCAACAATCCATTGTCCATCTTTTCAATGAACAAGTCTAAAAAGTCTAGTCTATGTGTTGAATGACACATAGTGAACACTAAATAATTGGTCAAGCCATTAATCATCCTATGGAAATCATGTAACGAATCAATATCTCCTCTCCATAACATAAACACATCGTCTACAAAACGTTTGTAAAATATGCTAGAACGCTTGAATTCATTAGTCTTAAACAGTACTTCATTCTCCCAATATGCCAAAAACATATTGGCATAGCTGTTTGCACATGGCGTACCCATGGCTACCCCAGCTTGCTGTTTGTATATTGTCTTATCAAACATAAATACATTGTTCTCAAGTACAATGTCTAATAAGTGTGTCAAGAGTTCTATCTGGCTTGGTGCAAATGTACTATTATCCAATAGATACTGTCTAACATATTTAATGCCCAAATCATTTGGTAGTATTGTGAACAATGATTGAATATCGAATGTAACCAATATCAATGCATCACTATTCATCCCATCTTTCATGCAATCATAAAGTTCAAGCAAAAATTGTTTCGAATCCCTCAGTATAGTCGGGTTCATGTTCAATATAGGGCGTAGATGTTTTTCTATATATACAGATATATGTTCAGTGACCCAACCCTGTCCAGATACCACCGGTCTCATGGGTGGGTCACTGACATTCTTATGTATCTTTGGAAAGCCTTGTATAACAGGAATAAGCGGGTTAGAAATTGTGAGATAGTCAAATAACTCTTTCTCAATGATCTGACCATTAAACATGTCAAGAAGCTCATTCCCTATCTCAAATATCATACTTCTCACAATAGAGAGATCAATCCCTAGATAGAACTGGTCACTTAATAACTTCGTCATTGCTGAATAATAAAATGTGGTGTCCATCACCACGACCTGACCACCTTTATCCGCTGGTCTGATTGTGATCACTTTATTAGATTGCAATTCTCGTAGGCTAGTTCTCTCTCCCCTGCTAAGATTGTCACTATGCCTAAACCTAGGCTTTCCGTAGAAGTATTTATGCAACTCATCTTCAGTCAATTTAAGATAAGCCTCAACCAATGGGTGGTTCACCGGTACATAGCTACTTAATCTTTTAAAAGCCAAAGGTGCTTCACTACCATTAGTCGTATCTGTGGTGTTGTTCTGAAACAATAACTTAAGCATTAGATTCCTACAAAACAATTTGGTGTCTAACACTGTATCCACAAGATTACTATTCCCACTAGGAATGAAACTTAAGCCTTTCTCTAATAAACTCACTTCAGATTGTGTTAATTCATATTTAGATATATTACAAACTAATGAATCAACCTCCTTAGTATTAACATTCATTGCAATTAATCTATTCATTGTCCTATCTTGTTTCTCCACATCTTTTTGATGGTATGCTGTGGTTGAAAGTCCTCTGAGGCCTTTCTTTTTTGCCTCCCTCTGCTTAGGGACCTCCCTCTTCTCAGGCCCTTGTCCTTCCTTACAGGTAATGGAAAAGGGATCCCATCATGTACTGATCCCGTTGCATTGGGATTCCTATTGTTCACTTTAGGTCTCACTACCCTCTCATCTGTTAGCAATGATTTGTTCACAATCTCCACCTGAGGGTATAAATTCATTCGTGTTGGACTATTCACTAATGTACCTTTCGTATTCATTTTTGTTCTATTATTAACTGTGTCACCATCCACATGTACAATACTGATGACATCATCTGTGTCTATTGAATCACTCAATAGCCTGTCCGAAGCTACATTCAGTGATTCATTCAAAACAACACTATTACTACTGCTTATGTTATTACTCGGAGCCCGTATATTCTCATGTACTACAGGGATGCCTATCACATCAGTCTTAGGTTGCATACCTCGTTTAGTTGCACTGCTCCTACTGTTAAAACCATTCGTTCTATCACTATTCACAGCATTCCTCACTACATTCTCTTGCTGTACACAATCATTAATATCACTTACGCCAAACCTGGGCCATACAAAGACGTGACCCATTGAGAAATCCTTGTGGTCACGTCTTATTTTATTATGTTTCTGTTGGAGAAGCTTGCGTTCTAGCGCTGAAACGCCGTCCAGCAAGCTCTCAAACAGTGGCGTAACTAGGGCATTAGAATATAATGAAAAAATGTCCAACCTCTGCTGTTTGATACTTTCCATTAGTTCATCTTCTTCTGGCCGGAAATAATCCACTAGTAACTGCATGTATTGCTTGCTGACATCTAAGTTAATCATTTGCCATCTTTTATAATACATCCTGGCATTTCTGAGAAACATTTTCACTCTGGACAATAACATCACACACCTGTTTTCCAAGCCACAGGGCATCTAGTTCTGGAGTCTATTGTAGTTTTTTCAAGGCTTGATTACACCTTAAAGTCTATGTAAAATAATGCAACCATTACAAGTTCTGCACTGACAATATAACAGAGGACAGTTTTAAAAGGTGACACCCCCTTTAGTAGCAGCTCCATAACAGAATGCTATTACCTCCTTTCTACAAGTGGGATTCAGATTCATTATTATTTAAATTTGATTTCCAAGGTGGAGCTCTTATCCAGGTGAGGTATTTTCTGAATTAGCCCAGTATGTAGGGAGAAGACAGTCCACCTGGCATTCCTAGACTTGGAGAAAGCATATGACAAGGTCCCAAGAAAGCTGATTTGGGCAGTACTACGGTGGTTTGAAGTCCCAGAAACATTGGTAGAATTAGGGCAGGCTATGTACAAGTACCCAGTGACTCAAGTATGAACAGTGTTTGGCCTCACAGAGGAATTCCCAGTGGGAGTGAGTGTACACCAGGGTTCAGCTCTGAGCCCACTGCTGTTCATACTGGTGATGGACTACATTAGCAAACAGGTCAGAGGGGACAGAGCAACAAAGTTGCTGTATGCAGACAATGTGGTATTACAGGCAGACTCTGAACTAGAACTTCAGCAAAGGATAGGAGAATGGAATGCAAATCTGAAGGCACATGGGATGAAACTAAGCACAGATAAGACGGTGGTAATGGCAACAAATTGGGGAACTCAGAAGAAGCTGAGAATAGAGATAGAAGGGAAGATAGTGGAACAGGTAAACACCTTCAAATATTTGGGAGGGGTGGTTGAGGAAAACAGAAGTCTGAATAAAGAGGTCAAAGCTAGAATTAGGGGGGCTGCAGCCAACTGGCATAGAGTGTACGGTGTTGTCTATGACAGAAGAATGTCAAAGAAACTGAAAAGTGAGGTGTACAAGACAGTGGTGCGACCAGGACTACTGTATGGTACAGAAACCTGGGCAGTAAAGGCAGAACAGATGAAGAAGCTAGAGGTGATGAAAATAAAGTGCTTGAGAAAGGTGGTAGGATGCACACTGTGGGACAGATGAAGAAATGAGGACATAAGAGCAGAAGCCAAAGTAGCTCCAATTGCAGAAAAGATCAAAGAAAACAGATTATGATGGTATGGGCACATGTGTAGAAAAGCAGAAGACAATCTGGTGAGGGAGATTTGGGACAGACAGGAAGAAGGTAAGAGGAAGTGAGGGCATCCAGCAAAGAGGTGGATGGATTGTGTGAAAGAAGATCTGCGACAGTCAGGCATGAGAGTTGAAGAAGGCAAGAGTTTGGCACTGAATCGAGAGAGTTGGCGACAGTTAACACGATAACCCGACCCCATGTAGAAAAAAAATTAGAAAAAGGGGGCTGATGATGATGGTGATGATGATGTAGTATAAAGCATTTGAACGCCTGTCATGCATAGAGGTAATACAATACATACAAAAAAGAGAAACATTATTTAACGTTTGAGTTTTTCAAGTGAGAGGTTATACAATCTGTGCAAGGAAAAAGATTTTTATCAAGAAGTTTCATAAAACAAGCTTAAGAATTAATCTTAGCAGTACGTTCATAGCTTGAGATGCGTTTCCATACATGTATGATGAATAAACTGCAATACAAAATAGTATAGAATATTGCAGTGGCTCAGAATACTATTTTAAAGAAAATATGTTATTTATAACATTTATAAAACAAAACTTTAGATGGAAAAAGGGAGAAAGATAAAAAAGATGGTTGCGGAATGTGGAATGGATTTGGGGGCAGGATGCTGTTGTAGAACTGTGTGGTGTGTTTTTATAATATACTGTAAAGACATGACATCATGAGAGGGATTATGTGAAAGCAGAGGTTATGTAATATTTGAAGTATGAAAGCAAGTGCGCTTTGTGTCTTTTAAAATAATTTGTCTGAATTCAGAGTATGACCATTTTTTTTGATGGAGGGAAGAGATGACCAAATTTTGAGGAAATGGAAGAGAAAGTGTGCTCTACAATTCGTAGTTGTGTGCATGCCATTTAGAGTGTGGGTCCTGGGAGGTGTGGGTTATCTAAGTCTATATGTTAAAGATCTGTGCATTGGGGGCCATCTAGGTACACTGAAACATGATCTAACAAGTGTTAGTGAATGGGCTTACTGTACATCAGTACCCTGATTGGAGAATGAGCATTCTCTATCAAGGTATTAATGTACAAGCGATCCCACTGAAAAACATGTCCGCTGCTTCATGGCAGCATATCAAGCCCCCATGGAACTCGGACTGAGGAAACGGAACAGCCACCATTATTTTATACTCACTAAGCAGCACTTCTGCAGTTAAGCAAGTGTAAAATATATTAAAGAAAAACAAGTGTGTGTGTGTTTGTCTGTGCATGTGAGTGAATGCGAGAATGATCTAACCATTACTTTATACTCGCTAAGCAGCACTTTGACTCTTAGCGAGTGTAAAATAAGAAATGTGTGTGTGCGATTCTGTTTCTGCGTGTGTTTATTTCTGTGTGTGAATGTGTGCATGAAAGTGAGGTGTGTGTGAGTGAGAGCGTGAAGAGTGAGAGAGATCCGACACTAGCAACTGCATTCAAGAGGTTTACGTTTACGTACCACTCTTCTCTTTGCTAAATGTATAAAGCTTAAAATAAAGGGGAAGCAAAGGCACAAAACATGAGCATATTCCTGTTTAAAAAAATTACAAAGTGGCTGCAATAGGGCTTGTGTAAACATGCATTTTCTGAAAGGCAAGGGTGTGTGAGTGGAGGGGGGGAGGGACTGGTACATATAAGAGGTCTGTGTATCTCTCGACTTTTTATCTCGAAAAATGTGGATAAACCCTGAAATAAAGGGGGAACAAAGACTTCAAAACAGGAACAGCTTTTAAGTAAGTTAAATAACAGGATGTGAGTTAACATGAATTTTCGGGTCTATATCAGAACATCAAAGTTTTAAAACTTCGAATGTTCTAATATCGACCCGTTTTAATTGAACGCTAAAAATAGGGAAAGAATTTGGTTGGCCAGTTCTGTGGCTTCGCTATTTTCAGCGCTGTGGTGGAGATTTATGGGTCGGGTTCACGTAAGTGTGCGATTGTGTGGTTGTTAGGATTAGGGTGCAGGTTAGGTGAATTAGGGTTAGGGCGCGGGTTAGGTGAATTAGGAGAATTAGGTTTAGGGGCGGGTTAAGTGAGTTAGGGTTAGGTGAGTATGCGATTGTGACGGAACTTAGGGTTAGGGTTTGGGTTAAGGTAAGTGGATAGATAGTAGTGTATGTATAGTTTAGTGTAGGGTTAGTTGTAGGATTATAAGTGTATGTGTGTGTATTGATGTTTTTTAGGTGTGCGTGTGTTGTGTGTATGTGTTTCGGAATAGCGAATTTTTTCCCAAGGAAAAAAATTTGCTGTTCTGAATGTTCGATGTTATATGGTTTAGATATTTAGGTTTGATGAAATAGCATTCGCTATTTTCATCTTTCGATAACGTGATATAAATGCAAATTTTCTGAGGGAAATAAAGTCTGAAAGTCAAATGTATGTCATTATTTAGTGTCTTCAATCCCCAAATAGGTTCATAGGTAGGTACTAGGCTATTGGCCCTAGGGCCTATATAAGCCTAGCCAAAATGGTGCCCTAGCATTCGCTACCCAAGAAAATTATTTTCCTGTGCCCCTATCGAGCAGAGCCACAGAAGTGATTCCCCCGGGGTGAATTTCCTATCTCCCATCCAATCATCAAGATTTTTCTTGAAGAGTGCTAATGAGGAGCTTTGTTTGATATAGATAGGTAGTTTATTCCAAAGTATGGGAAGTCTCTGGGACAGGAATCCATCCCTCCAGCATGTTCTGTTTATTGTAGTGACAAGGTTTAGGTCCCTAGAGCATGAAGCTCAGAGGGATTGGGATTTCTTTAAGTGGAGCTTGTCCAACAGCTTTGGGTTTGACATAGCTTTGTATGTTAGGCAGAGATCTCCTCCGAGTAGGCGATATGTGACAGAGTAAAGCTGGAGTTTTTTGAAACGGTCTGCATAAGGCATCTGTTTGAGGCCAGTAATCCTCTTTGTGAGATATTTCTGTGGCCTTTCCAGTTGTTGTAGATGTCTTGTGAGGTACATACCAAAAGGGGCGTTGTACTCTATAATGAGTGATGAGTAGAGGGGAACAATGACCTCTTTTTTTCTGAATGAGAAACCTTTTGTAATTAGGTGTGCCACGTAGAAGGATTTCCTGACTACTGTGGCAATGTGATTATCAAAGGAAAGACTGCTGTCCACTTGTATCTTAAGGTCTCTTATCACACTTTCAGTGTTAAGTAGACTACTACTTATGTGGTAGTTCATGGGTACAGAGTTTTTACTAAAAGGGATGACAATGCACTTTTTGGCATTGAGCTTGAGGCCATGGCTTTGACACCAGCCATCTGTCTCAGTGAGGCCCTTTTGTAGGATGTCCATATCGTTAGGAGTTTCAATTATGGCTCCTAGTTTGTAGTCATCTGTGAACTTCATTAGCCAAAGACCTTCTATGTTAGCCTGTACTTCAGAGACGTAGATACCAAACAGGAGAGGACCCAGGACTAAACCCTGTGGTACTCCACTTGTCACTGGTCTAAAGTCAGATTTGGAGTCTGCTACTTTCACAGTTTGGGTTCTGTCAGTGAGCCAGTTGGCAACCCATCTTGTGACATAGGGATTTATACCTAGTTTAGTGAGTTTATCTATAATTCCAGATTGGGGATGGTGTCAAAAGCCTTGGCGAGATCTAGATAGGCTGTGTGAACCACCTTACCCTCATCTACAGCTTTGTTGACCACTTCAAAAAAGTCTATCAGGTTTAGAAGACACGATATGCCTTTTACAAACCCGAATTGGGTGGAGTCCAGAGTTTGGAGACTACTAATGTCATTGTTTATAAGTTCCATGATGATATGTTCCATAGCCTTGCAAACCAGGCTCATCAGGCTAATGAGGCGGTAGTTTCCGGGGTCCATGGTGCCTCCCCCTTTGTGGAGAGGGATGAACGTCGCTGTGTGCCAATTCAGTGGGCACAAAGCCTGAGGTGAGGCTATGATTGAACATGGTACATAGGTGGGGTGCCAGTTTGTTCTGTAGTTCAAGTAGAACGCAGCCTGGGATGTTGTCTGGTCCCATGGATGCTGTGTTCTTGGCTCTGGAGAGTGTGGTTTTTACCTGTGCAGCCGTGATTGCAGGAACTTTGCATTTTTCCAGTTTAGAGATGGGCCCTTTAGGGGGGTGAGAGGGGGGTAAAGTTAGCACTGAACCTATCTGCCAGGATGTTGGCAATATCAGTTGGTTCTGTATATTTAGTGCCATTGTGCTGTAACTCAGAGCAGATCTGAGTGTTGCCATTGAGATTCTTGACATAGCTATAGAATGCTTTGTGGTTGTCTTTAGACTCAGTGGTGGTTTTGTTTTCGTAACTAGCTTTGGAGGATTTTATGAGGGATCTCAGCTTCTTACTGAGGCTGACCAGGGAGTTCCTCCAGTCATGGGATTTTACTATTTTTTGCAACAGTTTCTTTCTTCTGTTGTAGAGTTTGTTTATGGCAGGGGACCACCGGATTGGCTTCCTTTTTTTGGAGGATAGCATTTTGGTTCTGTTAGGGATTGCACGATCCATGCACTTGTGTAAGTGCTTATAAAGTGCATTTGTGTAGTATTCAGCAGTTGTACCTCTATTGTCCATCTGCATGGGTGTCGTGAAGTTTGCCACTTCTGTCTTAAGAAGTGTGAAGTTGGCTTTAGAGAATTTTTTACAGTGGTTTCCCTAATGGGGTGGGGGCAGGCTGTGGATGTCTAGAGTGATTAGCTTGTGGTCGGATCTGACCAATGAGGAATTGACCTCTGGTGTGGAACACTGGTTGCCCATGTAGGTAATGACCAGGTCTAGGATATTGCTGCCCCTGGTGGAGGTGTGGATAAGTTGATCCAAGGCATTGGAATTTATGAATTCCAGAAAACGTTGAGCAAAAGAGTTGGTACATGAGTAGTTTTCCCAGTTAATGGTGGGGTAGTTGAATTCACCATTATTAGGGTGTTAGGTTGTACCCTAATATTTTCCAGTACATCAAGAAATGAGGAGTGGAAATCCTGAGGCATGGTGGGGGGTCTGTAGCAAGCTACAATTTGGATTGCGGTCTTGCCCAGCATTAGTTGCACTTGGATAATCTCGGATGCATTATGCTGAGCAGCTAGCCTGGAGGTGTGGATATCCTTAATAAATATGGACACGCCTCCACCTTTAGTGTTTTGGTCCAGGTTAGGTGGCCAAAAGGTGTGGTATGAATTATAGCCTGGTAATGCAGGGGGTGCTCTCTGGAGCCTTGAACCTGGTCTCTGTCACTGCACAGATGTCGATGTGCTTCATTTTAAGGAGTGCCTCCAGTGAGTCCACTTTGAGGTTTAGACTTCTAGCATTGAGTAGCATTACCCTCAGATTTTGCTTGCTTGTACCTGTTACAGTGGTGAATTTGTCATTTGAACCTTGCCTAAAAATGGCACTATGGGGTGGCAAGAGCCTTAGCCAGTGTCCCAAAGGTGACAGGTGCAGGCCATCTCTGGCAAAGCAGCGTGGTCTGTCGATCATGTTATCCCAGGCAGACAGATACTGGATTCCCTTAGAATGACACCAGAAACTTAGCCAATTGTTGAAGTCAATCATTTTGTCCTTGTACTGTGGTATCATTCTGGGTGATGGCAGGATGCTACTCAGGGCTAGGGTCATACCTGCCTGGGCTACAAGATCAGGGAGCTCCTCCATGTCTCTTTTCATGTAGTCCAGGGAGGTACATCTCAGGTCATTCACATCAACATGAACAATGACAGAGTCATATTAGTACTTGTTGTGGAGTGACCTGAGTGTGTATGTTATGTGGCGGATCCTAGCACTCGACAGGCAGCTGACAGTAACTTTCTCCTTGTTTAGCCTAGTGAGTGGAACATCAGTGTGCCTAACTATAAAGTCGCTAATGACTAGAGTGTTGGGTACATTGTTATGCCTTATGGGCTGTGGTTGAGTGGCACACTGAGTTTGTGGGCTATGTGTCATTTGAGTTGTGTTGGGGGGTGGAGATTGCTTGCGTTTCTGCTTTGGAGGTCCCTGTTGCTTAGCAAGAAACCATTTTAGCAGCACTGGACCAGTAAATCAAGCAAATATCTAGATATATTTTTAAAAATGATATATTTTGGATGTAAAATGCTTCCTCTAACATCATTTACATATACTACAGCAACCTAGAAACATTAGGCGGAGGAACTATTTTACATCCAAAATATATAAAAAAGTAAAATAGTAATAAAAGAAATATATGTAAGTAAGTAAAACGCAACAGTTTAGAGAGAGCCCATTTTCTAAGCACAATAATGCTCTCCAGGGTGTGTGTTAATTTGTAATTAATGCCTTTCCAGGGGATTTCACAACACCCCTGGGTAGGCATTAATTACATATTAACACACACCCTGTCAGGCATTATTGCTGGAGTGTTACTCCTGTAATCCAAACTGTTGCCTACCTGTGTAACCCAAACCACAAACGACTGGACAGAACTTGTGTTCTTTAATACCCCTTTGTGCTTCCTTTGAGGATTCTATCAGTCTGTGCTTGTATGGGCAATATGGAAGCATAGTTTTGTAGCTCATTTTACCTCCTGATGAAGTGCTCACATTGTCTGAAAGCTCTAAAGTAGGTTGCACTGCAAAATATGCCCTGGACCAGTATAAGGTATCACATCTATCTGTTCTAGTGTTTTCTGCCAGTAGACCAGTGCATTTGTTATGTCCTTGTAGGCACATTCTCTTTGTGAACAGTCAGGCTTTCCCTTGGGTTACAGCTAAGGATTTAATTAAGTGATTGTTAAGCATTTTTGCTCACTCAATTATGGATGGAAATACATTTCCTTCTTCAGTGGAGTTGTCATTGAAACTTGAGTCGCCGCAGTCAAATTTCTGCTCTCCTTTTCTTTGGAAATGGCAGATTGTGGCTACTGAGTGTCCATTCTGTGATAGAGTCAGCCATTCTGGCAGTAAGTGCAGAGGATTAAAGCACAAGAAAAACAAAAGCATACACTGTTAGTAGGTCCCATTTAGACTTAATGATTCACAAGCAAAACTGATTCAAAGATGAGACTATTTCTGTTTGCAGAAATATCTGTAAAGTAGTCTCTGAAGCTAAGTAAACTTTTGCTGCAAATCATAGGCAGTGACCCTGGAACCCTCAAGGTGTAGTTATCTATACTGTTTATTTGTCCGTATTATCTGTTTTTTATTCTATATTTGTTCACATAAAGCACTGTCTGTTGGCTTATCTTTGCATCATTAGTAACCAATGTCTTTGTGCCCTACTTTTAAGATTATTTTTGTTTTTGTGTCTTCTAGAGGTTTACACACCTGCTTCATTCTGCATGGGAATCTGCATGCATCCAAGCAGCGGGAAGCTTTGTTCAGGTACATTATCCTGCTCTCCTCCTTCCCAAATCGAAGGCTGTTGCGCTGTTTCTTGGCGCTAGATTGCGGCAGCAACAGGAATATGCTGATATGTCATGATCCCCAAACTGGTCTTAATAGCACAATTTTGTCATCCTGACTAAGCCTGACATTTCTTACCAGAGCGATAGACAAGGGTCTCGTCAAACATCTGACAATTCTTTCTGTATTTCCTTTTAGAGTCTAATCTGTCTAAACTGCACCTTTATATTCAGGATAAAGAGGGGCCCCTTAGGCATTGTACCTGCTGTACTGAGGAGCTCAGTCACAGAAGCTTTAGGTTTAGAATACAGAGGGACCCTTAGCTAGTCTGTCAGGTGATGTAGGGGCCCCAGTCACAGTCACTAAGCCCCTTCAGTAAGGATTGAACTGACCTACCTTAAAGATACCAACTTCTCAAGGAACATCTATTCAGCGTGTCTTGTTTTATGATAAAATAATAACCATTTGGACCACCTATTGCTTGTAGGTTTAGCTGTCAGTTGTAGAAATCAAAGAGCGTAATCTTTGTATCTCAGCAAATTTCTCTTGTAAAAGAAGTACTAAAGCAGAAATAAAGTGTATCTGCTGTAGAAATTTTAAATACAAAATCAGACTATAGATACTCAGACATTATTTATTAAAGATCAGATATAGTTTTTATCCTGTACTGAAGACTTCTTTCATGGTTCATGGGTTAGTACTAGAACTGCCCTTGTGAGCCATTTTAAGCCTAGCTAGTTATCCCCTGTGAGATTCAAACCCTGTGCCTTGTGCTTGTAAGGCAAACACCTTAGTCATTAGGCCACCCTCCCAACAAATAATCAGCCCTTGCAAGTCTCAAACCCAGGAGCCTGCACACTATAGCCAAACTGATTTACCAACAAGCCATTTCAGATGTTTGAAACAAGTCCCCAGCATTCAGAAGAATGAAAGTGCAGACATACATTTGTTTCTGTTTTAATAGCATCGAAGTGTATCTAGCTTGTAAATTGTTTTTTATTTTCAAATGTTGCCATGTACTAAGACTATGAATGCCTCCACAATGTGGCATGAAGACTCATTTCTGACTTTTGCCTCATAATGGGGTCTGAAATTCATCCCTAAGTGCTCCTAGTTTTTGTTTCTTCCTTGTCCCAAAACACCCTGGGTGTCACGGTTAATCTAAGCTGCACAGACACACACAGCTATACATGTGACATATGTAATGGACACGAAACCTAAATGTTTTTACCTGGTCTGTAGAAAAGGGAATAGAATGCATCTCTCTCTCTAGATATATATATATATATATATATATATATATATATATATATATATAAAAATTCACATTTCAATGGATGTCGTAACAATTTCTTCAATGTTTTAGCAACACACTACTTATCATCAGTGCAACTTAATAAACTAGTTCTTTTCACTGTTCATACCAGAATATGTATATGAAACACAAACAACTTATTTTGCAATATTAATGGGAAAACTTATGATTTCTATAGTATTGGAAACCAGGAACAAGTCACATGATCTGGGACGCTGTTTAAGTCGAGGTCGGACATTTTGTTATTACACTAAAACCTTTGTTTGTCTGTTGAAATGGGAATAAAATATTTTGCATCCTGGAGAGTTTTAATAGAGTTTTTCTTTATTCCCTTGGAATGAAGAGACTTTTTGATGACATGTTTTGCTTCATAAACTTTGGTAATATATATATATATATATATATATATATATATATATGTAGATCTACTGCTTTTGATCGAAAATTATTTCAGGCAGTTCATTTCACCGAAAATGCATTTCACTGAAAACCCATTTGGTCAAATTCCATTTGATCGAAAATGGAATATAGCCCCTGCCCCACTGCAGTGCGACCCTGAAGTGAAAATATAAAGTTAGGGAGGGTAGGGGGTGGAGGGCCTAGCCCCCCACATAATTGTAGTGTATTCACTATGATATACTTGTATATCCATTAAAAATACATTGAAACATATAACGTCAGTAAAAACTAGTTGCAAAATGTGGAGGGCTACGCCCCCCCACACCCGCCCAGTGTGCTGTGCCTCCACATCCCCCCCCCAACTTTATTTTCTCACTCCAGGGTCACACTGCAGTGGGGCAGCAGCTGTATTCCATTTTCGCCAAATGGAATTCGACTAAATGAGCTTTCAGTGAAGTGGGCTGCCTGAAATCATTTTCAACCAAATGTAATTCGACCAAAAGCAGTAGACCCATATATAATATATATATATATATATATATATATATATATATATATATATATATATATATAATATATATATATATATATATATATATATATATATATATAATATATATATATATATATATATATATATATATATATATATATATATATATATATATAATATATTATATATATATATATATATATATATATATATATATCAGAGATATATATATATATATATATATATATATATATATATATATATATATATATATATATATATATATATATATATAGATATGTATATATATATATATATATATATATATATATATATATATATATATATATATATATATATATATATATATATATATATATATATATATATATATATATATATATATATATTTGGATTCATTTCAGAAGTCCGAATTTCTGAAACTTCGAATGTCATATGATCAAGACCATATAACTGATATTATGGAATATCGAGATTCCGATAAAAGCCAAAATTAAAAAAAAAAAAAAAAACTTTATAAACGTTTCTGCAGAGTGGCAAGCCCCCCTGCACCCCCCACATCTCCACTACTTAAATATACCAACTCCGGGATCTCTGTACAGCGAGGAAAAGAGAAATCTCCCATTTCGCGCTGATGCAGATCTCTGTTCAGAATTTCAACGTTCTAAAACTTCAATCTTATGGTCTCGACCATATGAATTTCGAGGTTTTAGGATTTTGAGATTCTGAAGGGAGCCCATATATATATACATATCTCATCAGAATTCCGTTACATCGTGGTTCAGTACATTGGGCACAAACTATCAAATGCTCGCTGTTGAAATGCTAAACAAAATACACAGACTTGATGTTTTTGCAGCAGCAAGCCTATTGTATCCCTCCACCTCCACAACAAAAATAGGCCAACTCTGAGAACCCAAAACAGTGCAAAAATGGCAAACTCCCTTTCTGACTGTGCCCTGATCTCAGCAGAACCACTGTTAGTTCAGCTCCGACTGTGCCCTGTTCTCAGCAGAACCACTGTTAGTTCAGCTCCGACTGTGCCCTGTTCTCAGCAGAACCACTGTTAGTTCAGCTCCGACTGTGCCCTGATCTCAGCAGAACCACTGTTAGTTCAGCTCCGACTGTGCCCTGATCTCAGCAGGACCACTGTTAGTTCAGCTCCGACTGTGCTTGATCTCAGCAGAACCACTGTTAGTTCAGCTCCGACTGTGCTTGATCTCAGCAGAACCACTGTTAGTTCAGCTCCGACTGTGCCCTGATCTCAGCAGAACCACTATTAGTTCAGCTCCGACTGTGCCCTGATCTTAGCAGAACCACTGTTCAGTTCCGACTGTGCCCTGATCTCAGCAGAACCACTGTTAGTTCAGCTCCGACTGTACCCTGATCTCAGCAGAACCACTGTTAGTTCAGCTCTGACTGTGCCCTGATCTCAGCAGAACCACTGTTAGTTCAGCTCTGACTGTGCTCTGATCTCAGCAGAACCACTGTTAGTTCAGCTCCGACTGTGCCCTGATCTCAGCAGAACCAATGTTAGTTCAGCTCCGACTTTGCCCTGATCTCAGCAGAACCACTGTTAGTTCAGCTCACTAACAGTGTAAGGAAATGGTACCAGCCCTACATAGGTTCATAGGCTGGTACTAGGCTATCGGCCCTAGGGCCTATACAAGCCTAGCCATAACAATTCCCTGGATATTTCTTCCCACAATATTTACTTCTCTGGACCCCTGTCTAGCAGGATGACTGACATGATCCCCGGGGTGAATTTCCTACCTCCCATCCAATCATCAAGGTTCATTTTGAACAGGGCCAAGGAGGCACTCTGCTTGACCTGTATGGGCAGTCTATTCCAGAGTATGGGGAGTCTCTGGGTCAGGAACCTATCCCTCCAGCATGTTTTGTTCATTGTGATGACAAGGTTTAGATCCCTGCAGCATGTGGCTCTGAGAGACTGGGATTTCTTTAAGTGGAGCATATCCAACAGCTCAGGGTTTGACATGGCCTTGTATGTTAAGCAGAGATCGCCTTTGAGTAGATGATATGCTGCAGAGCATAGCTGAAGTTTTTTTTAGATGGTCAGCATATGGCATCTGCTTTAGGCCTGTGATTCTTTTAGTGAGGTATTTCTGTGGCCTTTCCAGCTGTTGCAGATGTCTTGTGAGGTACATACCAAATGGGGCATTATACTATAATGGGTCTAATGAGGGATGAGTACAGTGGGACAATGACCTCCTTTTTTCTGGATGAAAAGCCCTTGTGTGCCACATAGAAGGATTTCCTGACTGTTGTGGCGATGTGGTTATCGAAAGTGAGACCACTGTCCACCTGTGTCCCTAAGTTTCTCATCACAATTTCGATGTTTAGTTTACTGCCACCTATGTGGTAATTTATGGGTACATTTTTTTTTCCAAAGGGGATAACTATACATTTCTTGGCATTAAGCTTGAGCCCATGGCTCTGGCACCAGGCATCTGTTTCTGTAAGGCCCTTTTGTAGAATATCCACGTCATTTGGGGATTCAGTAATGGCTCCCAGTTTGCAGTTATCTGCGAACTTTGTTAGCTTGAGTCCCTCAGTGTTGGCCTGTACTTCAGAGAAGTAGATGCCAAACAAGAGTGGTCCCAGGACTGAACCCTGAGGTACTCTACTTGTCACTTGTCTGGAGCTGGATTTGGATTCCCATTCACTTATGCTTATTTTGCTGTGCTCTAATGACAATATGACATGTGCTGTTTGTCAAATTTTCAGTGAAACATGCATGGATGAAAGCTAGTCCAGTGAAACACAAACCTCTGCCTACACATGCAGACGCACGTGCACACACACAAACACACTAGTTCTTGTGTGTGTGTCCTGGCTTATTGTGCAGTTCAACTCTCCACTTCAATACATGAGTTAAAATTATTCACTTGCATCTATATTAACATTGTTCTTATTAACTCTGTACTTAATGTATCTTTGTGTGTAGCTTTTCTTCCTGGGCCTCCACTAAAAAGGAACTGCGTCCAGTCCGATTTTCCTAGTAAACAAATGTAAATGAATAAAATAAAATAATAAATAAAATAAAATCTATTTATTTATTTTACATTTGTTGATTGGGATAGTCCATCTGGGTGTGAGCTCATTTTCAGCGGAGGCCCGGGGAGAAAAGCTCCAATAAAACAAGAACAACATTGACAGGTACAGTGTCGGTTTTACATAGAATTTAACAGAAACATCTAGAGACAATAAAGAAAGTACAATATATAAAGGAGAAAGTTATTAAAATATAGTAAAGTTCATAGATTAGATTAGTAGGTTCATAGATTATTAAAGTCACACACACACACACACATATATATATATATATATTTTTTTTTTTTTTTTTTTAGGGCAGGGGTCCATCTTTAGTTGATCATTTGAGTATACTTTAATAATATATGTATACCCTTAATTATCAAATTATACTCTTATTGTAGGTAGCTGATAGGTGGTATTAACAAGTGGGAGTGGGGTATACATGGAAACTATAAAATTTAGTGGATGAAATTTGATGTGGGCTTATGTGGTATTAGCCCGGCTTGGTGCAGGAGCAGAGCCAGTTGTTTATGAGGTGGTCTTTGAGCCGAGCTTTGAATTGGTGTAGGTTGGTAGCATTTAGAATGTGTTGAGGGATGGAGTTCCAAAGTTTAGAAATGCGGTGGGAGTAGATGGCCTCTCCAACTTTGTTGTTACTTTAAAATCTTCTGTGCATATTTAAGACTCAAACTGATGCTTGTATGGAAACTAACAAGTATATTCCCTAAAATGAGCCTCACAGAAAATGTTCCATAGACCGTGGCTGGATCACTCCTCCACTAATAATTACTTTGGTCCATAAATGGTAAATTGACTTGAATTGTCCCCTTCCTAACATAACATTTCTATAGCTGGAAGAAAGCCAAATACGCTGATGTTTTCAAAGACTGTCATTGTAACTGTGTTTCAACCAAGGACCATAACTTCATAGGTTGGTACTAGGCTATCAGCCCTAGGGCCTGTATAAGCCTAGCCATAACAATTCCCTAGCTATTTCTTCCCACACTATTTACTTCCCTGGACCCCTGTCTAGCAGGGCGACTGATGTGATCCCTGGGGTGAATTTCCTTTCTCCCATCCAATCAACAAGGTTCCTTTTGAAGAGGGCCAAAGAGGCACTCTGCTTGACATGTATGGGCAATCTATTCCAGAGTCTGGGGAGTGTCTGTGTCAGGAACCTATCTCTCCAGCATGTTTTGTTTATTGTGACAACAAGGTTTAGATCCCTGGAGCGTGTGGCTCTGAGGGATTGGGATTTCTTTAAGTGTAGCATGTCCAACAGCTCTGGGTTTGACATGGCCTTGTATGTTAAGGAGAGATCGCCTCTGAGTAGACTATATGCGACAGAGTATAGCTGGAGTTTTTTAAGGCGGTCAGCGTAGGGCATCTGCTTTAGGCCTGTGATTCTTTTAGTGAGGTATTTCTGCAGTCTTTTCAGTTGTTGCAAATGTCTTGAGAGGTACATACCAAACGGGGCATTGTATTCTATAATGGGTCTAATGAGGGATGAGTACAGTGGGACAATGACCTCCATTTTTCTGGATGAAAAGCCCTTAGTGATGAGGTGTGCCACATAACTGTTTTAGAAAACATTCTGCAAATCATTACCTTTCTTAAATGATTTCCAATTTGACGTCATTCCTAGCATTTGAAACAGTGTGTAATTTTGGCTTAAGTTGTCATATTTCCCCTACAGCTATGGCAGCTAGTGTCTGCCTGTAGGTAAGGGCATGTGGTCTATCCAGTTTGCTCACCTGAGGTTATAAGTTCCTTCTGTCATTTTAAGACAGCATTGCCCTCCACCATTGACCCCAGAATTTCATTGCATGTATTCCTGATTTCTTAAGTAATTTTCCGTTTATATCCCCGACTCTGTCACTTCCTGTAGCACATTGTTTCCACTTGCTCATGGTCCATTCTTTTAATAGAGGCTTCCTAACTTTCTAGAATTTGATTTTCCAGATTCATTTACTGGGATATTTTTTTTTACTAGGAAAAAGTCTACCACAGCAAATGTGGACCGTCTGTAAACTTAATTGTATTTCTTAATTACTGCATGAAATCCTAGAGCCCCAACCATTCATGTGTCTTTCTTGGTCCACCTGGCACATATATTGCACAGGGCAGACCAAAAATAAGAAGAAACATTAAAGGCAGAAGGCAAGAACATTTAATTATTGCCACAGATGGGTCACCTAACTAAATCAACACTTCACTTTACAAAGCACAATGAATTGTTGTAGCAAATAAAGTGGGGAGGAAGTGATGGAGCAACAGAATGAAAAGGGAAAGGAAATTAGGCGTTTTATTTAACAACTGAGCTGCTAGCATAAATCCTAGCAGAGGCATTGAAGTTACTTAAAGACTGAATGCTCTCCCAAGAAGATCATGGTCACTGCAACAACTTGAGACTCTTGAGCCTCGAAGAGGGCACAGAGAAGGCAAATATTGATCGCTTTTTGGAGAAACACTTATTGGAAGCTTTGAACTTACCACCAGCCACTGCTATAAATAGATGCACCATTCACTTCAACTTCCCTTTAAGAATGGAGACCCACATTATTAATGAAAGGGATAAATGGCTAATTCTAAAGGCAGTCAAAGAGGTAAACATTTCATTTGATGTGGCCAGAGTCAGTCTTTTTCAGGCTGTTTCCTCCTGGAACACAGAAAGACAGAAGAGCATTTTTAGAAGTATGGCAGTGATGTTTTAAGATAGTATCCCTTCTATTATACACTACTGAGCTATGCTGCAAATTAAATGACAGAACCAATCTAAATGGCTTCAGCATATAGAGGAAGCATTACAGTTTTTACAACCACATCTCATTGTGGCAGCTGAGAGCAATAAAACGACTCAACATGATGTGAACACTGCAGACCCTAAATGGTCCAACCTACTCCCACCAGAAAAAAGCAAAAGTGATGAACAGAGGCTGGAAAGTAAGTAGCTGTACCCCTGTACCCCAAGATCAAGAGTGAGAGAACACTAAACATGGAGGTGTGTCCATATTCATTAAAGGTATCCACACCTCCAGGCTAGTTGCGCAGCATAATGCATCTGAGGTTATCCAAGTGCAACTAACTCTGGGCAAAATTACAATCCAGATTGTAGCCTGCTACAGATCCCCCACCATGCCCCAGGATTCCCACTCCTCTTTTCACGATATACTGGAAAATGTTAGGGTTCAACCAAGCACCCTAATAATGAACAATTTCAACTATCCCACCATTAACTGGGAAAACTACTCATGTACCAACTCCTTCACTCAAAGCTTTCTGGCATTCATAAATTCCAATGCCCTGGATCACACCCCCACCAGGGGCAACAATATCCTAGACCTAGTCATTACTAACATGAGTGACTGGTGTTCCATGCCTGAAATCATCTCATTGGTCAGATCCGACCATAAGCTAATCACCCTAGATATCCGCATCCCGCCCCGACCCATGATTAAGGAAACCACGGTAACAAATTTCACCAAAGCCAACTTCATGCTTCTTAAGACAGAAGTGGCGAACTTCATGATGCCCAAGCAGATGGACAATACAGTTAAGACTGCTGAATCCTACACAAATGTACTCTATAAGCACTTACACGAGTGCATGGATCATGCTATCCCAAACAGAACCAAGACACTATCCTCAAAAAAAGGAAGCCAATCTGGCGGTCCCCTGCCATAAACAAACTCTACAACAGAAGGAAGAAACTGTTGCAAAAGAGAGTAAAATCCCATGTGTGGAGGAGCTGCCTGGTCAGCCTCAGTAAGAAGCTGAGATCCCTTATAACACCCTCCAAAGCTAGCTATGAAAACAAAATCACCACTGATTCTAAGGGCAACCACAAAGCATTCTATAGCTATGTCAGGTATCTCAATGGCAACAGCCAGATCTACTCTGAGTTACAGCACAAAGGCATGAAAATTACAGAACCAACTGATATTGCCAGCATCCTGGCAGATAGGTTCAGTGCTAACTTTACAACCCTCTCACCCCCTAAAAGGCCCATATCTGTACAGGAAGAATGCAGAGTCCCTGTAATCACATCTATGCAGGTAAAAGCTGCACTCTCTAAAACCAAAAACACAGCATCCATGGGACCAGACAACATCCCAGGGTGTGTTTTACACAAACTTCTGAATGAACTGGCTCCCCACCTAAGCACCATGTTTATAGTCTCACATCAGGCTTTGTGCCCCCTGAATGGCATACAGCAACAGTTATCCTACTCCACAAAGGGGGAGCCACCACTGATCCTGGGAACTATCACCCTATTAGCCTGATGAGCCTGGTGTGCAAGGCCATGGAACATATCATGGAACTCATAAACAAAGACATTGGTAACCTCCAAACTCTGGACCCCACCCAGCTCTGGTTTGTGAAAGGCAGATCATGCCTTCTGCACCTGATCGACTTCTTTGAGGCAGTCTCCAAAGCCGTAGACAAGGGCAAGGTGGTTCACACAGCCTAGCTTGACCTCGCTAAGGCTTTTGACACCATCCCCCATTCTGGAATTATAGCCAAACTCACTAAGCTAGGTGTAAATCCCTATGTCACGAGATGGGTTGCCAACTGGCTCACTGACAGAACCCACACTTTAAATGTTGCAGACTCCAAATCTGACTTCAAACCAGTGACAAGTGGAGAGTACCACAGGGTTCAATCCTGGGACCTCTCTTGTTTGGTATCTACTTCTCTGAAGTACAGGCTAATACAGAAGGCCTCTGGCTAATGAGGTTCACAGATGACTGCAAACTAGGAGCCATAGTCGAGTCCCGAAATGATGTGGACATCCTACAGAAGGGCCTTACCGAGACTGATGAATGGTGTCAGAGGTATGGCCTCAAGCTCAATGCCAAAAAGTGCATTGTTATCCCCTTTGGTTAAAAACTTTGTACCCATGAACTACCACATAAATGGCAGTCAACTTAATGCTGAATGTGTGATAAGAGACATTGGGACCCAGGTGGACAGTAGTCTCTCCTTTGATAATCACATCACCACAGTAGTCAGAAAATCCTTCTGTGGCACACCTCATCACAAAAGGGTTTTCATCCAGGAAAATAGAGGTCATTGTTCCCCTCTACTCAGCACTCATTAGACCCATTATAGAGTACAACGCCCCTTTTGGGATGTACCTCACAAGACATCTGCAGCAGCTGGAAAGGCTACAGAAGTACCTCACAAATAGGATTACTGGCCTCAAATAGATGCCCTACACCGACCATCTCAAAAAACTCCAGCTTTACTCCGTAGCATTTCGCCTACTCCGAAGTGATCTCTGCCTAACATATAAAGCTATGTTAAACCCAGAGCTGTTGGACATGCTACACCTTAAGAAATCTCAGTCCCTCCGAGCTACATGCTCTAGGGACCTAAACCTTGTCACCACAATAAACTGGACATGCTGGAGGGATAGATTCCTGTCCCAGAGACTTCCTTTACTCTGGAATAAGGTACCCATTTATGCCAAAGTTCCTCATTAGCACTCTTCAAGAAAAATCTTGATGAGTCGATGTGAATTAGGAAATACACCCCGAGGATCACTTCTGTGGCTCTGCTCGACAGGGGCACAGGAAATTAACTTTCTTGGGTGGCGTAAGCCAGGGAACCTTGTTGGCTAGGCTTACTTAGGCCCTTGGGCCGATAGCCTAGTACCTGCCTATGAACCTTCATCTGAGAACCATGTCCACTACACAGGGAGAATGACCATCCAGCTCATTCTAAGAAAAAAGTCGTTAAGAAGATATTCTCAGACAACAGTAAAACTAGTGTTGTCTCAAATCTGTCAACATCAATCAAGATTGATGCTGCTGGGCTACAGAATGCCATCACAGGTAGGTCAGGAAAATATTCTTTGAAATCAATAGCCAAAGCAATGTCTTTGACGTTGGACTCCAAATCAAGTGTAGAAAATTATGGCAAAGGTGCCACTTGAGTGACATAAAATAATGGTGTTACTTTGACCACACATAGGACCTGAGTGGACGAAATGGAAATTGTTTTTGTTTCTCAACATTTACTCCGCATTTGAACTTGCTGTCATAACCTAGATCATCAACTACCCACTGAGTATAGAGTTTATTTCAGTTGCTGGCTGTGTACATACATATTGCCTTCTTTTGGACTTTTCTCTTTCTCTCCGGTAATTACCAATGGCATCTAGGGAGAGGGCTATCTTTAGCGAACAGTATATTAGCAATGATTTCCTATTTAATCTGTTTAGAGTAAATACATTTTCTTTCTGTTCACAGTTTTCTGTGAGTGTTAGAGGTCTGTTATTCCCATGGAAACATAAAGTGATGAGAAAATGGTTACAGAAGGAGACGTGTGATATACTCTTTGCTCAAGAATGTAAAGTTGCCAAACAACATCAGAGGGTTTTATGCTCTGTTTGGAATGAGATTTCATTTGTAATCTCCACTCTTAAGTCTAAAGCAGGAGTGCTCATAGGAGTGAAAACTTCTTTGGGATACAAACTGCAGCAGAATCTTTCAGATAAACAGGAAGTGGACATTAGGACTATTTACATCTTCAGTGGGTGTTTGGACATTAGGATCAATTTATGGCCATAACAGGGATTACACAACTTTTTTCCTGAATTATTTGCAATGGTGGAAGCAATTGGGGGGGGGTGACCCTAACAAGACTGTTTAGCGGGGGTCTTCAATGTAGTTATAAATTCAGTGAGCAGGAAAACTGTTCCAAAAAGGGAGATTCATATTAGAGCTTAAAATGTTATCCACAAGGCCAAAAGTTATCTGGGGCTAGTAGATATATGGAGAATGATAATTCTAAAAGATAATCTCATTCACATACAGCTCCCTTCAAGGAATCTCTAGCAGCCATCTAGTTTAACTTCACTGGGTTTAGCCAGCTCGGTTGTAGAAACCCATATCATGCCATCTCCTAACACTGATCATGAAATGGTATTTCTTGCTTTAGTCCCACAAACATCTCCTCTCAGGATGTAGATGGAGAATTGATCCATTAATTCTTCAAGATGCTAATATAAAAACTCAAATCCAGAAACTTTTAGGGCAATTTATATTAATCCCCTACTATGAGTATGCCAACTGTGATATGGTGGGAGCCTCTTACGTTAGAGCTCCATAGTATTTGTTCTTGGGCCAAAACACATTGTTGGTGTCATTCAGAAGTAATCTTGAAGCACTGGAGGTCCAACTTGCTGCAGTATAGCAGAATTTCGATTGCCATCCTTTTGAACCCCTTCTTTGTCAAAGAATATAACATTTTACATCAGTGCCTTAAAATGGCCTTACAGGCTAGGACACAGATTTTTGTGGAAATAGTAGTTACCCAAGCTGTGCTGAGGAGAACAAATCAGGTAAATTGTTGACAAAGAAAATCAAACTTAGAGTGAGGATGTCTACCATCTCTGGTATGAGAGCTCCCAAATTCTGACAATTAATCATCAATATTAGTGGGAGCGAGTGATACTTAAATCTTTCTTTCAAGCCTTATATAAAGATCCTAACCCCAATAGCCTTGCTAAGGATTGTCTTCATGCTTTACTTCAAAAGGATAACTTACCTAGCCATTCTGACTCCTGTAAAATAAATCTTAAAAGCACTTATTACTGAAGAGGAAGTCAGTAAAGCAATTAGGCCTATGAAACCAGGGAAAGCTCCTGGCCTTGATCGTTTCAATGCAGAACTTTCTGGAGTTGTGTAGCATGAATTGACACCACAACTGGAGTTTCTTGTTAACTCCTTTCAGCACACACACTCCATTAATTACTCATCCAGTTCCTCTATATTCACAGCAATAACCTAATAAGGACCCCACCATGCCTTGTAATTATAGGCCCATATCCCTTCTTAATGTAGATATTAAGATTTATGCCAAAATGTTAGCCAACTGTTTAAAGGGAATTCTACCATACTTCATTTTAAACATGCAAGCTGGCTTTATTAAAGAAAGTAATGTTAATGATGTTTATACTCTGCTTTTATACTTTCTGGGGCTCAAAAATGTGCCTGAGCCATTGGCAGCTTTCTTTGTAGAATTCAAAAAAACGTTTTGATTCAGTTCGTTGGTTCTGTTTTGGAAGGTCTGGGAAATCGTGCATTTTCCAGTGGAAGTTTTAAATATGGTTAAGGTCCTATACAGAAGACCTCTTGCCTCTTTCCTCACTAATAATATTATCTCAGAGCCATTTCCCTTGCGAAGAGGTATCTGAAAAAGGATGCCATCCACCTGCTTTATTTTTACTAGCTATTGAGCTGCTCAGTAGACTGATAAACCAGAAAACTATGATGTTGGCTGGTTCGTATCTGATACTGAAATCAGAGCTCTTCTGTCTGCAGCTGATTGGTTAATTCTTACTAGTTACCCTGCATGAGGTAGTCTTAACAAACATACTTCACTAGAGGAGTTTGGGGTTTTTTCTAGGTTGTGAGTAAAGTTCTCTGAAACTGAGTTAGTCCCAGTTAATTCAGTTGCAAAAACCCTTATGCTCTCTGGCCTAATCTTACCTTTTCAAAGGATGAGAAAGATTCCCCATTACTTAGGACTTATCTTAATCTTAGACATTCAAAAAAATGTAAAAGTTAACTTACAAAACATCTTGAAAAAAGCCTTTATTTGGGTCCATGCATGGAGGCAATTACATTTTATCCCTGATGGGGCGATGTTTATCCCCACTCTGGTGTTTCTTGCTCCAAGACATATCCCCTCGTTATCCTCCCACCCCCCTGGGTTAAGAAGATACAAAAAGTATCAGCTACCTTTGCTTGGAATGGGAAATGCAGAAGATTGGGCAAAACAGCAAGGATCACCTTCACCAATTTTATAGGGTTGGGCATCCTGGATTGGGAAGTTATAGAAATTTGAGTCTTCATAGAGGAAAACTTTATACTCATTGCCCCCATGGGGAATTGGTATCTCAAGGGTTTGCCAAAACATTTGAGGTGTTGGCATACTTTGTGACCTGATGTTGTCAGTCTTCATTTAATCATTGACATATGGTCTCAGTTCTGAATATCAGATCCTACCCAGAATGCTCCTCTCCAATTTACCTCAGATCTTGTTTGCCACTTTCTTGGACAGACATGTTTGCCTTTGTTCTCAAGCTAAGTAAGGATTTTTTCTAATTGCTTTGCTTTTCTTCTTTTTCCAGCAATTAAATGAATTTCTGTAGTTATCCATTCCCTTTACTTCTTTCTCGCGTAGTTGTTAATTACCGCTGTTGCTAATTTTCTCCTTTTTCTGTGCACTTTGTGTACCTCTCCTTCTACCACTGTTGGGAGATAGTTCTCTCTCTGTGCATGATACCCTTTCCTTAAAGCCCTTGTACCTCTCCTTCTACCACTGTTGGGGGATAGTTCTCTCTCTGTGCACAATACCCTTTCCTTAAAGCCCTTGTACCTCTCCTTCTACCACTGTTGGGGGATAGTTCTCTCTCTGTGCACGATACCCTTTCCTTAAAGCCCTTGTACCTCTCCTTCTACCACTGTTGGGAGATAGTTCTCTCTCTGAGCACGATACCCTTTCCTTAAAGCCCTTTACAAACCTTTAACTATTTACTGTGTTTAAATGGGTGCTTGTTTTCCTGTGTATTCCTCCACCCATCTGTCGTGGGCGTGTGTGGTGTAACTGAAACTTTCCTTTTCTTTGTTAAGGCTGAAATACCTAGTACCCTCCAGCCTTAAGAAATGCCAGTAGTGTGTCAATAAAATTCCTTCTTCAGACTTACACACATATGTATACTGCTTGGGACCACTCCTCCTGCAATGCCATGGCTTTAGCTCAGAACTGCCCTTGTTCACATCATGTCTGCTAAGAGAAATAAGCAAACTTACATTTTGTCACCTTCCTCTCCTTCCATCTTCCTCACTAGCACTGATATTCTAAAAGTCACCGATGGATGTTGGCACTGAAGCACTGAAAATCAAAAGTCAAATCCTCTGTGCCATAGCTTAAAATAAATGATTACTCCTAACACAAACTAACCAAAATGGATGAATGAAAGAAGGAGCCAAGGAGCAGAAACTTCTGTTTTAACACAACAAATTAAGTGCTTGTGTCCACTGTAAAAAGGACTTCTTCAGAATAATACATAACACAAACTTCCTGATATATATATATATATATATATATATATATATATATATATATATACACTTAAAACATCACCTGACTATGATTATAAAACAATTGTCACATCAATTAGTTGCTAAGTTACCTTAACTAGCCAGCCCACTTTTATGCAGTTCAAGACCACTTATATATTCTGCACTCAAAAAAAAATACTAAGTTCAGAAACTTAATAAAAATCATAAAAATACTATCAAAACTACAAATAACAACAGCGGTTGTTGCAAATAGTTAACATAAAAGAAACCCTTATTACACACAAAATTGTGCTCTTAGCTTTAACACACTAGAAATGGAAGTCGATTCATTGAGACCTAGGGGGTTAATGGCATTAACCCTTAACTGCCACTTCAACTCCATATACTGCGAAAATAAATCAACAGGTCCACCCGGTCAGTCAATATAAACTTAAAGGAATGGGTAGGGTTCTTTTTTATATGTTTAGCCAAGGCATTCTGTTCATCACCCTTTGCAATATCAGAACAATGCTGCTGATATACTCTATCCTTAAAAGCTCTTTTAGCGTTGCCAATATAAAAACTTTCACAGCATCGGCACTTTGTGACATAATTACCCCTTTACTATAGCAGTGAAATCTCTGGGTTAACTTAATAACCCCATAATTCTGGATACCTACTTCTGTCACTTCTAACACATATTTACATTGTGAGCAGTGGCCACATTTCACCATAACTGTATTAAAATGGTTAGGGACAGGCCTTTCCACAAGGGTTTTAAAGCACACATCTTTTTTGTAAACAACAAGGGGCTTAACCCCCACCCTATTAAGGTGCTCCTGTTCGACACCAAAAATACTTCTGTTTTTAAAATGCACATTATATGTTAAAACCAAGGCCTTTGGAAAACCTTTATTGTCATTATTATTATTACAACTGCTCTTTGGGGCAACAGTTTGAACACAAAATGGGAGAAAAATGCCCAGGCAATCGTTTCCTCACCACCTCATCAAAAATACTATTCAAAAAGACCTCAGGATATCCCCTACTTCTCAACATCACTCTTAGGCTAGAGACCTCTTTGAAAAAGGCTCACATTGCTCACCATTCTGGCCAGCCTCACACACTGCCCCTTCACCAAGGATTTCTTTTGATGGAGGGGGTGGCAACTATCAAAATGAAGAAATGAGTTAGAATAAGTTGGTTTTCTATACAACGTATAAGGCATTGTCAGGTGACCTTTTAAGTGTGTGTGTGTGTGTGTGTGTGTGTATATATATATATATATATATATATATATATATATATATATATATACATATATATACATATATATATCTATATCAGGAAGTTTGTGTTATGTATTATTCTGAAGAAGTCCTTTTTACATTGGATGAAACTGCTTAATTTATTGTATTAAAACAAAAGTTTCTACTTCTTGGATCCTTCATTCATTCATCCTTTTTGGTTACTCTGTGCCAAAGCTCCTTGGCACTGCTGGACACTGGTATTGAAGCACTGAAAATCAAAAAGTCAAATTCTCAGTGCCGAAAGCTCCTCAGCACTGACAGACATTGGTACTGAAGCACTGACAGTCAAAAAAGTCAAATCCTTGGTGCCAGAAATTCCTCGGCACTGATAGTCATGGTACTGAAGTGTCAGCACCGACACCCTCTATTGCTTCTGAGCCTTCAGTGCCGAGGACGTATGTGCAGATTTAATCCCCTAGCTCAGTTCCAAATGTCTCAACTCCAAGCACTTCTTCTCTGCCAACTAATCCAGCAACGAGTACTTCTAGTTGGTAGTCACTCAAGTTTCAGTATTCCCCATCCACCCATCTTTTTTTTCTGGGGAATTACTTGAGATCCTTTTGCATAGAACCAAGTCTCCCTCAGAGTCCTCCATCTGTTCCACAAAAAAAAAAAAAAAAATCAGAGGAGTTCTTTGGCACTATAGGAACCTCCCAGGGCCTTATCTGCCTGATTAGCCCCAAGGGACAGACTCAATTCCAATTGATTCAGAGCCAAGTCTGCACCTTGGGGCATTGGCTCAGGTCATTTGTTTTTTTTGTCTCGGAGGCAGTCTTGCTGGAGCAGAGAGTGACCATGGTTCTGAGGCAGTCTATCTCAGTTCCAGGCTTTCTTCTCTCTTAGGGGGGACCAGCCTTCAAGGCTATGGAGTGAACATTGGCTGCCTCAGCCACTCAATTGACCTCTTCCTCCTCAAGGCATATTTTTTCCTCAAGTCCAGTTACCCAGCCTGCTCCTCCACTGGACCAGTGAGTGCTAAAACCTCACAAGACTCAGATACAGATTCTGTCTTCTTCTGATACCTTCCCAGACCATCCCCTAGATGAGACCCATCAGAAGAAAAAGTGCAAGAAGAACCACTTATAGCCCCCTGATAATTTGTATCTGGAGGCAGCCTGAAAATTGTGATACAGGGGTGATTGGAACTTACAAAATCCCTACCCCTGAGGAATCAGCATACCTGCAGGCTTTTCATACTCGCCCATCTACCTCTTGAGTAACTCTGCCCATGGATGACCCTTTTCAGTTGACTGCAACTCCACTATCCCTAGGAGGCCAGATGAGTATATTCCATGGTCATAGTGGCTGCCACACAACAGGAACTGGCTGAGGAAAGGTCTTCTATCTATCCACTCAACAGAGAGTCTCAGATGATGGATTGGTTTGGCAGAGGATTTGCATTTTATCAATCTTTACCTTATGATCTTTGAAATTTCTGGCACTTTACACCAAGCTTCAAGGGATCTGGTCAAGGAGCTCTCAGATACCCTGGCACTTATTAGACCCATTATAGAGTACAATGTCCCTTTTGGTATGTACCTCACAAGACATGTACAACAACTGGAAAGGCCGCAGAAATACCTCACAAAGAGGGTTACTGGCCTCAAACAGATGTCCTATGCAGACCGTCTCAAAAAACTCCAGCTTTACTCCGTTGCATATCGCCTACTCAGAGGTGATCTCTGCCTGACATACAAAGCTATGTTAAACCCAGAGCTGTTGAACATGCTCCACTTAAAGAAATCCCAATCCCTCCATGCTACACACTTTAGGGACCTAAACTTTGTTACCACAATAAACCAAACATGCTGGAGGGATAGATTCCTGTCCCAGAGACTTCCCATACTCTGGAACAAACTACCTATCTATATCAAACAAAGCTCCTCATTAGCACTCTTCAAGAAAAATCTTGATGATTGGATGGGAAATAGGAAATTCACCCTGGGGATCACCTCTGTGGCTCTGCTCGACAGGAGCACAGGAAAATAATTTTTTTGGGTGGCGAAATCCAGGGTATCTTTTTGGCTAGGCTTATATAGGCCCTAGGGCCAATAGCCTAGTACCTACCTATGAACCTAAGAGCTATCTCAGAAAAGGCACAATATAAAATTGCCTCTCGCTTAGCTACCATGGAGTTTGTGTCTAATTCCTCCATGAGGCTCATTGCTCATGCAGCTGAAGTGACTACCAGAGCAGCAGGTTCCAACATAACTATAAAGAGACATGCCTGGATGCACTTGTGTAAATTTGCAGAGCCATTCAAGTCTTCATTCATCAATGCCCCCTTTGACAGATTGTCCCTTTTTGACACTAAAGTTTGAGAAACTTTGTCCAGGTATGAAAAAGATGAAAGGACCCCTTCTGCTCTGGGCATACACTTTTCTACTCCTCAACAGTCCAGGAACCAGAGGGGCAGGAAAATGTGATTCAAAGAGTCCCAGGGGCCTTTCCAGGATACGTGTGGCTATGGATACCCCATGGGGCAGAAGTGGCCCACATAATCAGGGTTTCAGGGACTCCTTTCCTGGAAAACCCTATCAGCACTCCTGAAAGGAGATCCAGTTGCTTTCCTCTGGAAGCAGTTGGGGATCATTTATCCTTGCACCAACACACCTGGTTCCAGATAACTCCAGATTTTTGGATGCACATGATCATAATCAGAGGTTACATCATACTCTGCCCTCCCATCTCCAACAAAATCTCCGATGTTCCACCCAGTCAGAGTGAACCAACAGTTATAGAAATTCAAAAACTGCTAGAAAAAAAGAGTCATCCAAGAGGTCCTGCCAGACTAGATAGAATCTGGAGTTTACTCAGGATTCTTTTAGTGCCAAAAAAGATAGGGGACTGGAGACCAAATTTGGATATAAGTTTTTTGAAGAAGTCCATTCGACAGACGAAATTCTGGATGGTCACATTTTAGTTTATCCTTCCGTTTCTAGGGAAAGAAAATTGCATGTGCTTGATGGATCTACAGGACATGTATTACACACTTGCTCCAGGAAATTTCTCTGCTTCTGGCTGGGAGCCAGTCATTATCAGTTCAGGGCTCTGCCCTTTGGTATCACCACCACCCCCAGGGTGTTCACTAAAAGCATGACAGTAGTAGCAGCTCACTTGAGACTGCACAGATTCTGGATATCTCCATACTTAGATGACTCTCTCATTAAAGTTCCCACCAGGCATCTACTAGAGCAAACAAGAAACTACATACTGTAGACCTGCACCAACCTGGGTATTACCATAATTACTGAAAACTGCAACTAACTCCAACACAGACTTTAGAATTCATATGGGCAGTACTAAATACCAAGACTTGCATAGCCTCCCTTCCTTATCTTAGATTACAGAAGATCAAGGTCCAAGAAAAAAAAAAAACAACAGAAGCAAGAGAGTAGCCACAAAACTAGACTTACATGCCTTAGGTTTGATGGTGGCAGCCATTACTTTAGTCCCCCTAGCAAAATTTCACATGAGAAGTCTGCAGTGACTTCTAGCATCTAATTGGTCCATACTGTATCAGCCAATGTCAGATTAGTTTTTGATTACCAACCACTGCAAGAAAAAGCTAGCTTGGTAGATTTAGTCAGAAGAAATTCTCCTGGACCACCCCTTTTTCTCATGTCAACTCCAAGCTATAGTGACCATGGACACCTCCCAGATGCCCTGGATGGGCATTATCTGGGCAAGACAATCCAAGGCACTTGGTGTCCCATGGAGGCCAGCTTGCATATCAATGTTCTGGAGCTGAGAGCACTGTGTTTAGCATTGCAGGCCTTTCAGACTGCTCTCCCCTTGGGAATAATTGCAATTCAAACAGATAATATGTCTATAGTTTGGTACATCAACAAGCAGGGAGGAACCAAGTCTTACTCCCTTTGTCAATACATTCTCAGAGTTTGGCAGTGGACTCTTCCAACCACTTTCTGATAGCAATGAATATTCTGGGGAGTTACAATGTGATAGCAGACAAATTGAAGAGATGTATTCTTCTGCCTCATGAGTAGTCTCTCAATCACAAAGTGGCAGAAAAGATTTTTCGTCACTGGGGCCAACCATGCTGTGACTTATTTGCATCACCTCTGAACATCAAGTACAGCAGCTGTTTTGCCCTGGCCCCCCTCTGGGGGAGTCCTCAAGAGATGCTGTCCTACACAATTGGCCCTCGGGATTTCTGTACACCTTTGCCCCAATTCCATTAATTCCTCAGTTTCTAAAGAAAGCCATCAGGTTGAAGAGCAAGGGAATCCTCATTGCTCCCTTCTGGCCTCAACAGATTTGGTTCCCCCTTTATTTGGCCTTATCTGATTCAACGACTTTGGACTCTGGACCCAGACCCAGATCTCCTGTCCCATCCAGAGAAATTAGTTCCCCCAAATCTTCCAATCCTCAAGCTCACTGCTTGGCTTCTCCAATCCCATTGGCTGCCAGGCATAATCATTTATCTTCCCCAGTTTGTAGGATTCTTTTGGCCTTCCATCAACCTTCTGCCAGAAAACTCTATAACAGTAAATGGAAGAGATTTTCCTACTGGACCCATGATAATAACATTGACCCTTTCTCCACTCCCATTGACAACGTCTTTAGAGTTTTTAGCTTTTCTCTTTGAAGAAGGAGCCTCTTTCTCTACTATCAGAGATCAACTATCAGCTATTTCTAATTTTCATAATGGATTCAAACACTATTCATTAATTTCTCATAAATTTTACAAATTGCTCTTAAAAGGGAACTTGATGTTAAAGCCTTTATATAAGGATCCATCTGCACCTTGGGATCTAAACATAGTCTTACAGACAATAGTACATTCCCTCTTTAAGTCTGCTGCCAACTACAACCTGAAATTCTTATCTTGTAAACTATATTTCTGGTACCGATTACTTCCTCCAGAAAATTTTCAGAAATTCAAGCCTTATATTGCAAATCACCATATTTGATATTTCACAAAGACAGGGTCTCCATGAGAACAAACACTTCTTTCTACCAAAAGTGATGTCAGAAACAAATATTAATCAGGTAATCAGTTTACCAGTATTCTTTCCCAATTTCTCAAACAAAAGTGAACACTGTTTGCATTTATTGGATGTTCATAGACATCTGTGCTTCTATCTTCATGGAACAAAAGACATAGGAAAAATATGACCAACTGTTTGTTACCTTTTCAAGTGCCAGAATGGGTAAGCCAGATGACTAAAAGAATGTATATCCTTCATTTGCAATGAGAGGAAAAGTCAAATAACCTGGGCCTGTTAGGGCACACACTAATAGAGCCATAGCTATTTCAGCAGTTTCTCATTCTAAGTCTCCCATGGACGATGTTTGTGCAGCTGCAACATGGGCTTCCCCACGTACCTTTATTATTCATTAGAAATTTGATTTGGTACCTAGTGGAAGAGCGTTATTTGGTTCTATGGTGCTCGGAAATATCTTTCTGTGAGTCCTCTCAAGATCTAAGGTAGCTGGGGAATCTGTCCCATATGTCAAGGATCAGATAAAGAAGTTATGTACTTACCGTAATGTTCCATCTGTGTTGTTCATCTTCGTTTATCCTTGACTCCCCACCCTCCATCCCCCTTCCATTCAGACCTCTTGATGGAATGAATTATGGTCCTGTTTTGCATTTTTTTATATATAACACCAGATAAAGGTGTTATTAAGATTATATATTTTGTCATTTCTTTTCTAGATGCAAACTCAAACTGAGGTAAATTGGAGAGGAGCATTCTGGGTAGGACTTAAGCTCAAGAGTTTTTTGTTCTTGTGAGCTATAGTAATGACCGAATCAGTTCCGATATTTGGAACTGAACCTATTTGTCAAGTTAATTAAGATGGACAACACAGATGGAATGTTATGTTAAGTACATTTTATTTTATTTATTTATTTATTTTACATTTGTTAACTGGGCTAGTCCAACTGGATATATGTCCATTTTCAGTACAGGCCTGGGGAGATCAGCTCCACATTAAGTAAATAATACAGATCAGCATAAAAGAAAAAAAGAAGAATTTTCATATAAGAACTTAATATTGAGAGAAGTGAGTACAGAGTTTATGACAGAAGTACAGTACTATAGAGAAAGAGAGTACAGAGTTTAGCACAGCAGTACAGTACTATCGACACAAAGTCTAACACAGAAATACAGTCCTATTTACATAGTAAAGGGTATGACACTAGTGAGTACAGAGTTTAATACAGCGATATAGTACTATTTACATAGTAAAGGGTATGACATTAGTGAGTACAGAGTTTAATGCAGCAGTATAGTACTATTTACATGGTAAAGGGTATGACATTAGTGAGTACAGAGTTTAATGCAGCAGTATAGTACTATTTACATGGTAAAGGGTATGACATTAGTGAGTACAGAGTTTAATACAGCGATATAGTACTATTTACATGGTGAAGGGTATGACATTAGTGAGTACAGAGTTTAATACAGCAATATAGTACTATTTACATAGTAAAGGGTATGACAGTGAGTACAGAGTTTAATACAGCAATATAGTACTATTTACATAGTAAAGGGTATGACATTAGTGAGTACAGAGTTTAATACAGCGATATAGTACTATTTACATGGTAAAGGGTATGACATTAGTGAGTACAGAGTTTAATACAGCAATATAGTACTATTTACATGGTAAAGGGTATGACATTAGTGAGTACAGAGTTTAATACAGCAATATAGTACTATTTACATGGTAAAGGGTATGACATTAGTGAGTACAGAGTTTATAGGTTCATAGGTTCATAGGTTCATACTAGGCTATCTGCCCGAGGGCATTTATAAGCCTAGCCCATCGTTTTGTGGTTTACGCCACCCCTTTAGTATGGGGAACTATACCCATTATTTTGCTGTGCCTCTGTCGAGCAGTGACACTGAGGTAATTCCTGGGGTATATCTGCGATCTCCCATCCATTGGTCAAGATTTCTCTTGAACAAGGCCAGCGAGGTGCTCTGCCTCACATGTACCGGGATTTTGTTCCACAGCATAGGGAGTCTTTGGGTGATGAATCTATCCCTCCAGCACATCCTATTAATAGCCGTGTCGAGGTTTAAGTCTCCCGCCCTTGTGGCTCTGATGGATCTAGATTTTTTGAGGTGAAGCATATTCATCAAATCTGGGTTTGACATGGCCTTGTATGTTAGGCAAAGGTCACCTCTGAGCAAGCGGTGCGACTGAATAGAGCTGGAGTTCTTTCAGTCGGGCAGCATAGGACAGATTTTGAGACCCTTTATCCTTTTGGTGAGGAACTTTTGTGTCCTCTCCAGCTGCTGCAAGTGTCGGGTCAGATACATTCGAATGGGGCATTGTACTCAATCATTGGTCTGATGAGTGATGAGTAAAGGGAGACTATGACCTCCCTTGATCTAGATGAGAATCCCTTCATGATAAGGTGGGCAATGTAGAAGGACTTCCTAACTACTTTAGCTACATGGGTGTCGAATGACAGACTACTATCAACCTGGGTCCCCAGGTCCCTGATAACTTCTTCTGTGCTCAGTGGATTGCCACCTATTTGGTAGCTAGGGGTAACCTTGTTTTTCCCGAAGGGTATGACTATGCATTTTTTTGGCATTTAACTTTAGGCCGTGGCTCTGGCACCAGTTATCCGCTTCTGTGAGACCCTTCTGAAGGATATCTGTGTCAGATGTGTTTTCTACTATGGCCCAGTTTGCAGTCATCTGCAAACTTTGTCAGCCATAACCCTCCTGTGTTTGCTTGTACTTCGGAAAAGTAGATGCCAAACAAGAGTGGGCCCAGGACTGAGCCCTGTGGGACACCACTTGTGACAGGCTTTGAGTCTGACATGGCGCCAGCAACTCTGACCCTGTGGGTTCTGTCACTCAGCCAGTTTGCAACCCATCTTGTGATGTATGGGTTAACATTTAAGCTGATGAGTTTTTCAATGATACCCGAGTGGGGTATTGTATCGAAGGCCTTAGCCAGATCGAGGTAGGCTGTATGGACTGCCTTTCCCTCATCAATGGCTTTGGTGACTGTTTCGAAAAAGTCAACCAAGTTTAAAAGGCATGATCTGCCTTTGACAAAGCCAAACTGGGTTGGATCCAAAGTCTGCAAATTCCCTATGTCTTTATTTATGAGGTCCATTATGATCCTCTCCATGGCTTTGCAGATAAGGCTTGTGAAGCTAATGGGCCGGTAATTTCCAGGGTCTGTGGAGGCACCGCCTTTGTGAAGTGAGACCACAGTTGCAGTGCGCCACTCCTGGGTGCGTATCCAGAGGTAAGACTTTGATTAAACAGCTGTCGTAGCTGTGGGTTTAATTCCTCATTGAGTTCGTGGAGCACACAGCCGGGGACACCATCGGGTCCCATGGATGCTGTGGTTTTTGCTTTGGAGAGAGCAGTTCTCACTTGGGCGTTGGAGATGTTTGGGCGGCTGCACTCATTTGGTATAGATATCTCTCCTTTTGGGGAGGGGAGAAGTTTGCACTGAACCTGTCAGCCAGTATGTTGGCAATGTCTGTAGGATCAGTAATCTTCACATCATTTTGAACTAGTTCTGAGCATATCTGGGAGTTTCCTCCTAGGTTTCTAACATAGCTAAAGAAGGCCTTATGATTGTCTTTTGAGTCTTTAGCTATTTTTCTCTCGAAATTTGCTTTGGATGATTTTATGAGAGCTCTTAGTTTTTTACTTATAGTGATCAAGGGTGTCTTACCTTTTAAGGATTTTGCTCTATCTTGTAGTAGCTTCCTCCTTTTGTTGTAGAGTTTGTTTATGGCTGGGGTCCACCAGACTGGACGCTTGCCTTTGGTACAAAGAGTCTTTGTTTTGCTTGGGATTGCCTTATCCATGCAGTCCTGCAGGTGCTGGTAGAAGGCGTTTGTAAGTGATTCAGCGGCTTGAGTATTGTTTTTCGCCGGCTCGGGGGCCTGAAAGGAGACCACACTAGTCTTTAGAAGTGTGAAGTCGGCTTTTGAGAAGTTCTTTACTGTGGTCTTTTTTATTTCAGGTGGGGGTGGGATGAGGACCTCCAGCGAGATTAGTTTGTGATCTGATCTCACCAGTGAGGGGTATACTTCCGGTGTTGAACATTGTGCTCCCATGTTCGTGATGATGAGATCAAGTATGTTATCTCCTCTTGTGGGGATGGTGACTAGTTGTTCCATGGCATTTGAGTTTATGAATTCCAGGAACTTTTGGGCTAGGGTGTTTGGGCTTGAGTAGTGTTCCCAGTCTATATTAGGGTAATTGAAGTCACCTTTAATACAGCGATATAGTACTATTTACATGGTAAAGGGTATGACATTAGTGAGTACAGAGTTTAATACAGCAGTATAGTACTATTTACATGGTAAAGGGTATGATATTCAACATACTGCATGTTAGGAATGAAGGCACAGATTTAAAAAGTGAATTCAGGTAGTGTTAAAGTATAACTTAATGCACAAGAGAGTTTGTGTATATGCATTTAAAACAGAATGTTATACTCATAGTAAAAAGATAGTTAGTCTGTATACAGATGGTAGAGTTTTGCTAATAGCCGAATGAGTATACAAAGATCAAATACAGTGATATTTCCCTGGGAGTAGGAAAGTAAAAAAGGGGTTAAGTGAAATATTATGCATTCCACACTCTGGGTTTTGGGTGCAAGGTATACAGTGATGTTGTACTGTGGAGTATCAGTCAGGGTTAGTACAAGGGCATAGCCATTGTGTTTTTAGGAAGATTTTTAGTTGCTTTTTGAAGAGTGGTAATGATGACTGAGATACAAGTTTGCTGGGAAGACTATTCCAAGTCTTCCCCACAGAGTTTGAGAAAAGAGAATCACCTGCTCTGTTGTGGGATTTCTGGATGGTCACCAGTAGTTTATTCGCTGAGCGAAGAGTAGTAAGATTAGAGTAGGGAGAGATGAGGCTTCTGAGAATAGGAGTATTACTAGGATGGTACAGAGTCTTATCCGTGATGGTGAGTTGTTAAAACTCTAGCTTATTTTGCATTTCTAGCCATCCTAGCTGTTTGCGATTTTGACGATGGTGAGTTCTAAATGGGCAGCCAGTAGCAAATCTGGCAATATTGTTATAGGAAGTGGTTAGCTTATTAAGGTTACTTTTGGAAAGATTAGTATAAATGGGGGAGGCACAGAGGAGTGTAGAGATCAGATGGGTCTGGGCAATGGTAGTTTTGGCTTCAGGGGTAAGGAAAGGTTTTATCCTATATAAGGAACCAAGTTTTCTGTTTACTGTTTTAATAGAGTTGATGTGTGAGTCAAAGTTAAGGTTGTGGTCGATTGTTATACCTAAGAGTTTGGTAGTAGGGTCAGGCACTATAATTGTATCATTATTGGATGTAATAGTGAAATGTAGTGGGGTGGATTTTAGAGTTGGAGTAAATAGCAATAGTTTGTTTTTTTGGCATTTAGGAAGAGGCATCATTGTTGGAACCAGTTTTCCACTAGGTTAAATACTGTTTGGGTGATGGATTGGAGTTCAGAAGCAGTTGGGGCTTTACAAATTAAAGTGGCGTCATCTGCATATTGTATGCAGGTAGCCAGAGGTAGATTTATACTAAGGTCATTTATGAATATGGAGAAAAGTAGAGGTCCGAGGATAGAGCCTTGAAGGACACCCAGGGTAATAGGGAGATGTTTGGACAGTTGATTGTCCCATAGGACAGCCTGCTGTCTATTATGTAAGTAGGACTTAAACCATAGTAACGCCTGTGAATCAAGTGAGAAATATTTGAGTATGTTAAGAAGTATTTGATGATTAACCATATCAAAAGCTTTGGATAGGTCTAAGAAGAGTGCAGAGGAGAGCATGTTATTATTATGATGATTAATACAGTCTGTAAAGGACAGGAGAGCAGTGGTGGTACTATGGACAGGTCTAAAACCATGCTGGGTATTAGAGAGCATGTTATTATTATGATGATTAATACAGTCTGTAAAGGACACTAGAGCAGTGGTGGTACTATGGACAGGTCTAAAACCATGTGTTATTATTACGATGATGATTAATACAGTCTGTAAAGGACAGGAGAGGAGTGGTGGTACTATGGACAGGTCTAAAACCATGTGTTATTATTACGATGATGATTAATACAGTCTGTAAAGGACAGGAGAGCAGTGGTGGTACTATGGACAGGTCTAAAGCCATGTGTTATTATTACGATGATGATTAATACAGTCTGTAAAGGACAGGAGAGCAGTGGTGGTACTATGGACAGGTCTAAAACCATGTGTTATTATTACGATGATGATTAGTACAGTCTGTAAAGGACAGGAGAGCAGTGGTGGTACTATGGACAGGTCTAAAGCCATGCTGACAGCCAAAGTAGGTTATCTTGGAGAAGGTGGTCAAGAAGTTGTTGGTGGATGCATCTTTCCATGATCTTGGCTAGAGGAGAAAGAAGGGCTATTGGTCGAAAGGAGAGTACAGCTGAGTTACCACCTTTGTGGAGTGGGATAATGTGAGAAAATTTCCAGAGAGAAGGAATGTAACCTTCAGTGAGTGTTCTGTTAATTAGGATAGAAATGGGCTAGGCTAGTACTTTAGCTGCAGATTGAAGGTATTCACCAGGTAGGAGATCAGCTGAGGGAGTGCATGGTTTAAGTTTATGAAGTAAAGTATAGATGAGGGATGTTGGAACAGGTTTAAGTTGAAAGGTCGAGGGTATGCTTGGTAGGGAGGGTGAGAGGATAAAAGTAGTAGGAGGTAAGGTGTTTGCTAAAGATTGGGCTGTTTCAGCAAAGAAGATATTAAAAGCATCAGCAATCTGGTTGGCAGTGTGAAGAGAGAGATCTGATGGGGTTGGTGTTTTGGAGTGGCCTGGGTATAAAAGTCTATTAATGCCTGACCAGAAGGTTTGTGGATTTTGTTGTTGCTTTTGCTGGAGTTTAAAATAATAGTTTTTTTATCCAGAAATATTGATTTTTTGGTAGCATTTCTTAGCTGTCTGAAGTATTGACGATCAATTGGGTCTTTAGTATTTCTCCATTTGGACCAGATTTTATTTCTTAATCGGATTTGTTGCCTAGTCTCTTTAGTGAGCCATGGGGCCGCTTTACTTCTAGTTCTTATTGAGCGTGAGGTGGCATGGTATTCCAAGATTTGTAAGTATTTAGAGTTAAAATAGGCTACTGCTTCCTCAAGAGGGAGTAGTTTTAAGGGTGACCAGTTACAGGCTTGAAGTTCTGCCTGGAAGTTTGATGGATTGAAATGTTTTTTGTTCCGGGGGGTTTTGATGGTAGTTTGGTTTGGGATAAAGGTTTTTTGTCAAGTTATATAGGTAAGTGAGTGGTCACTGATGTCATCAGGAAGGATACCTACTCCGTAAGAGAGAGGATGGCTGTTAGTTAGGATCCAGTCTAAGGTACTTTCTTTGGCACTGGGTTTATGGATTCTGGTAGGGGAGGTAATTAATTGGGAGTAGCCATAAAGGTTTATATGGGTTGTGGGTTTGTGTGAGGTACAGGTGTTCCAGTCTATATTAAAGTCACTGAGTACAATAGTTTCCTGTGGAAAGGATGTAGAAAGCCAGCTGAAGATACTTTCTAGGATGCTGGTGTTATTGCCTGGAGGTAGGTAGGAGCATATTATATATATAGATTTATTAGCATTAACCTGGGGCTTGGAGATAAGTATTTCACCATTGTTATTTAGAGGTGGTTGTACTTCTAGTGAAGTAACCTGTAGCGTGGATTTGTATAGAATTGCTACCCCACCACCCTTTTTGGATATTCGGTCTTTTCTAAGAATATTATATCCTGGAGGAGTTATTTCATTGTCCTTTGTTCCTGGCTTGAGCCAGGTTTCTGTTAAGCATAAGATATGAAATGAGTGTGCATCAAGTAAAGCATGAAGTTGGCAAACTTTATTGTTTAGGCTCCTTATATTGAGATGAGCTATGAGTAGAAAATCTGGTGTTTTGCAGGCAGTGCAGGGTGAGGATGGATGTGGTGGGAGGGGGTTTATAGGGGTAGTGCTATTTGGTCCTGGGTTGGGGTGAATGTCCCCATGAAGGAGAGAGAGTTTTTGACTACTATAAGATGGTTTTAGAAGTTTGCAGAAGTTATTTTGTGATTTCCTATATTGGAGGTAAGTAAAATGGGCTACTGTGTGATACTTTGGTGTGAGATAGGTTGAGGTAGATGTTATGTTGGAATGGCTGTGGAAGGAAAGCTGACTTAATAGTAATGTTTGTTTTAGGGGTGGTGAGTTGTGGCATACTGTAGAGTTTCATAGCAGGTAAGTATATAGGGTATAGAAAGAATGGAGAGTGTAAGTGAAAGAAATAGATTTAAAAGTTTGGGTTTGATACTTAAGGGCATGGTGAGGGAAAGTACAGAATATAGTCAGACATTTGTAGATAGCTAGAGTGATAGTGTAGAGTATAGGAATGTTTAAGGAGTAATAGAGATTAGTTTCAGTATGTGAATGGGTGTGAAGGTGTTTAAACTATAATGAGTGCTTGACAGCTATTGGATAGTCCAGAAGTGGGTGTGGCTCAGGATGTTTAAGTGTAGGACCACTAGGGGTGGGTACATAACTTCCTTTTATAACCACCTGGCCCTAAAAGTACTTTCAGAATTTATCAGCTGGCCCAGCATATAGGGCTTGGTCATACTACTCTGGAGTTAATGGGCAATCCACACTTTGTTAATGAAAGGTGCCCTATTATTAATGTTGAATTGGAGACTCAGGGTACTAAATGGCTCTACATTCTGTCTATAGTAATAGCAGGCAGACATGTGCTTCATAGTTTTGAAAGTTTGTGTAATTCTTGGAATCTCTTGCATAAGGCCTCTTGGAAATTCCTTCAGATTCGGTAAATGATCTTTAGATCACGCTTCTCTTAACACATGTATGAAACACATCTCCCCTTAGAGAATTTGCAAATCCTGTTCCATCGCTGATTACAGCTAATTGATGCTGAGCATCCCATGTTTACCAGCTGTGGACTTCACAATTTAAGAATGCAGTCCTTTCTTCAGAAGGTAATTATCTCTCCAGTCAGCGATTACAACATATTATTGCCTGTATAATTCATTCTGAAGAAGGTCAGAAGTCAAAGGACATACCTTATGTTTATGAGAAGATAGTCCATTTGATTCACCAAGACTACTGGATTCCTAAGACTGGGATAATAGACGTGGGAAATGGTAATGTGGCATGCCTGGACTATGGATCAACCCACTTCACAGACTACGTGAATGTACAGTGGTCCTAAAATGTGGCATACAGCAATAACATGGATAAAGGATATATTAGAATTAGTTATACCCCAGGCCCCACCGCTTACTTGGGTTAATACAACCCATAATTCTGGGCTGCTGACAAATACATAGTCGTCAACAGGGATAAGAGTGCATATCATCTCTGAATGGAACAACCCTGAATATCTGTCTAATGACAGGCTTAAAATCTCGATTCTACAAAGAGTGGCATAGACTCCCTACGGTATCTGTCTGAACTAGCGATCCTACGAATGGGACTGTCAGCCCTGCTGTAAGAGAATCTGTTAATTCTTTATGGTCTGCATTTAATTGAGCATTAACTCTTTGTTTTATTTATTTTCATATGTCAGGATGCATGTTATATTCTGGACTCCTGTACACACCTCTTCTTAGGCACTTTGATCATTATATATTTTAATTAATGATAGATTAACGTATTACTGACATTCTGACATTGTATTAACACATCTCTTTTTATACGAGACCCCTACACTATATCTTTTTATTCTGTATGTAATTATTAACTGTTCAGTACATATGCATAATATTATTTATTTTGTCTTCTTCTGAGCACTTATGTTTTCATGTGATGTTTGCTGAGTTCTTAATTGATTATTAATGTTGCACTTTAAGGTTTAATAGTTTGTGGTTTGCCAGTAGGGTATCTCAGTAGCTTGACCTATTATCAGGTGTCCATAATGTAGCATGGAAAATGCTAGTATGTCAGCATGGTATAAAGATGGTATAATGGTGTGAAATAGATTAATATACTAGGCTAGTGACCACCAGGGTCTTCAGAAGCCTAGTCATACAACCAGTTTTGTACCCAAGTTCCTTGGATGCCAGTATGGTACAGTATAATAGTAAAGAGTTAACTAAGGATTATGTGTGGTGGGGATTAATTTACTTACTGTCAAACTCTGTCCATCAGAGACATGGGGGCTAATCTGGGGTGAATTTGTGATTTCTTATCCAGTGATCAAAGTTTCTTTTGAATATAGTTAGAGATTAACTTTTCTTCATGTAGATGGGAGTTTATTCAGTAGCATGGGAATCCTTTGAGACATATATTGGTCTCTCCACTATGTTCTGGTTATATTGCAGGCAAAGTTAAAGTCCTTAAATTTAGTATTTCTAGTGCTGTTTGCTTTGCAAATGTGCAAGAAATCCATCAGAGCTAGTTCTGAGGATGCCTTATATACTAGGCACAGATCACCCCTCAGCAACCTGTATGAGACTGAGTACACAGATAGGACCTTAAGGTTATCTGTGTAGGACAGGGTATTCATAACCTGGATTCTCCTGGTGAGGAACCTTTGAGTGTGTTCCAGCTGTTGCAAGTGCCTGATTAGGTACATGCCAAAGGAGGTGTTGTACTCAATGATGGGTCTGATAAGGGATGAGTAGAGTGGTACTATAACTTCCTTGGACCTGGATGCCATACCCTTGTTTATGAGTTGGGTGACGTAGAATGATTTTCTTACTATCTTGACTACATGATGTTCAAAGGCCAGATTATTGTCTACATATGTTCCCAGATCTCTAACTGTCAGATCAACTCTTAGGAATGTTTTATTGGTAGAGTAATAGGTTTGGATGGACAATTTTGCAAAGAGCACTATTATGCACTATAATGCATCTCTTCATGTTGAGTTTTTATCCGTGGCTTTGGCACCAGTCATTTTTTTGTGTTAGACCCCCTCAAGCTCCCAATTTAGAGTCATCTGTGAACTTGGTGAGCCAGAGGCCATTGACATTAGCCTTTACTTCTGAGAAGTAGGTGCCAAACAGGGGCGGACCCAACATGGAGTTCTGGGGTGCTCCACTGGTGACAGGTCTCCACGTGGAGGTGGTCTCACTGATCCTGCCTTCTTGGGTCCTATCTTTGAGCCAGCCAGCAATCCAGTGATTTATGTAGGGATTTATACCTAGTTTTGAGTGTTTGTCAACAATACCTGAGTGGGGTATTGTATCAAACTCCCTGGTCAGATCAAGGTAAACAATATGCACTATTTTCCCCTCTTCCAAAGCCTTGGTGACCCTCTTGAAGAAGTCTACTATGTTGTGTAGGCAAGACCTTCCCTTAACAAAGTCAAACTGGGATGATCCAGTGTCTGTAGGTTGCCAATGTCCTTGTCAATCATTTCCCTGATAATTCATTCCATGGCTTTACTTGTCAGACTGCTGGGTCTTTAGTTCCGAGGGATGGTTAATGGTTCACCCTTATGAAGACGGATGACCGTTGTGGCCCTTCATTCACCTGGCATGTATCCTGTTTGGAGAATGTATTTGAAGAGTACTTCAAGAGGTCCTGCTAGGCTATCTTGTAGGCTATTTAGGAGGCAACCAGGGATATTGTCAGGGCCCACTGAAGCAGTGCTCTTGGCCTTATCATGCACCACCAAGACCTGCTCTCTATTGATAGCTGGGGGGTTATGCTAAAACGGATTTCACTGGAGGTAGTGTGAGGTGGGATCATGAAGTTAGAGCTAAATTTATCAGCCAGTAGATTTGTTATGTAATCCTGGTGAGTGAAGGTTGTACAATTTACCACCAGTTCTGCACACTGCTGAGTGTTAGATTTTTAAGGTTCCTGACATGGCTGAAGAAGGCCTTGTGATTATCCTTATCTAAGGTTCCTGACATGGCTGAAGAAGGCCTTGTGATTATCCTTATCTAAGGTTCCTGACGTGGCTGAAGAAGGCCTTGTGATTATCCTTATCTAAGGTTCCTGACGTGGCTGAAGAAGGCCTTGTGATTATCCTTAACTAAGGTTCCTGACGTGGCTGAAGAAGGCCTTGTGATTATCCTTATCTAAGGTTCCTGACGTGGCTGAAGAAGGCCTTGTGATTATCCTTATCTAAGGTTCCTGGCGTGGCTGAAGAAGGCCTTGTGATTATCCTTATCTAAGGTTCCTGACATGGCTGAAGAAGGCCTTGTGATTATCCTTATCTAAGGTTCCTGACATGGCTGAAGAAGGCCTTGTGGTTATCCTTATCTAAGGTTCCTGACATGGCTGAAGAAGGCCTTGTGATTATCCTTATCTAAGGTTCCTGACATGGCTGAAGAAGGCCTTGTGATTATCCTTATCTAAGGTTCCTGACATGGCTGAAGAAGGCCTTGTGATTATCCTTATCTAAGGTTCCTGACATGGCTGAAGAAGGCCTTGTGATTATCCTTATCTAAGGTACCTGACATGGCTGAAGAAGGCCTTGTGATTATCCTTATCTAAGGTTCCTGACATGGCTGAAGAAGGCCTTGTGATTATCCTTATCTAAGGTTCCTGACGTGGCTGAAGAAGGCCTTGTGATTATCCTTATCTAAGGTTCCTGACGTGGCTGAAGAAGGCCTTGTGATTATCCTTATCTAAGGTTCCTGACATGGCTGAAGAAGGCCTTGTGATTATCCTTATCTAAGGTTCCTGACGTGGCTGAAGAAGGCCTTGTGATTATCCTTATCTAAGGTTCCTGACGTGGCTGAAGAAGGCCTTGTGATTATCCTTATCTAAGGTTCCTGACATGGTTGAAGAAGGCCTTGTGATTATCCTTATCTAAGGTTCCTGACGTGGCTGAAGAAGGCCTTGTGATTATCCTTATCTAAGGTTCCTGACGTGGCTGAAGAAGGCCTTATGATTATCCTTATCTAAGGTTCCTGACGTGGCTGAAGAAGGCCTTGCGATTATCCTTATCTAAGGTTCCTGACATGGCTGAAGAAGGCCTTGTGATTATCCTTATCTAAGGTTCCTGACATGGCTGAAGAAGGCCTTGTGATTATCCTTATCCTGAGAGGCTATCCTCACTACTGAGTGTTAGATTTTTAAGGTTCCTGACATGGCTGAAGAAGGCCTTGTGATTATCCTTATCTAAGGTTCCTGACATGGCTGAAGAAGGCCTTGTGATTATCCTTATCTAAGGTTCCTGACATGGCTGAAACAGGCCTTGTGATTATCCTTATCTAAGGTTCCTGACATGGTTGAAGAAGGCCTTGTGATTATCCTTATCTAAGGTTCCTGACATGGCTGAAGAAGGCCTTGTGATTATCCTTATCTAAGGTTCCTGACATGGCTGAAGAAGGCCTTGTGATTATCCTTATCGAAGGTTCCTGACATGGCGGAAGAAGGCCTTGTGATTATCCTTATCTAAGGTTCCTGATGTGGCTGAAGAAGGCCTTGTGATTATCCTTACCTAAGGTTCCTGACATGGCTGAAGAAGGCCTTGTGATTATCCTTATCTAAGGTTCCTGACATGGCTGAAGAAGGCCTTGTGATTATCCTTATCCTGAGAGGCTATCCTCACTGCTGAGTGTTAGATTTTTAAGGTTCCTGACATGGCTGAAGAAGGCCTTGTGATTATCCTTATCTAGGGTTCCTGACATGGCTGAAGAAGGCCTTGTGATTATCCTTATCTAGGGTTCCTGACATGGCTGAAGAAGGCCTTGTGATTATCATTATCTAAGGTTCCTGACATGGCTGAAAAAGGCCTTGTGATTATCCTTATCTAAGGTTCCTGACATGGCTGAAGAAGGCCTTGTGATTATCCTTATCTAAGGTTCCTGACATGGCTGAAGAAGGCCTTGTGATTATCCTTATCCTGAGAGGCTATCCTCACTACTGAGTGTTAGATTTTTAAGGTTCCTGACATGGCTGAAGAAGGCCTTGTGATTATCCTTATCTAAGGTTCCTGACATGGCTGAAGAAGGCCTTGTGATTATCCTTATCTAAGGTTCCTGACATGGCTGAAGAAGGCCTTGTGATTATCCTTATCTAAGGTTCCTGACATGGCTGAAGAAGGCCTTGTGATTATCCTTATCCTGAGAGGCTATCCTCACTGCTGAGTGTTAGATTTTTAAGGTTCCTGACATGGCTGAAGAATGCCTTGTGATTATCCTTATCTAAGGTTCCTGACATGGCTGAAGAAGGCCTTGTGATTATCCTTATCTAAGGTTCCTGACATGGCTGAAGAAGGCCTTGTGATTATCCTTATCTAAGGTTCCTGACATGGCTGAAGAAGGCCTTGTGATTATCCTTATCTAAGGTTACTGACATGGCTGAAGAAGGCCTTGTGATTATCCTTATCTAAGGTTCCTGACATGGCTGAAGAAGGCCTTGTGATTATCCTTATCTAAGGTTCCTGACATGGCTGAAGAAGGCCTTGTGATTATCCTTATCCTGAGAGGCTATCCTCACTGCTGAGTGTTAGATTTTTAAGGTTCCTGACATGGCTGAAGAAGGCCTTGTGATTATCCGTTTCTAAGGTTCCTGACATGGCTGAAAAAGGCCTTGTGATTATCCTTATCTAAGGTTCCTGACATGGCTGAAGAAGGCCTTGTGATTATCCTTATCTAAGGTTGCTGACATGGCTGAAGAAGGCCTTGTGATTATCCTTATCTAAGGTTCCTGACATGGCTGAAGAAGGCCTTGTGATTATCCTTATCTAAGGTTCCTGACATGGCTGAAGAAGGCCTTGTGATTATCCTTATCCTGAGAGGCTATCCTCACTGCTGAGTGTTAGATTTTTAAGGTTCCTGACATGGCTGAAGAAGGCCTTGTGATTACCCTTATCTAAGGTTCCTGACATGGCTGAAGAAGGCCTTGTGATTATCCTTATCTAAGGTTCCTGACATGGCTGAAGAAGGCCTTGTGATTATCCTTATCTAGGGTTCCTGACATGGCTGAAGAAGGCCTTGTGATTATCCCTCTCTAAGGTTCCTGACATGGCTGAAGAAGGCCTTGTGATTATCCTTATCTAAGGTTCCTGACATGGCTGAAGAAGGCCTTGTGATTATCCTTATCTAAGGTTCCTGACATGGCTGAAGAAGGCCTTGTGATTATCCTTATCCTGGGAGGCTATCCTCACTACTGAGTATTAAATTTTTAAGGTTCCTGACATGGCTGAAGAAGGCCTTGTGATTATCCTTATCTAAGGTTCCTGCCATGGCTGAAGAAGGCCTTGTGATTATCCTTATCTAAGATTCCTGACATGGCTGAAGAAGGCCTTGTGATTATCCTTATCTAAGGTTCCTGACATGGCTGAAGAAGGCCTTGTGATTATCCTTATCTAAGGTTCCTGACGTGGCTGAAGAAGGCCTTGTGATTATCCTTATCTAAGGTTCCTGACGTGGCTGAAGAAGGCCTTGTGATTATCCTTATCTAAGGTTCCTGACGTGGCTGAAGAAGGCCTTGTGATTATCCTTATCTAAGGTTCCAGACGTGGCTGAAGAAGGCCTTGTGATTATCCTTATCTAAGGTTCCTGACGTGGCTGAAGAAGGCCTTGTGATTATCCTTATCTAAGGTTCCTGACGTGGCTGAAGAAGGCCTTGTGATTATCCTTATCTAAGGTTCCTGACATGGCTGAAGAAGGCCTTGTGATTATCCTTATCTAAGGTTCCTGACATGGCTGAAAAAGGCCTTGTGAATATCCTTATCTAAGGTTCCCGACATGGCTGAAGAAGGCCTTGTGATTATCCTTATCTAAGGTTCCTGACATGGCTGAAGAAGGCCTTGTGATTATCCTTATCCTGAGAGGCTATCCTCACTGCTGAGTGTTAGATTTTTAAGGTTCCTGACATGGCTGAAGAAGGCCTTGTGATTATCCTTATCTAAGGTTCCTGACATGGCTGAAGAAGGCCTTGTGATTATCCTTATCTAAGGTTCCTGACGTGGCTGAAGAAGGCCTTGTGATTATCCTTATCTAAGGTTCCTGACATGGCTGAAGAAGGCCTTGTGATTATCCTTATCTAAGGTTCCTGACATGGCTGAAGAAGGCCTTGTGATTATCCTTATCTAAGGTTCCTGACATGGCTGAAAAAGGCCTTGTGAATATCCTTATCTAAGGTTCCTGACATGGCTGAAGAAGGCCTTGTGATTATCCTTATCTAAGGTTCCTGACATGGCTGAAGAAGGCCTTGTGATTATCCTTATCCTGAGAGGCTATCCTCACTGCTGAGTGTTAGATTTTTAAGGTTCCTGACATGGCTGAAGAAGGCCTTGTGATTATCCTTATCTAAGGTTCCTGACATGGCTGAAGAAGGCCTTGTGATTATCCTTATCTAAGGTTCCTGACATGGCTGAAGAAGACCTTGTGCTTATCCTTATCTAGGGTTCCTGACATGGCTGAAGAAGGCCTTGTGATTATTCTTATCTAAGGTTCCTGACATGGCTGAAGAAGGCCTTGTGATTATCCTTATCTAAGGTTCCTGACATGGCTGAAGAAGGCCTTGTGATTATCCTTATCTAAGGTTCCTGACATGGCTGAAGAAGGCCTTGTGATTATCCTTATCCTGAGAGGCTATCCTCACTACTGAGTGTTAGATATTTAAGGTTCTTGACATGGCTGAAGAAGGCCTTGTGATTATCCTTATCTAAGGTTCCTGACATGGCTGAAGAAGGCCTTGTGATTATCCTTATCTAAGGTTCCTGACATGGTGGAAGAAGGCCTTGTGATTATCCTTATCGAAGGTTCCTGACGTGGCTGAAGAAGGCCTTGTGATTATCCTTATCTAAGGTTCCTGACATGGCTGAAGAAGGCCTTGTGATTATCCTTATCTAAGGTTCCTGACATGGCTGAAGAAGGCCTTGTGATTATCCTTATCTAAGGTTCCTGACATGGCTGAAGAAGGCACTTGTGATTATCCTTATCTAAGGTTCCTGACATGGCTGAAGAAGGCCTTGTGATTATCCTTATCTAAGGTTCCTGACATGGCTGAAGAAGGCCTTGTGATTATCCTTATCCTGAGAGGCTATCCTGACCTTGTAATAGGCCTTGTTGGACTTTATTAGACCTTGTAGTTTCTCGTTTAGTTGAATCAAAGCACTTTTGTCTTTATGAGAGTTGTTCTTTCCACTTTTGACCATGACTTTCTTTCTTTCATTATATAGACTGTCAAAGTAAGAATTCCACCAGTGAGGTTTGTTTTTGGTGTTAGATCTGGGATTACTTCTGGTGGGTACGGCAGCCTCATTGCAGCCATTTACATGTTTATACAGGGTTTCTGTAAATAATTCTGCAAAGGTAGCTGTGTTCTTAGGAGCTGTGAATTTTTAAAAACTGTTACTTAATAGGGTGGAATTTGCTTTAGAATAGTCCCTAACTGTTGAGGGTTTAGTTGAGTTTTCTGGGTTGATTTTTATTTCAAGAGAGACAGCTTTGTGGTACTATCTCACCAATGAGGATGTGACCCAGGGGGTGGGAGGTAGTGGTGGGGGAGGCTGCAATGCTGTCCCATGTTGGTGAGTACTAGCTCCTATATGTTTGATCCTCTGGTTTGAAGCACGCTATCTGCATTCCTCTTAACTGTCCAGATTTTTTCTTCATATTTTTGGTCATTGCCTCATTAATTTTTTTTTTTTTTTTGGGGGGGGGGGGGGGTTCTGGCAAATCATTGAGAATTGAAGTCAGAAAATAATGGGAGAAATATGAGTTTCAGTCTTCATACCCCTCAGAAAATTCATTGTAACAAAACATCTGTTATTCTACAAACTTTCTATGTTTATAAGAGCAATATTTAAAAACTGTCCCTATTATTTATGGCTTTTACCAGATTTCTTGTACTAAGAGGTTGACTATATGGGTGTTTTGTGTTGATAAAGTCCAGAAAATGTTATGCTTGTGAGTTATAACTAGTGTATATTTCCCAGTCTGTAGAGGGTAGGGTTACCTCCTGCCCCAGTATGTGAGGGACAGTCCCTCTTAGGGCAGTTGTGTCCTGCAAAAAAATTGTAAAAATGGCAAATGTCCTGAGATTGTCCTGATTATCCTTATCTAAGGTTCCTGACATGGTTGAAGAAGGCCTTGTGATTATCCTTATCTAAGGTTCCTGACATGGCTGAAGAAGGCCTTGTGATTATCCTTATCTAAGGTTCCTGACATGGCTGAAGAAGGCCTTGTGATTATCTTTATCGAAGGTTCCTGACATGGCGGAAGAAGGCCTTGTGATTATCCTTATCTAAGGTTCCTGATGTGGCTGAAGAAGGCCTTGTGATTATCCTTACCTAAGGTTCCTGACATGGCTGAAGAAGGCCTTGTGATTATCCTTATCTAAGGTTCCTGACATGGCTGAAGAAGGCCTTGTGATTATCCTTATCCTGAGAGGCTATCCTCACTACTGAGTGTTAGATTTTTAAGGTTCCTGACATGGCTGAAGAAGGCCTTGTGATTATCCTTATCTAAGGTTCCTGACATGGCTGAAGAAGGCCTTGTGATTATTCTTATCTAAGGTTCCTGACATGGCTGAAGAAGGCCTTGTGATTATCCTTATCTAAGGTTGCTGACATGCCTGAAGAAGGCCTTGTGATTATCCTTATCTAAGGTTCCTGACATGGCTGAAGAAGGCCTTGTGATTATCCTTATCTAAGGTTCCTGACATGGCTGAAGAAGGCCTTGTGATTATCCTTATCCTGAGAGGCTATCCTCACTGCTGAGTGTTAGATTTTTAAGGTTCCTGACATGGCTGAAGAAGGCCTTGTGATTATCCTTATCTAAGGTTCCTGACATGGCTGAAGAAGGCCTTGTGATTATCCTTATCTAAGGTTCCTGACATGGCTGAAGAAGGCCTTGTGATTATCCTTATCTAAGGTTCTTGACATGGCTGAAGAAGGCCTTGTGATTATCCTTATCTAGGGTTCCTGACATGGCTGAAGAAGGCCTTGTGATTATCCTTATCTAAGGTTCCTGACATGGCTGAAGAAGGCCTTGTGATTATCCTTATCTAAGGTTCCCGACATGGCTGAAGAAGGCCTTGTGATTATCCTTATCTAAGGTTCCTGACATGGCTGAAGAAGGCCTTGTGATTATCCTTATCCTGAGAGGCTATCCTCACTACTGAGTGTTAGATTTTTAAGGTTCCTGACATGGCTGAAGAAGGCCTTTTGATTATCCTTATCTAAGGTTCCTGACATGGCTGAAGAAGGCCTTGTGATTATCCTTATCTAAGGTTCCTGACATGGCTGAAGAAGGCCTTGTGATTATCCTTATCTAAGGTTCCTGACATGGTGGAAGAAGGCCTTGTGATTATCCTTATCGAAGGTTCCTGACGTGGCTGAAGAAGGCTTTGTGATTATCCTTATCTAAGGTTCCTGACATGGCTGAAGAAGGCCTTGTGATTATCCTTATCTAAGGTTCCTGACATGGCTGAAGAAGGCCTTGTGATTATCCTTATCTAAGGTTCCTGACATGGCTGAAGAAGGCCTTGTGATTATCCTTATTTAAGGTTCCTGACATGGCTGAAGAAGGCCTTGTGATTATCCTTATCTAAGGTTCCTGACATGGCTGAAGAAGGCCTTGTGATTATCCTTATCCTGAGAGGCTATCCTGACCTTGTAATAGGCCTTGTTGGACTTTATTAGACCTCGTAGTTTCTCGTTTAGTTGAATCAAAGCACTTTTGTCTTTATGAGAGTTGTTCTTTCCACTTTTGACCATGACTTTCTTTCTTTCATTATATAGACTGTCAAAGTAAGAATTCCACCAGTGAGGTTTGTTTTTGGTGTTAGATCTGGGATTACTTCTGGTGGGTACGGCAGCCTCATTGCAGCCATTTACATGTTTATACAGGGTTTCTGTAAATAATTCTGCAAAGGTAGCTGTGTTCTTAGGAGCTGTGAATTTTTAAAAACTGTTACTTAATAGGGTGGAATTTGCTTTAGAATAGTCCCTAACTGTTGAGGGTTTAGTTGAGTTTTCTGGGTTGATTTTTATTTCAAGAGAGACAGCTTTGTGGTACTATCTCACCAATGAGGATGTGACCCAGGGGGTGGGAGGTAGTGGTGGGGGAGGCTGCAATGCTGTCCCATGTTGGTGAGTACTAGCTCCTATATGTTTGATCCTCTGGTTTGAAGCACGCTATCTGCATTCCTCTTAACTGTCCAGATTTTTTCTTCATATTTTTGGTCATTGCCTCATTAATTTTTTTTTTTTTTGGGGGGGGGGGTTCTGGCAAATCATTGAGAATTGTAGTCAGAAAATAATGGGAGAAATATGAGTTTCAGTCTTCATACCCCTCAGAAAATTCATTGTAACAAAACATCTGTTATTCTACAAACTTTCTATGGTTATAAGAGCAATATTTAAAAACTGTCCCTATTATTTATGGCTTTTACCAGATTTCTTGTACTAAGAGGTTGACTATATGGGTGTTTTGTGTTGATAAAGTCCAGAAAATGTTATGCTTGTGAGTTATAACTAGTGTATATTTCCCAGTCTGTAGAGGGTAGGGTTACCTCCTGCCCCAGTATGTGAGGGACAGTCCCTCTTAGGGCAGTTGTGTCCTGCAAAAAAATTGTAAAAATGGCAAATGTCCTGAGATTTTAGGACAAAATTGTTTCCTATATTTTATGTAATAGTTGCATAAAACAGTTATCCTGTATTTGAAACACCTAAATGTTATAAGAAACAGAATAAGCAACTAAAATGCTACAAGAATAAGCTTTTATTTAGGCAAAAAGGTGAAGTTTTGTCCTTTGTACTTGCCGTGGGTATGTTTCGGACTGCAAAGTCTGATGTTTGTACCAGAAATGTCCCACTTTGGGCATTTGAAAAGGTGGCAACCCTAGTAGAGGGGTAATTAAATTTTCCTATGAAAAGGGTATTTGGTTGGATGTTGAGCACCTCCAGTAGGCGTAGGTAAGAGTCGTGAGCTTCATGAGTCCTAGATGGTGACCTGTACATGGCCAGGACATGGTAAGGAACGTGGTCTGTAGAGACTCGGACATGGATAAACTCCAGGGCAACATCCTGTTTAACCATGCCTGGAACTGTATTTCTTGCTAACGTAGATTGAGACAGCTACACCTTTAGTCTCTGTCTGTGCTGCTGTTGGACTAAATGTGTGGAAACCTTCCACTGATGAAGTACTTTCTATGACTTTAAACCATGTCTTTGTAACGGGATAGATGTCTACATCCTCCAGAGTGAGGAGAGCTTGTAGGGTGTAGAGTTTATTGCTTAGGCTCTGAGTATTGAGCAGTAACATCTTAAGGTGACCCCTGTAAAACCAAGTTCCTAAACCATAATAACCCAACTGTAATACAGGTCCTGACAACATGGATTTGCAATTTCCTAACATTTCTGTGTCCAGCTTGGAAGATATGTACATACTGAGACAATGTAGCAATTGTGTCATGCACTCAGATAATCTTTTAATCCTTAAAGAAAATAACACAGTAGGAGAGAGAGTTATATACATGCATAATACCCTGGGAACAAAAATCTTGCTTATAAGCAAAGTTGTCAAGAACGCATACACTACAATCTATTCATACTGCTCAACACACACACACACACACACACACACACACACACACACACACACACACACACACACACACACACACACACACACACACACACACACACACACACACACACACACACACACACACACACACTCTCACACACACACACACACACACTCACTCACTCACTCACTCACTCACTCACTCACACACACACACACACACACACACACACACACACACACACACACACACACACACACACACACACACTCTCACACTCACACTCACACTCAGACACTCTTATGCTGAGGCACTTAACAGAAACCTCTCCAAACCTTAAAGACCTCATAAACCACAAAATAACAACATCTATCCTCAGCAATCACTAAAACACACACACCAAAAGCAACACCTAACACCACACATAAGCCCACAGCCAGTGACCCACAAAGTGCATAAGGCAAGCAAAGACTTTACCTAGTGCTCTTGACATAGGGGATTGTATTGTACCACACAGATGCCCCTCTCACGAGGATGGACAAGGAGAAGATAATGGTTAGTTGCCATCTGGAGCGCCATGATCCACAGTATCACTCACGCACTAAGGTCACTGCACCACAGGAAGCGATATGATTCTGTCATAGTCCATGTGGGTGTAAACGACCTGAGATGAACCTTACAGGACTGTATGAAAAGAAACATTATGGATCTCAAGTCACTGTACCAATATGATTCTGTCATAGTCCATGTGGGTGTAAACGACCTGAGATGAACCTCAGAGGACTGTATGAAAAGAGACATTATGGATCTCAAGTCAGAGCACCACGGGTACTGATATGATTCTATCATAGTCCATGTGGGTGTAAAAGACCTGAGATGAACCTCACAGGACTGTATGAAAAGAGACATTATGGATCTCAAGTCACTGCACCACAGGTAGCGATATGATTCTAGAATAGTCCATGTGGGTGTAAATGACCTGATACATATCTCACCGGACTGTATGAAGAGACATTATGGATCTCAAGTCACTGTACCACAGGTACCAATATGATTCTGTCATAGTCCATGTGGGTGTAAACGACCTGAGATGAACCTCACAGGACTGTATGAAAAGAGACATTATGGATCTCAAGTCACTGCACCACAGGTACCAATATGATTCTATCATAGTCCATGTGGGTGTAAACGACCTGAGATGAACCTCACAGGACTGTATGAAGAGAGACATTATGGATCTCAAGTCACTGCACCACAGGTAGTGATATGATTCTATAATAGTCCATGTGAGTGTAAACGACCTAAGACGAACCTCACAGGATGGTATGAAAAGAGACATTATGGATCTCAAGTCACTGCACCACAGGTACCAATATGATTCTATCACATATTTGGCATGGCTTAGTGGTTAACCACTTTGTTTATGGTGCACAGGGTCCTGGGTGTGAGCCTTGCAGAGGCTTTTTATTTTGATTGGATGGGAGATAGGAAATTCACCCAGGGGATCATGTCAGTCGCCCTGCTAGACAGGGGTCCAGAGAAGTAAATATAGTCCATGTGGTTGTAAACAACCTGAGATGAACCCCACAGGACTGTATGAAAAGAAACATTATGGATCTCAAGGCACTGTACCCCAGGTACCAATATGATTCTATCATAGTCCATGTGGATGTAAATGACCTGAGACGAACCTCACAGGACTTTATGAAAAGAGATATTATGGATCTCAAGTCACTGCACCACAGGTAGCGATATGATTCTATCATAGTCCATGTGGGTGTAAATGACCTGATATGTACCTCACAGGACTGTATGAAAAGAGATATTATGCATCTCAAATCACTGCACTACAGGTACCAATATGATTCTATCATAGTCCATGTGGATGTAAACAACCTGATCCTGAATTCACAGGACTGTATGAAAAGAGATATTATGGATCTCAAGTCACTGTACCACAGGTACCAATATGATTCTATCATAGTCCATGTGGATGTAAATAACCTGATATGTAATTCACAGGACTGTATGAAAAGAGACATTATGGATCTCAAGTCACTGCACCACAGGTACCAATATGATTCTATCATAGTCTATGTGGGTGTAAACGATCTGAGATGAACCTCACAGGACTGTATGAAAAGAGACATTATGGATCTCAAGTCACTGCACACAGGTAGCGATATGATTCTATCATAGTCCATGCAGGTGTAAACGACCTGAGATGAACCTCACAGGACTGTATGAAAAGAGAGACATTATGGATCTCAAGTCACTGCACCACAGGTAGCGATATGATTCTATAATAGTCCATGTGGGTGTAAATGACCTGAGATGAACCTCACAGGACTGTATGAAAAGAGATATTATGGATCTCAAGTCACTGCACCACAGGTAGCGATATGATTCTATCACAGTCCACGTGGGTGTAAATGACCTGAGATGAACCTCACAGGACTGTATGAAAAGAGACATTATGGATCTCAAGTCAGTGCACCACAAGTACCAATATGATTCTGTCATAGTCCATGTGGGTATAAAGGACCTAAGACAAACCTCACAGGACTGCATGAAAAGAGACATTATGGATCTCAAGTCACTGCACCACAACAGGTACCAATATGATTCTATCATAGTCCATGTGGGTGTAAACGCCCTGAGGCGAATCTCACAGGACTGTATGAAAAGAGACATTATGGATCTCAAGGGGTCTACCTGATAACGCCAAAAGCTGGAAATGCCAATGATGAGAACACTGACACCGGAAGATCGACAACGGAGATGCCCGACAGTTGAAAATCCCGATGCTGACAACACCGACATGTCAAACGAGCACTAGTGTGTAAGTATGCGTTAGTGACGGACGGCAGGGTTAGGGTGCGGGTAAGGTAAATGTGCGATAGTGACGGACTTTAGGGTTGGGGTGCAAGTAAGGTAAGTATGCGATAGTGACGGACTTTAGGGTTAGTAGCGGATTAAGTGAGTTAGGGTTAGGGTGCGGGTTAGGTGAGTGAGCGATAGTGATGGACCTTATGATTAGGGTTTGGGTTAAGGTTAGTGCATGGATAGTTGTGTTTGTAAGGTTTAGTGTAGGTTTGTAAGGTTTTTGGTGTGCTTGTGTTGTCTGTGTTCTTTTTGTATAGGGGATTTATTTTGTTAGTTGACTGTCAGGATTGTAGTTTGTCGGGCATGTGAAGTTTCGTGTTTTTGAACTTTTGGTTTTGTGGTGTCAGTGATTTTGTTGTCAGTGTTTTTGCATGTCGGTGTTTTCAGGTAAACCCATCTCAAGTCACTGCACCACCGCAGGTACCAATATGATTATGTCATAGTCCACATGGGTGTAAACGACCTGAGATGAACCTCACAGCACTGTATGAAGAGAGACATTATGGATCTCAAGTCACTGCACCACAGGTACCAGTATGATTCTATCGTAGTCCATGTGGGTGTAAACAACCTGAGACGAACCTTACAGTACTGTATGAACAGAGACATTATGGATCTCAAGTCACTGCACCACAGGTAGCGATATGATTCTGTCATAGTCCATGTGGGTGTAAATGACCTGAGATGAACCTCACAGGACTGTATGAAAAGGGACATTATGGATCTCAAATCACTGCATCACAGGCACCAATATGATTCTATCATAGTCCATGTGGGTGTAAATGGCCTGATACAAACCTCACAGGACTGTATGAAAAGAGACATTATGGATCTGAAGTCACTGCACCACAGGTAGCGATATGATTCTATAATAGTCCATGTGGGTGTAAACAACCTGATACATACCTCACAGGACTGTATGAAAAGAGACATTATGGATCTCAAGTCACTGTACCACAGGTACCAATATGATTCCATCAGTTTCCATGTGGGTGTAAATGACCTGAGATAAAGCTCACTGGACTGTATGAAATGAGACATTATGAATCTCCGGTCACTGCACCACAGGTACCAATATGATTCTGTCATAGTCCATGTGGGTGCAAACAACTTGAGACAAACCTCACAGGACTGTATGAAAAGAAACGGTATGGATCTGTCTAACCATGTGTCTCAGACAGGTACGGGCCTTGCAATGAGCATCATTCTACCTTCACCAAGGATATTGCCACAGTATGAACGGGAGGTGATTAATTTTAATAAATAGGTTAGTTTCTGGTGCCACTCCAGGGAAATCCAGTATCAATTTGCATGAGATGCCATGGTTAACGTAACAGACCATATTGATTTGCCTAGGATAGTCTGTACCTGTCTCCCCTGGGCTTTTCAACATTGGTTAAAACTTTATTCATGCCCTAGAGCCTTTTTAGGCAATGTCAAAATAACAAAACTACCTATATATATAAAAAAACATAAATAAATAAAAAGTCAAACAACCTCAGTCTCTCTGTCACAGGTGCAGATTTTTTTTTCCATCTGAAACATTTCTTGTTTTTGAGCTAATTTTGAACTTTCTAAGTTTAGACTTAACTGCTGCGCCTTCACTAGGAGCTGTTTTTTTAAATTGCATTGGCAATGTGTTGTGCAAGTGTCTGGTAACTTTTGTAAGCTACAGCTGTTTTCAAGTGTAGTCATGTCAGCTGTGTTAATCAAAAGGGGCTTACCTTAGGTCAGATAGATGGAGGGTTGGGAGGGTGGCCTAATGGTTAAGGTGTTTGCCTTATAAACACAAGGTGCAGAGTTTAAGTCTCACAAGGGATAATTGGCTAGACTTAAAATAGCTCACAAGGACAATTAGCTTAGTACTAACCTATGAAGTGAAAGAGAACCTTAACACTGAAGTTCCACAGCATAGATCTTGTGAATGGTACCAATAAAATTCTTAGTGAAATTTAGTAAAATTAAATTTTACAGGTGTTAGGTGTGTATACTGCTGTTGTTTGAGGCTATATAGTTGTAAAGGCTTCTCATATTTATGCTCTGCTGTGTGTGTGTGTGTGTGTGTGTGTGTGTGTGTGTGTGTGTGTGTCAATGTATATCTATAGCTATATTTATTTATTTATTTATTTAACATTTGTTTACTGTGAAAGTCCGACTTGTAACGAGCCAGTTTTCAGTGGAGACCCTGGAGGAGACACTCCAGATGCATGTCTTTGTAATGTAGGAGGAAAGAGCACCCTCAGGAACCCCACACAAATGCAGGGAGCACATGCAGACTCCACACTGAAGGCACCCCAGCTGAGAATCGAACTATAGTGCCTCTTGCTGTGAGGCAACAATGTTAACCGCTGTACCACTGTACTGAAATTGAATGAAATACACAAATATCAATGTTTACAAGTTGACAACAAAATGTTGGACTTTGCAAATATCAACATGCTACTAAGCATGCGCATATCCACAGTCTTGGTGAATTCAAAACTTCAAATGGCACCGTTATAATAAAACACCACCTTGCACCCCATATTTCCCTACACCATACTAACTCCGGGATCTTACAATCTTGGGGAAAGGGCATATTTCCTTACACTGTACTAACGCCGGGATCTTACAATCTTGGGGAAAGGGCATATTTCCCTACACCATACTAACTCTGGGATTTTACAATCTTGGGGAAAGGGCATATTTCCTTACACTGTACTAACTCCGGGATCTTACAATCTTGGGGAAAGGGCATATTTCCTAACACTGTACTAACTCCGGGATCTTACAATCTTGGGGATAGGGCATATTTCCCTCCTCTAAGAACTGTGTGATGTTGCACACCTGTCTACCATCTATTTGTTCAGCTAAATTTATTCCAGATAAACAGAAATGTTGACCAAAGGTATATTTGATGAATTTCAGTCAACATATATATATAATATAAAGAATAATTTCTGTCAAGATAAACATGCGAGAACAGTTCATGCACACACCCTTATACACTCTACTGGTCCCTACATTTTATATATATATAAAATGTAGGGACCAGTAGAGGCGGCTCAGCATGGGAGCACTTGCATTTTCTTGTACTTCATTTGGTAGATGTAACGTTGTGTGAGGAAAGAATAATTTCTGTCAAGATAAACATGCGAGAACAGTTCATGCACACACCCTTATATATATATATATATATATATATATATATATATATATATATATATATATATATAAGGGTGTGTGCATGAACTGTTCTCGCATGTTTATCTTGACAGAAATTATTCTTTCCTCACACAACGTTACATCTACCAAATGAAGTACAAGAAAATGCAAGTGCTCCCATGCTGAGAATGAGATCCTGTTGCAGGCCCTCCTTTTCCATGGTTAATGTTAGATTAGCCTTGATAAATCTGACCAGCTTTGTAGTGACTATGCCTGGTGGGATGTGGTCAGTGGTATAAATGGTGTCAGTGGCTGGGATACAGACTACAATCTGGTTGCCAGGGCACCAGTATAACACATGGTGCCAGGGAGTGTGCTTCACCCCTGACACAGGAGCTAAGGGCAACAGGAGGTGGGCCGTTGTCTGAACAACCATTAAAAGAGATGGACAAGTTCTTAACCTCACTGCATTGGGGCTTCTGAGTCATCCATAAGCTATGGAGTCCTGAACCTAGAAATAGAACTGTAGTGGGCTCTGCAAATCTCCATGGGAGATGCCGATGGTATGTACCTCTGATGTTTTATGTTACTACGTGCTGGATAAATGTGTGCGGTTGTACATATAAAATATACCAAGCATGCTGGACTGATGAAAGGAGCAGCAACAAACTGAAAAATAAGAGTTTTAAAACCAAACGTTAAAAACATGTATTTAATGCCACAATACAATAACAGCGTTTTCAACTGAACCATATGACGTCATCAAAATTAACCTTACATTCCAAACACATTACTTTTATACTAATTGTAAATAGTTAAACAATAAAACATAGTTGAATAATTGAACATTCACAACCCATACATATGAAGAGCACATTAACATAAAATATCTTAAAAGGAGCATTCACCTTCACCTGTAATTACTGTATCTAAGGAAATATAAATGTATAAATAGTGTTAAAATAAACAAACATAATCTGTTATTGTTACTACTACTAAGTATTTTCTAAATAAGTATTTCATAGAAAATTGGTTAAAACTGTTCATTTCTTAAAAAAATGGTTCAACATCACATTGACAAAACATTAAATTGAGTTATGTTAATCTCCCTGTTTACCATACTGGAGGTATGCATACCTTCTCCAGATAAATATAAAACCATAAAAAATATGAACGTCTGTCTAAAGGTAGTAAAGAGTAGAAAATTATAAAAAATATATTGTTAAAATTGCTGCTGGCAGCCTCCTGTTCGATTCTCAGCTGGAGCGCCTTCTGTGTGGAGTCTGCATGTCTACCCAGCGGTCGAGTGACATCTAAAGACATGCAGGTCGGTGTGTGTGTGAATGGGTGTGCCTTCTTTGAAGGTTGGGCATCGGGCTGGCAACCTGTCACCATATAAATCCACTGCCAATCATTAGTGGACCGGAGTTCCACTGTGGTGACCCCTAATCAAGAAAAGCCGAAAGACTTTTTAAGTTTTAAAATAGGAGCAATGAAAATGTTTTCATTAATACTTGGAGGGCTGGTAGCGTTCAGTCTCAGACTGCCAATGCAGTTCTCTGTTCTCCAGTCTAGGTTCCCAAAAAACACTGCTAGAGTCTGGCTGTACTGTATTTAAGATACCAAATATATAAATCCAGTAAAATTTGAACATGTTAAGGATGCTTGAATAGAGCACTATTAATTTTCTGATTTTGGATATCGTATTTATGTTCGTCAATCCTTTTATTTAATTTTCTCTCAGTTTTTCCAATGTAAAATGCTAAACATTATTAGCATTTAGCAATATATGCAACCCTTTTAGATACACATGTTCCATTTCTCAATTTGACAAACACATTATTTTAATGTAAACAAATTCTATCACCTGGTAAAATATCGTTGTAATAATTATATCTACCACATTTTTACATTCCTTTGATTATACTGGGTAAGCTGTTGATGGTAGTTTTGTTCGTTTCCAAAATCTCTTTTAATATTACTTGCTGTCTTGTATACAAAGTGGGGTCTGTACTTACAGTGGGGACTAATGATGTGTTCACCTTAAAAATATTCCAATTACCGCTTATTATTTTGTTAATGTCTGTCTTACAGAAATATTTAGTGACCATAGCTCTTTTAAAACCATTAGACCCTTTGATATTTCGCTTACTGCGGAGGTGGTGCTGCGGTAGCGTTGTCACCTGAAGGTTAGACGTTGCCCGTTCGATTCTCAGTTAGAGCATCTTCTGTGTGGCAACATGCGTGAATGGATGTTCCTTCGTTGAAGGTTGTGCGTTAGGCCCGGCAAGCCAGCACGTAAAAATCTACTGCCAATAATTAGCAGACCGGAGTTCCGCTGAGGTGACCCCTAACCGGGAAAAGCTGAAAGACACAAACAAACAGACCCTTTGATATTTCATTCACGAGGTCCCCAACATTGAGTAACCCTTCACCTTGTACTGGCTCATACCCCAGTCCCTACTCTTTGCAAACTTTCATAGAAATACTTTTCACCATTTGTTTTGGGGTAGCCTCTAGATGTTACAAAGTTTTTCCATTTCAATGCATCTTTTTTTGGAAGTCATTCTTGCTACTCTAATGCATTGTCCTTTAATAATACTATTTTTTTATACAAGAAAAGGGGTGACAACTATTAAAGTTCATAAAGTTCATAGGTTCATATGTAAATGCTAGGTATTTGCCTTTGCAGGCCATTTTAAGCCTAGGCATTTTCCTTTCAAAGGTGAGAATCGAACTCTGTACCCTGTGTCTGTGCGATAAACACCTTAAATATCATGCCAACCCCCAATACCAGTGGAAGTATGTGTTGTTAAAAAAGGGATTTCTGTATATATTTGATACAAACTCATATTTCCCAAAATTAACAGTAGTGTCCAAGTAATTAATTGCTTGTTTACTAAATTGATATATAAATTTTAAAAAAAGTTGATAAAACCTGTACTACATATCATCATTCTCAATCTCTTAGGGCAGGAAATCTGGACAAAGCCTAAAATAATGGGGGGGGGGGCAAAGACCAAAAATAGGGACAGATTTTAAGTATTGCTCATATAAACTTAGAAATGTGCTTGAATAACAGGATTTGTGTTAGCATGTATGTTCTGAAGGATATGAAGACTTAAATTCAAATGTGTGTCATTAGTTACTGATCTCAATCATAAATGATTTGCCAGAAAAACACAAATTTTATGAGGAATGGACCAAAAATATAAAGCAAAAATGTGGACATCCTGTGAAAACCTGGGCAGTTGGGAGGTGTTCATATCACAACATGCTGTGCCTATTGTTATGTAGGTACATCAGACTTCAGACTACAATACCACCAGTAAAATGTAAGGTCTATCTTATTATGTTCCACCCCTGTACTCAGTAGTTAGTGGTCATTCACTAGGATTAAAGTATTGGTGATGGGTCTTACTTATTGTCGTGATTTCCCTTGATGTCTTCACAGGCGATGTTTTTATCAGATTCTGTCACCATTGATACACCACTTGTTGATGGTGAAGATGACTCACACTTCAACAATGATAGCAGTCAAAATTTGCCATGGCGAGAAGGTATAGTCTGTGTTGGATACAGGGAATGTGGAATCCAGATCATCATCCCAGTTAGTGGACATGGCTTCTTCAGTTGTGAAACTTACTCCACAGACACAGGAAGCCACAGACATGTCTAGCCAAGAAGGAGTGTCACCCCAAGTGGCACAGTCCTGTTTGGTTGTCCTCATCTCCACTGAGAACAAGGACAGATAGGAGTGATCAGTCATCATGGGTACTGACACCCTGGGCTAGGTTTCTTTACATCTGTGACCCAGTGAATGCACAGGGCCATCTGAGAGGAACATGCTAAAAATGCATTCATACATAACTTCCCAACTATCTTATATTAACCATCTTCTGTCTTCAACTAAAACAGCTTCCAATTTCATGATAGCACACCTACTGCTTTGTTGAATTTTGTTAATATTATCAACACCCATAGAAATGCTGGCAGCAGAGTGTCCCCCGTCTTTCTAGACTTAACAAAAGAGTTTGATATTATCTCCCACCAGAAACTGTTACATGAACTCTCATTCTTAGTGCTTATTGACTCATAATTATGATGGTCCCATAACTACCTCTCAAACAGAGCACAAGCAGTGAAATGGAAAATGATTTCTCCACCTTCTTGCCAGTATTTAATGATGTCCTACAAGGATCTATACTGGGCCCCAAACTTTTTCAACATATTTATCAATTACAACAACACTGTTACAGAAAAATGCTACCCTGACCTTAATTTGCTCTGCCAAAACTCTCACAGAACTACAAAACCTTACCCAAAAATCCTTCTTCTCAATTGCAACGTGGTTAAATAATTTACAACTACTTATTGACATTTGATTACTGGAAACGTCCGACCAGGTAGGAGCCCATTTTCAGTAGAGACCCAGGGAGAAAAGCTTCAAGTATTAAAAAACATTTTATGAACAATAATTTTACAATCTTTAAAGATATTACAAAAACCAACTACAGTTGGAATAATTATACCAAATTAGACATACTATGAAAACATTGATTAAGAATACAAGTTATATGACAATGCTTTAATAGTTTGAGAAATATTTTCCGCCTTATAGAGAAATGACAGGTTATCTTTGTATAATACAAACAGGAATTGCAATATGAAGTGAGAGAAATGTAGGCTTATGGTATATTTAAGTCTGGGGGAGAGAAATTGATAAAAGTAAGAAAGTTAGTGAAGAAGGGGGATTAAGGAACTATAAGGAATGAAAAGGTACTTGTTCACATTTAGGGATATAGTTTATCCTAGTTTTGAGCAAGAAGAGAACCAGATTGTAGATAGGAAGTCTTTCAGATTGGTTTTGAAGGATGGGATAGAGGGTATTGACCTAATGGATACAGTTAAGGAATTCCAGGCCTTAGCAACCTTGTACGAGTACAGACAGCGCCCAGCAGATTTGAAAGGTTTGTGGACAGACAGGAGATTTTGGTCACTGAATCCTAATGACCGACTGGGAACATAATGATGTAGAATCTTATTTAGTGCTGTACAAGCAGATGGATGCTAGATAATTTTATAGGTGGTAAGAAACTGCTTATATTAATTGATGGGGCAGTTCTAACCACTTTAGGCTTTTTAGTGCTATACTGTTGTGGGTTCGGCCTATGTGCTGCAAATTTAGCAACTTTGTTATAGCATTGTTCAAGCTTTGATTTTTGTGATGACTGAAAGTTAGTATGGATGGGAACGCCATAAACAATTGTCAGGAGGAGATAAGTAGTGTTATGTGCAGCTTTAGTTACATTGGTAAGAATGTTTTTGACTCTGTAAAACATCCCAGATGGCACAGTGGTGCAGTGGTAGCATTGTCACCTCAGAGCAAGAGGTTCTCCAGTTTGATTCTCGGCTGGAGTGCCTTCTGTGCGGAGTCTGCATGTCCTACTTGCATTTGTGTGGGCTTTCTCTGGGTACTCTGGTTTCCTCCCATATTACAAAGACGTGTCTGGATCGTTTCTCCCTGGGCCTCCACTGAAAATTGTTCCAAGTCAGACTGTCCCAGTAAACAAATGTTAGATAAATAAAAAATACCCAGTTTTTGAAGATTTATTTCTTATGCCATGTTTTACATACGGATTGAATTTAAGATTATCATCCACTGTTATCCCTAACAATTTGCTATGATAAGTAACTTCCCTGTTGTATTATCGAGAGAAAGACTTTAAATGTTGTTTTCTCTTGAGAGAGGGACTTGGGGGGAAAGGAGTAATTTGTTTTTTAGGAATAAGCATGACTTGTGAGCTATAAAGCCATGTTTTAGTGTCTGTTAAAGATTCCTGAGTAATTTTTGGGGTGTGTGCCATGTTGTCAGATGTGCAAATGAGTGTGGAGTCTCCTGTGTACTGTATTAGGAAGGCCTGTTGTGTGGCTGTGTGGAGGGTGTTGGTAAGAATGTTAAAGAGGAGGGGACCAAGGATAGAGCCTTGTGGTACACTAGTGGTGACAAGGGGGTATGGAGAGAGGGTGGGGTGCCATTTTACTGACTGATACCTATTGGATAAGTAGCTTTTGAGCCCTTGAAGGTGGGCTGAGATGGATTTAGTGAGGACATTTAAAGTAGACCTTTGTTGTGACAAACTGTGTCAAAAGCTTTAAACAAGTCTAGAAATAATGAGGAAACTAGGTTGCTGTTATCGCTAGCTTTATTGATATTATTCATACAATTAGAACTGCAATGTTAGTACTTTGGGAAGGATGGAAGCCATGTTGTGTGGGATATGAGTTATTCCTGCAGGACATAGTTTTTGGAGGGGGGGGATAAGATTGCAATAAGTCTAAAGTTAGTGATGTCTGTTGTATTTCCTCCTTTGTGCAGAGGGATAATGTGTGACTTTTTCCAAAAAGAGGGAATGTGGGATTCCTGGAATGGTTTATTAATAAGGACTGAGACAGGACAGGAAATGCTATTGGCTGCTATTTTAGGGTACTTGCTTGGAAGGTCATCGGCTGAAGCAGAGCCTGGTTTGAGTTTGAGTAGTTTTGTATAGGATGTGGGAACAGGTCTGAAGGTGAAAGTGTATGTGGTGATATGTGGCTGTTGGGCAGGGTTGGGATTAGATGTTGAGGAATCCTTGATTAGAGATGCTATACTATCTATGAAATTAGAGTTGAATTGTATTATGGTTTCAAGTGATGAGTTATTCGGAGAAGGGTTAGAGTTGAATTTATGGCCAGTGTGCAAATTTCTTTAATGGCTGTCCAGAAATGTTTAGGGTTGTATTTACTATTATTTTGAAAATTATTATAGTATAGTTTTTTGACCTCATTAATTTACTTTTTAATAAAATTGTGAAGCATTCTGAAGTTTTCAAGGTATTGTGGCATTTTATATTTTTTCCATGCATTTTCTCTATCTTGCATAAACATTCTTTTGTTTTTGTATAGCCAAATTGTATTATTTGTTTTTAATCTCTTCCTTTTAGTAGGTACAAGGCTATTTATGTTAGGATATTCATGAAAGTTGTATTGAATTAATTTACAGCATAATCTAAGGGGAGGGCTTTTAGGAAATGTCAGTTAAGAGATGATAGGTTAGTAATCGACATTTTGGGTTTAAACCTGGAAAGGTTGCATGTTGTTTTATAAATGTGTTGTTAAGTGGTTGAGATGTCTGGTTGTATAGATTGGGAGATAATCACTGAGACAGTCAGACATTGTACCTGAGATGGTGTGTTTGCTAGGGTCTGATACTAGGATCTAGCCTAATAGGGAATTTGATGTCTTGCTATATTGTGTGGGGCTATTAATTACTTGTGTGAAACCAAATAAGTTCAGGCAAGATGTAGGGGAGTTAGAGTTTATGTCCAACCAACTGACATTTACATCCCCTCGTAGTATTTTTTTCTTGTAGAACTGTTATGGATATCCAGTGTAGGATATCTTCCAGTACAGCTGTATTATTGCCAGGAGGAATGTAAAGGGCAGTGATACAAATTTGTTTATAATTGTTTATTTTCAGGATAGTAATAAGAAGCTCTGCTGGGTTTGTTGTAACAGGAAATGTTGTAGTTGTTGGGAAATATGAAAGCAATATCACCATCTTTCCTCTTTATACGGTCATTATAGATGATATTATAGCCAGTAGGTATAATTTCAAAGTTGTTTATGCTAGGATTAAACCAAGTCTCCATTACAGCGAGAATATCAAGTTTATGTTGATTAATCTTGGCATGTAGTTCAGTAATTTTATTTCTTATTCTACGAAAATTTATGGCAGCAAAAATTGGTTGGGAGTTGACCATTGTAGGGCTATAGTAATGTGTGGAAGACAATTGTCTTGATGTTCGTTGTGATATGTGGGACTGGGATTAGGGTGAATGTCTCCTGCTAGCATAACTCTCAACCTCTTAGAGCAAGAAATCTGGACATAGCCATACATGATGGGGAAATAAAGGCCCAAAAATAGGGAAAGTTTTTAAAAATGTCTCTTACAAACTTAGAAAGTTGATAGAACAACAGTGTTTGCATTAGCATGGATTTTCTGAAGGGTATGAAGTCTAAAACTCAAATTTCTGTCATTATTTTCTGACTTCAATCCTCAAGGATTTGCCAGAAAAATGCAATTTTATGAGACACAGGTGAAGAATATGAAGCAGTGGTCTGGACATTCTGAGAAAATCTGGACAGTTAAGAGGCATGCTTCCCAGAAGGATTTTAGTATATTGGGGAATTATTGATACTTGGTTTTGGAGAGTATTTTTCCACTTAATTTTGTTTTGGTTTGAGCTGAATTAGAATTAATCACTTTACATTTGCATTAAAGTTAAAGGGAGTGATTAAATAGGTTTGATGTGATGTGTGGAGATTGTAAAGAGGAAGTATGAATAGGTGGTCGGGACAGAGCTGGAGAAATGTTGTGAGATATTATTGAGTCATGGTAGGATGAGAGATGGCTCAATAGCAGGAGAAAAATGGGACAAGCTGATGAGTAGCACCATTAAATAAAGGGATCTAAACCCTAAAAAAGTACTGTTGTTTATCCGAAAAAACACATAAAACACTCTTCATTATCATATCTGCCAGTAACACCATGATATTCACTATCATATCTGCCAGTAACACCATGAAAGCACAAGTAAACCACACAAAATTACTGCATATCATCATATCCAATTAAAACTTTTTTTCAAACACCATTATTGAATTATCACTTGTAACACAGGCAAATTTACATTCATATAAAAGTAATCACACTATAATTAACATAACAAACATTTTATTTCACATATATTGTTATATATCATATAACCTAAGCAACATTACATAAATTATTTAATTCCTGCCTTTTTTTAAACAAGAAACATTTATTAAACCATCACTTATGCCGTAGACAATCATACATTTATATAAATGAAAACAAACCACACTGACACAATCCTAGTTGCAAGCATTTTACTTCACAGACCATACTGACACACTCCCAGTTGTAAATATTATACATCACTTATAATCTACCCAATCATTTTTAGTCAGACATTACATAGCTCATTTAAGACCTGCCTTATTTTAAAGCTCATTCCTCCCTGTATGTATTGTTCCTACATTTCCCATTTTTTTCTATGTAGTTTGCTCCTACCCTTTTCTAAAGATCTCAGTTCCAGTTGTTTTATCTCTGTTACTATATTCACTACTTCTAGTATATGTCCAGTTAAAAATTGACTACCATGTATCACACATGTTAAAAACACTCATCAATAACCAGGTACATTACATAGAGTAAAAACCTACCTCACTGACATGGCTAGAAGGTGTATAACCTCTACTTTCTTACTGTCATCTTTCCTGTATTCTGCCCCAATTTTCACTAACCTTCAAGTCTCATAACTATCCAAAGCTGAGCAATGTTTTAATAAAATAGCCAAGTTTGCTTTCAGATACAACACTAGAACACATCCCTACCAGATCTCAGTGAATTAAACTGGTTAAAACTATTGCATCACCTAGCTCTTTATCAGCTCACTACCATAATCAGACTTCTCTGTAAACCAGACAGTTACTCAGCCTTAAAAATCTGAAAACAACACTACTCTCCCAATAGAATTTAATGCTTCAGGGGAAAATCACTATAATGCTCCTTGGCCAGTGTTCACTAATACCTGAATAGTTTTACTAGCGTCTCCAGGCCGTAATGCATTGTTTTGTGACTCTGCTCACCATCTTGGCTCTGTACTTAAGCCTTAGGATAGCCATATATAATTGGCTCTGTACCTGCTTAATACCCCACCTCCTAACTACTATATTAACATTTTCTGCCCTACTGAGTTCCTTCCCTTACTTCCATTTCTTTTAATTTCTAATCACTAACCATAAGAGCTATTATCTATTTAACAAAACCACTAATATAGCTCTTCAAATGTTCAATGTTCGACATGTACTAAATGCAGAAGTATCTTTTATATGGTAATAGTTTCATTTATTTCATATGAACGTAAACTAATTAGCAAATGGTTGTGTAATTTTCAATGTACATTGCTTAATGTTTCTTCATGTATATTATTGAATGTCTGCTTAAAAATGTTTGTAATATGTTGCAGCTTTCCTCCTGGGGCCTCAACTGAAATTTTTTTTTACTAAACCCAGTCAGAATAAAAGCAACATAAAATAAAAATAAAATAAACACCCTGATCTTTGTTTACAGTGTGTGGAGATGACCTGAGGGGACTGTATGTCCTGTCTGTGTGACCTGTTAGACATAGTCTGGAGGCAGCTTACATGACATGTCACTCTAGATGACCCGAGGTACTGCATGTCCTTTATGACTGACCTGATAGACATGGTCTGTGAGCAGCTTACATGACTAGTCTCCCTGGGTCAACAAGATATGTACCAGCACAAGTCCTATGGTCACCACCCCTCTTCCTCCACTGTGGAATAGAGGAGACCTTAGTCAGGCACATGTAGTACCACTATGTCTACCTCACCATTCAGTGTGGAGTTGAGTAGGTTCACAAGTGGACATCCATGAGGGTGTGGAGCTCATGCTGCAGAAATATCTGGAATGGGTCATCACTCATAATCATGCACAATGCCTTCCTTTAAGCCTGAGTAGGATGGTGCCTGTGACCCTCTCAGGAGAAGGTGTACCCATAGGATGGGAGTGTGGACAGAATGCACATGTATCTCCTGTGGGTGCAATGCCCCTGTCTGTATGCATTCACCACAGTACTATAACACTTGCTGTGGCCATGTCTCAGCACACACAGACACACACACACACACACACACACCCTCACACCCTTCATTCACGCATATCCATAGTAATGGTAACAGTGTCCCATCCCACCTCCACATCTGACACACACAACTCCAGGTTAATATCAGTCATATTATCGCACACACAATTCCATGTGGATGACACTGCACACTGTGTCTGTCTCACTTCTGTAAATGATGATGGGCGGCATATGTCCTATGCTTAGTGCGGCCACTTTGTGCATGGATGAGCACAGCCTGGTTGTATGCTGGCATGCATCAGTTTTGATATTCTGTATAATATTTTATTCTGGCTGACTTATGAACCAGCTGCTACTTGTAAGCCACTGCCACTAAATACTGGACCCACCTTTGTCCGATATAGTCCTCACCCATTGCTGGTTCCTCCTCAGTGTTCTCATTGGGCTCATATTAAACTGCATGGTGTGGCGGAACTTGTTCCTTCTGCATGCATATTCCTTGCTGCAGCTGTTTCCTCAGTATCACACAGCACAGACAGAAAATACCTTAGTACATGTGCCACGGTCATATTGCAGGACAGCATAGTACATGTGCCACGGTCATACTGCAGGGCAGCATAGTACACGTGCCACGGTCATACTGCAGGGCAGCATAGTACACGTGCCACGGTCATACTGCAGGGCAGCATAGTACATGTGACATGGTCATACTGCAGGACAGCATAGTACACGTGCCACGGTCATACTGCAGGGCAGCATAGTACACGTGCCACGGTCATACTGCAGGGCAGCATAGTACACGTGCCATGGTCATACTGCAGGGCAGCATAGTACACGTGCCACGGTCATACTGCAGGGCAGCATAGTACACGTGCCACGGTCATACTGCAGGGCAGCATAGTACACGTGCCACGGTCATACTGCAGGGCAGCATAGTACATGTGACACGGTCATACTGCAGGGCAGCATAGTACACGTGTCACTGTCATAACATATCTAAATACGATTGTAGATTATTTTTTATAAGACTCATTGCTCCTACTACTATTGGAACTGTCTGGGTATCCTTCCTCCACGTTGCTCTCATTTCTGCCTGCAAATCTTGGCATTTTATGACTTTGTGTCTCCCTGTATGCAAGACACTGTAGTTACTGGGTGTAGTGATTTCAATGATTAATGCTACTTTTGTCTTCTTTTCATGGACCACTGTATCTGGTTTTCTTGCATCTATCTTTTCAACTATTGATAATGGGTGTAGACTTCATCATTTTCTATATTGCTTTGTGGCTCATGTTTCCAGTGTTTTTCATCTACTTTAATACTATAATGTTTGCACAATCCCCAATGCAACAGTCTTGCCACATTATTATGTTTTTCAGTATACAGTCCTTCTGTCAAAACAAGCAACAAGGTGTGCAACTGTTTCCAATTCTGTTTTTACAAAACCTACATTTGTCTGTTTCTCCCACATATTCAATGGACTTTGTAAACCAACATGTATGTAGTCCACTACCTTGGGCCACCAGTATTAACCTTTCATCCTTTGGTTTGAATTCACTTCTGTTTAATCATTCCTGCATTCAGTTCTGATCAACATGAGGTTTTCCAGGAATTTTCTATACTTGCAACTATATTTATGTGTTTTCCTCATTGTTTACCATGTCATGTGATCCTTCACCTTATATTCTTTCTTTTGTTTTTTGGCACATTCAGTTGTTGCCTGATTTTTATCAACTTTTGGTTTGATTTATATTCCTGCTTGACATTGATATGCCTCTGCTAGACTGAGAAGGGAAGTCGCCTTAGATTTATTCTCCTCATGTTTCAAAACTTTCACTATGTTAGGGTGTTGTGAGGTCAGCAGATACCTATGCAGTCCCATGATTGTAGATCTGTACATGTAGTCACTTTCAAGGAGGACCAACCCTCCTTCGGAACAGGGTATATGTAATCTTGGTATGCACTGATTTTTATAAATCATTTGATGAGCATGAAGCATCCTTTTTGTTTTCCTGTCTAATCTATATAACACCTTTTGGGGCCAGTCAGTCACTCCAAAACTGTAAGTTAGGACAGGAAGAGCAAACTGGTTTATAGCTTGAACTTAGTTCATAGATGTCAATGCTATTTTCAGGATTAATTTAACCCCGAGATTCATGAAGCTCAGCGCAAAGCCAGCGTTAGGCTTGCGCCGACCGTGTGGCGTGAAGATGGCACAGTAGCGCCAAATGCATATTAATGAAGGCTCGCTGCCACCACAGCCACGTGCATAGGAAATGAGCGTGAGTGCATAGGGCATGTCGAAGTGCCGCACGTAGGCGTGAAAATGTCAGCTGTTGACGTGCAACCTAAAATACTTGCATATAACAATTTGCAAGCAATAGTAATCACATCTGTCAGTGTCCATGGATACTGAAACGTATGCAAAGCATGCAAGACAGTTCCTGCGAATACAAAATGAAGAAGCAAACACAAATGCACAGTAGGGAATAACGGGTCCCTATCCCTCGAAGAAATGTCATTGAAAACCGTGTGCCCATAGTCCAATGCAATGTAGATAGTTATACCAAGTGGAAGTGAAACGCATCATGTTAGTGCGCCGCCAATAGGTATGTCCAGCCCAATGGTCAGGGTCACCAGCTGACCCACATTGTGAGGGAGAGTACACAGCTGGGCAGATGTGTCCATAACAAAACCACGATAAATGTAAATAACTAGTGACCGTATGACAGAATTATATCCCACAATGCATGTAATAGTCACATACAATAGGTATGTTCGTATTTAACATACCATATGTGACGGGAAATAGAATAAGCATGAAAACGAAACAGAAGGAGCATTTAAACTGCTACAACAATAAGGCAACATGTAGGCTTAAAGGAACAGTATTATCCATAGCGTTGACTGTGGGTACGTGTTGTCCAGTACAATTGGATATGTGTCTGGAATATATCCCATCCTGGACATAGGAAAAGGTGGCATCCTACCAATGATCAGAACAGTCACCCAAAATCTGCCCATTTGCGGTCCGAGGCATCCTTGTCAGGATGGACCAAAGATGAACGGGTATTACCCAGGTGTACCTACCATGTCGTGAAAGATAAGTATGTGTGTACCTATGTGCATGATGCACAGCATGTGGAAGGTTACCGATGTGCATGATGTACAGCATGTAGAAGGTTACCGATGTGCATGATGTACAGCATGTGGAAGGTTACCGATGTGCATGATGTACAGCATGTGGAAGGTTACCGATGTGCATGATGTACAGCATGTGGAAGGTTACCGATGTGTATGATGTACAGCATGTGGAAGGTTACCGATGTGCATGATGTACAGCATGTGGAAGGTTACCGATGTGCATGATGTACAGCATGTGGAAGGTTACCGATGTGCATGATGTACAGCATGTGGAAGGTTACCGATGTGCATGATGTACAGCATGTGGAAGGTTACCGATGTGTATGATGTACAGCATGTGGAAGGTTACCGATGTGCATGATGTACAGCATGTGGAAGGTTACTGATGTGCATGATGCACAGCATGTGGAAGGTGAACAATGCCAGGGTCGTCCTCACACCCATACAGGCACCTGACATGTGTAGTGTATGTAATGTGTTCCCCTGACCGTGCCATGGCCATCAACCAGAGAGGTACCAGACATATGTAGTGTACGTAATGTGTTCCACTGACTGTGCCATGGGCCATCAACCAGAGAGGTACCAGAGATATGTAGTGTACATAATGTGTTCCCCTGACCGTGCCATGGGCCATCAACCAAAGCAGTGATGGATGGAGTGTCAGCAATATGTGTGTGGGGGGGTGGGTAATGATATAATCCTCAAAGGCGAGACTGTGTCGTATGCAGAATAGGTGAACTGGAGGTGTATGAGGGAGAAGCAGGTGAATCAGAAAGGAACACAAAGAACATGTATACACATCTGCAATACAACCTGTCAGGCCATACTGTAGAACACAATCCCACAAACATATGAATATTAAAATGTGCGATACAAATGTAAAGAAATGTCACCAGCACATACCCACAGATTGGTCCTGATGGAACTGGCCAAATCAAATGCAACACACCTGGATGCATAATGGAATACCCATCATCCCCTCCACAGCACACAATCCACCCCCATACCTGAACGTCTACCAAATCCAGCAATACTTGGCCTACTAGCTTGGCGCAGCCCCATCTACACATAGTGACCACTACTCATATGTAGTAGGCAATGTCACCCTAGGCAGTTTCAGGATTGCAAACTATTTATCCCTTGCATGTAAAATTCCCAGCACATTTCCGTAATGCCAAAAGAATGGTCGGTATTGGTCTTGTTAAATTTTTGGATATCCCTCATGGGATAAGTAACCTGTGTAAATATTAGAATGGGTATCAAGACATGATGTCTGGTCCTGTAGACATCTGGACACAAGTTGGAATGTGCAGTAGTGGTGCATGAGACTGTCCAGCCCTAGATGGTCATGCAGAACCTACTACCCAGGATCAAACACCTGCCCGTGACGCACGTGTCCCGACATGAATAATCGAGAGAATATATTGTACACATTCGCATAGTGGCACATGGAAATAGGGTGATGAAGGCACTGACATAAACAGGATGCCCCCTGATCCACTGTGTGAGAGACAGTCACTGTGTGGGTAGGTGTGTCCTGACCAACTATGATACAATGCCAAATGTCCTGTGATTGTATGAAATAACTATGTACCATACTGCATGTAACAGTTGCCTAAAGCAGTCATGTCAGGATAGAAAATACATAATTCATACAAGAAACAGACTAACAACTAAAGTGCTAAAGGTATAGGCTCACAGCTAGGAAACTAATGAATGTTCTAAACCTGCACTGACCGTGGGTATGTGTTGGCCTAAACAATCTGGTGTCCCCAGAATATATCCCAACCTGTACATATGACAATGTGTCAACTCTACCAATGGTCAGAGCATTTGCACAATAACTGGCCAGCCTCTTAATCACTCACAAAGCCAGTGACCTTTGCAGGAAAGGTGTTGAATGAGAATGACTAATTACAACAATGAAGAGTAGTAGACGCATTTAACTGCAGAAAATTAGTAGTAATACGAATCTGTCAACACGTTCCAAGTTAATAGTACTAATATAGTAGAAGTGTCCGTGATTGTCCCTGATTTGTCATAGCCTTGTCCCTGTAGAAACTAGTCCCCGAGTATCACAGAGGTCCGTACACATATGTACACCAACCGTCACATTTGTTGACAGGACTATTGCATACCTGCAGTGAATTTATAACTGATGTCCAGAATAATATTCATTGTATCTATAAATGAATGAAATAGTCAAATGTGAAGGGGAAACACGTGGACCCCCCCCCCCTGTATTATGTAGTGGAACCACTCCCCACCCGATATTATGTAGCACCGACCTAATAACGTGGTCAGAGGTGCCCAAACAACTGCGTCTGTAAACACAGGTAGAATGTTAAAATCTGGACTAACTCTGTCCATGTGCTACGTCTGATATTTGAACAGTGATAGGGCAGTTCTAGTCACCAGTCAGACAAGCCTAAACCTGGACCAGCACATGAACACCCTGACAAACAAACACATGTATGTGTGAGGACTATAAGTGTAGCAGTTCTGAATATCCTTGGAGTGAGTAGACATGCAGCACAGGTCCAGAGCAGTAGGAAACAGGGAATGTTGGAAGTGTAGTACTGCGGTTTTCCCAGCAGGAGAATGGATGCCTGCTGTGTAAGGGAAGCGGTGAGGCGTATGTCAGAGTAGCTATGAACCATGGGTATACATATAAATGAGGCAGAACAACAATAGTGTAGTGGTTAGAGCATCCGCCTAATGTAAAGGCATTCCCGGTTCAAGTACGACTATAGCACATATTAATTTATTGTGTAATGAATGCCTCTGTGCTGTAAAGCCAACATTTATACATGTAAAGGTGACCGCGTGTCTCGCATGGGGCCGTTAACCGGATTCCATCAATCAAAGTGGTACTTTCATAAGGAATAAGGCACATGTAATCCCAAAGAAGTGGCAGTAAACATATGTAACTCAGAATAAGTAGATGCAAGTGCTTCAAAGGGTGTACGCAGATTGTAGCATAGGAAATGTATGTTGGCTTGTACAGCTGTAACTTTTATATATATAGATAGATAGATAGATAGATAGATGTGTGTATAGATAAATATCCACAGACATAACAGAAATGTGCAATTATATATATATATATATATATATATATATATATATTATATATATAAAAATGAACGCCGAAAGACAAAAGCAAACATAAGGGTTGTGAAGGGAATCTAGAGCAAGTAAGGTATTATAAAGTGCTCGCAGCGTATGTCAGATAAAGCTGCACAAGAGTGAGTAGAGCACCACTATTCACACCAGCGGCAGGGTTATACCAGTGGCCATAACATTGTTGAAGTGCTACATCAACATTATACACAGACAGAATGTAGTACATGTTGCGACCACCTACACTTGTAACCCGCAAATTGTTTGTAATCCATAACACCAGGAAAGGCACGTATGTGCAAATATGAATGGATGGTGACCCTGTGAATACAGGAGGTGGTACAAAATGTGTGTAGGCCCCCAACGCTCTGGAGAGGGCAATGTGTAAAGGTGTGTCATGGCTGCGATATCAGGTGTATAATGGCTGTTATGCGTGGAAACTCAACACGGGTGTGCTGGAGAAGCTATGGATATGCGATTATGGACAAAGGAGTGATAGGGTATGTTGCGCCGGTTGCAATGGAGTGGCCCGTGGAGGTCAGCTAGTATGTAGGTGCGATTCCCAGATAGAGCGTTGTCTGCATGGAGACATGCGTGGATGGGTGTATCATTGTCGGACGTTGTGCGTCAGGGCTGGCAGCCCGGCATGTAAAACCTATACGCCACCCATGAGCGGAACGGAGTTCTGCTGTGATAACCCCAAACCAGGAAAAGCAGAAAGACGCAACTACATGCAGACATCAATATGATGGCGTACAATCTCAGTAACACAAACACCCATTCTATTAACATTAATAATATGAATGTGCACAGAAACAAACACAGTAGCAGGAATAACAGTCTGCGCATACGAGTAATAGGTCGAATGACACTGTATCACATCACACTTATCAGCGGCACCCCAGACATGAAAAACGTTTGTCATCTGTCCGCTGTATAACATGCAGTATACTGATCACAAGTTCACCGGAGTGAAGTGTCGGTGTCATAATGACTAAGGCAATAGTATGCTGTTGAAGCAGAGATAAAACCCAATACGCATGTGTAAGTGTCTATGTCCGGGAAATGTATAGGTTAATGGACACACAGATGTATATATAGATAAAAACATATATATATATATATATATATATATATATATATATATATATACACATATATAGTTATACATATATATATATATATATATATATATATATATATATATATATATATATATATATATATATATATACACACAAAGATATACTACATACATATATATATATATATATATATATATATATATATATATATATATATATATATATATATACAGATAGATATATATACAGAATATATATACACAAACAACAGGTATTGATATATACACATACACACAAAACAAATATATATGTCATTGTAGATGTACACATATACATAACTAGGTTACTTTACAGCAATTAGGGGTAACATATATACAGCCCGGGCATATGTGACTGGGAGGTCCAATAAATAAATGTTGTACCCCCCACACCGCCCAGCTAGGCCAGTCAGACATACAGACAGGCAATAAAGATTAATACACTGCTGCTGTCCAAAACACTGTCAGGAAAGTAGCAGTGGGAGAGATCTGCAAGATCTACACTTTAAACTTGGTTAATGGTGTTCCTTGCGGGACCCCAAAAATTCAGTGTATGTGTCAACCTGTTGTCATCGATGCGAGCAGGATGTAGGTGTACATGGAATAGTAGGCTGTGCAAGTGTGATAATACATGGGTTGACAAAACGTACGACATGTGTCCCGAGACTGGGAGAGTGGGCAATGTGTAGGGGTGTGCTCATACCACAGCTGCGCTCACAGTAAGTATTTGTCATGAGTGCTGTAGAGGGGTGCCAGGTAGGTGAACCATGGGTATGCAATAATGGGCTTAAGTGTGCAGGTGCTGGTTGGCAGAGATGTAGTAGGCCCGCCCAGTGGAAGTCATTAATATTCCTATGTGGGCATAGCAGACGCCTATACGTCCCAAACCTGAAGAGCACATCTACTGGATAGTATGTAAACCATCGGGGGAATACATAGAGAACAAATCAGTGCCGTGTATCCAATTAGCATGGACGTCCATAGTTGTAAATCAGAATGTAACAAAGTTCAACTGAACACTTCCAGAACTAGTGATATTAGGTGGACAGGTGGCGGAATACAGGTAATGACAGATGACAACATGTATGAGTCATAAACAGCATGTAACTCGACAAACGTGAATGAATACATATGCTCTGTGACTGTCAATGTGTCTGGTTAATAGAACCAATCATCTAAATGTGTCCCACAGGGTGTTAAGCAGTGTTCCTGATATAGTGTTCATTCTCCCCAATTGGTATGTAAGGTCTGCTAGTGACGGAAAGTGCATAATTTGCTGACCACCTTAGGTAGATGATAGCATAATAGATGAGGTTCCACACCCGTACGCCTTTGAGGGACACACCCATCTGGGCAGTTGTGTCCTGCAAAATGAATGTTATGGCACATGGCCTGTGAGTTCGGGAAAGGAGGCCATATATTGTGTGTAGTGGTGTTAGAAATTAATTTGTTGTATCAGAAACAGCTACATGTAATAGGAAACAGTATTAGCAATTATAATGCTACAAGAATAACCTTAATGTATGCAAACCGTGGAAGTAGTCAGTTTACTACTGGCTGTGGGTATGTGTTGCCTTGACACATGTGATAGCTCTACATATAGGATCTATAGGGCCGCCACCATTCTGAATGGCCAAAGTGGGACCTGCTCTGTAGAAATGTCAGATGTACCAGGGCAGAACATACCTACAGCCATGCATAGTACAGAAATATACATATCAGCACAAATCAAAGCGTAGTCTAGCAGCAGTGAAGTTGCTTATGCTACTACATATAACATATCAACGTGTCAGGTATACAAGACCTGTAACAAGCAACCACTACAGACACGTAGAATATGAGAATGCCACCTAATCAGGACAGTTGCAATGGCTAGAGTATCGTCACATGACATATGCCTAATGAGGGACTGTTCCATGCAAAGTGGGAAAGGTGTTACTCCTACAGTCTTCCGTCGTGCAATCTGAAAGGTGGAAAACGTACAGTAGGTGTGTGGTAGCATGACTCTCCGAACAGCTGGTTAACAAAATCATATTCACATGTCAACATTGCAGAGTATCGGTTCCCATGTATCAAGCAGATGGGAGCAGATCGTATGAGGAACACGCATATAATATGATTACGTCACTGGACAGGCCGCCGAGTCCGTACAGTCGAACGCCTGCCATCACCAAATGGTTTGACATACCCGATACTGTAGTCATGTAGTCTGATGTAATACGCATCACAAGGGATCGCACACACCCAGCGTGAGTGACAAATGTAAGCAGAAATGTCGGTGAGCGAGCGGCTGTAAGCGTGTTTGTCTACCAGTATGCCAGTAGTGCACTGTTAAAGAAATGTGGAGTCTAAACGGGTAAAAGGTGCTGTAACCAGAGGTCAGCAGTGCTTAACACTGTGCAAACCCACGCACAACTGCTCCCACCTGCTGGAATGTGCCTTACCCAGTCCGTATCCAAAGGCGTCGGTCTGTCCGCAAACAAAGAACCGCCCTATTCATGTGTTGGTAGCAGTACCCTGCGCACATAGCTCATGTGAATTAACAATAGACCATGGCATATCTACAGACAATAAACCACACACACACACCATACAGCACAGTCATCCAACAGTATAGCAATGTACTGGCAGATATGTCCGGACCACTGGTGTATGCATGCCTGGCCGTCCTGTGTTTCAGTGTGTGAGCATGCCCAGTATGACTGTTACGCATGTTGTCGACCGACATTACCATCATACCATCATGTGTGTGAGCATGCCAAGTATGGACAACTGTATCGCATGTGTCACATGTCCAGATAGTCAGTACTGTGTTGCCGACCCCTCCGTTCTACACAGACAGGTATCATGCTGTGTCTGCAGGGTAGCTAATGGTCATGTGGCATTGACAGTTGCTACATGTCTGCATAGCGTGGGGGGACATCCAACCGCAACCACAATCCTACACAGCACTGTGGGTGGTGCACATGACTCTCATATGTGTAGGTTGGATGGGGGGCACAGCTGACAGTTGTACACATCTGCCGCTACTGTACTGGTATGCCAGGAACTCCATGTCAGTGTGTGGACCTACCTAAATTGCTGGTTGGAGGGATACCAGTGTACGTCAGATTAAATACCAGCACAGTGGTGTTGGACGTCCTAGCTTTCACAACCTACATCAAACTGCCTGGCCTGCTGTAGTCTGTGTGTCTCTTTGGGGGTTGGGGTCATTCATTGGGCATATCCATAGGCCATTGTATATCATTTGTCTGTATTGGTCCACACCTGTCCAGCTGCATGGAACGTGTGTGGGCTGTATGGACACACATGATGTTCAGCCCATACTCTACAGTGGGTTAGGACACCCTGTGTACTACTGGCTACCATTGTGACCCCAGTGTGTGCTACAGATGTCATGGTGCCACTATGAATGTGTACTGTCTGCTGCCCTAACAGTCGGCCACCAAAGTCTCTTGTATGCTCACATACATACCATAGCAATGGGTAAATACACATTCTAATACAACTGCCAATTTTTAGGTACAGACATACCCTGGGGGTGTTCTGGACCTGAGGATGGTGCTGGAGGGCTGCCTATGTCGGACGCACACAGTGCACCTCCTATACATGGCCGAGCACAGGTAGTGTCATGTTTGGCATCCATTGTACTGTGTGCGGGTCAGAGAAGGGAAATCTGTGGGTATCTACTGTGTCAGTGCATATGCCTTGTGTTGCCTCTTTGCCAAGGGTAGGTCACACTGTGCATGGCCTTTCGCCGACTGGGCCCTGCTCAGGTAGTTCCTTCGCACTGTCACACTGTGCCTGTACAAGCCTTGGCAGTGGTGTTGGGCTGTGTGGCCCTGCCCCATGCTGTTCCTGCCACAACTGTTACTGCAGGATCAGATTGTGTAGCATAGCAAATACCATAAAAAATTATGTGCATGTAGCTAGTGAATACTGCAGGGTTCCACCAGATGTGTCCAGATACCAGAACCGTGAACTGAGCATCCCAAACACATGCTCAATTATATGTCTTGCCTGTGCATCCGCCTCATTATGGTGTGAGTGTTCAGGTGTGTGTGCATTGCTGATGGGTGTCATCAGCCACAACACCAGTGGTTACCCAGTATCCCCCACTAGGACACTGTAGGGGATGTCCATATTGGCAAAGGTGTGGTACAGCTGTGTCAGAAGCCATATATCGGAATCATCATAGCTTCCAGGGCAGACAGCACATACATTCAATCTAATGCCCTGGCCATCGCATATGGCCTAGCTGTTGGAGGTTATGCCCCTGCAGTGACTGTAGGCCCTACCCCGCTCACCGGGTGGTGCTTTGATGTGTATGTGTGTGCAGGCTATAGCACCCAGTACCCCAGGGTAGTCATCCATATGGTTGAAGAGATGCATATTGCTGGTCTACTAATCACGTGTGTTGAGGACATGTACGTGCTCACTAGCCTGTGTTGACATGGCATCTGTGAACTGGTGCAATACTCTGGATGCAGATGCCTGTGAGATCCCCATGATATCCCCAGTTGTGCTGTGTGAGGTACCTGTGGCTAGTATACCTAGGCCAACACATACCATGGTATCCACTGTGATGGGTTTCCCTCGGCCTGTTTGATGTGTCAGGTGTGGCAGGCACAGGTCAACAAGCCGCTGTAGGAGGTCTCTGTCCACCCCATAGTACTCCACCATCCCCAGCTCATGTAGCCCCTGGTAAGTCACCCTGGGTCTATAAAGTCTTATGTCATCCCAGTAAGGGTTGTTCAGCAGCATACACATCCTTACTGCCCTCAGCCTCCTGCACATGTTGGTCTATGTTGCCTGCTGCTGCCCTTCCCATTTGGTTGGACTGTGTCATGAAATGTCCCTGCAGGTATACACCGGTGGTGTAGAGTGCGGAAGAAACCTGTGTGTATGCTGCTTGCTCACATTACCATACTGTTCAGGTGCAGGCTGGCCATGTCATCTATTGATTGTGCTGATTAACACCTGTTTGTGCAGCCTGTACACCTTGACTACCCCACCACTGCTGTTGTCCCTCCCAATGTCACCAGGCAGGTATAGACACACCCCTAGCTTAGGCGTGCTGAGGCAGGAGCACTCCCGAGGCACAGTTCTGCAATGTACGTACAGTATGCCTGACCCCCCCCCCATGCTGTCAACTATATTCGAGCCCTGCACCCAGCTAACTACACGCATACACTCCAGGTATCTGCATCACACCCCGGGATAAATGGGATACACTATGGTCAACCTCATCTGCATAGTATAATCTTCTAATGAATAGTTATATGACCCATACCAAACCTCCAAATTAATAACTACTGCTTAGTGTCACTCAGATCCGTACACAACTGGTAACAGGTGCCTTACTATCACCATATTCGATGTCCCATGGTCTTCCCAGCAACAAAATAACCGGTGTCTACACGACTACAACCCGGGACCCTGCACACAACAGACGATGTGTATTACCACTATGCCATGGCAGATATACATAGATCCCAGGTTATCATGTACAGATCATCTGGCACAAACATTCAATAGTGCTGATGTCCCCAGACATATATGTTTATATCTATGTCTATCTCTCTATATCATATATATTATTTGTATACATATGTACATAGATATACATACACACATATACATGTACACACATATGTAGATATTGCATTTATATCACAACAGCGGACCACATGACAAAAAAGCATGACAGGCATGAAAAGGAAACTACATGTGCCACCTGCATCATGTAGTGTTGTTACTATCAAGGCATGTGTGTTCTGTTGCATCACACGGGTCTGACTGTATTAAGGGTAAGAGTAGGGCTGCTGACATTTACACACCAGACCTATTGGTGAATGTATGTGTTAACAACCCAGTGTCTTGGCAGAATATGCGCACTGTGGACACTATATAGGTCAGCAACAAAACACACTGAACATATCCCGCAGCTAGCCACCCACAGATACCAATACATAGGGTATAACTGACAAACACACACACCTGCCATGTCTTGGAATCGAGCACCTACCTGTCTAGTCTACCACACTACAGCATTATGCAGTAACAGAATGCGCTACCGAGTTTCAGCATCACCGCACTCCCAGAGACATACTTCTAGGTGGATGACATCATCAGCAAAGGCAAAGATGCTGATAGGGAATGTATGGAGAGTGAGCCGTCTAAAAGCATTACTCTGTCCCCAGGCAGCTGGAAACACAAACACACACACACACACACACACACACACACGGCAGGGCTGGGAGTCGAACATACACCTAACTACCTTATCACACTACAGCATTATGCAGTTACAGAATGCGCTACTGAGATTACTGGAACACAGCACTCCCAGAGGCATGCTTCTAGGTGGATGACATCATCAGCAAAGGCAAAGATGCCGATAGGGAATGTATGGAGAGTGAGTTGTCTAAAAGCATTACTCTGTCCCCAGGCAGCTAGAAACACACACACACACACACACACACACACACACACACTTGGCAGGGCTGGGAGTTGAACATACACCTAACTACCTTATCACACTACAGCATTATGCAGTTACAGATAGCGCTACTGAGATTACTGGAACACAGCACTCCCAGAGGCATACTTCTAGGTGGATGACATCATCAGCAAAGGCAAAGACACCGATAGGGAATGTATGGAGAGTGAGCCGTCTAAAAGCATTACTCTGTCCCCAGGCAGCTGGAAACACACACACACACACACACACACACACTTGGCAGGGCTGGGAGTCGAACATACACCTAACTACCTTATCACACTACAGCATTACGCAGTTACAGAACGCGCTACCGAGATTACTGGAACACAGCACTCCCAGAGGCGTACTTCTAGGTGGATGACATCATCAGCAAAGGCAAAGACGCCGATAGGGAAAGTATGGAGAGTGAGCCATCGAAAAGCATTACTCTGTCCCCAAGCAGCTGGAAAAACACACACACACACTTGGCAGGGCTCTAAGTCGAACATACACCTGACCACCTTATCACACTACAGCATTACGCAGTTACAGAACGCACTACCGAGATTACTGGAACACAGCACTCCCAGATGCATACTTCTAGGTGGATGACATCATCAGCAAAGACGCCGATAGGGAATGTATGGAGAGTGAGCAGTCTAAAAGCATATTACTGTCCCAAGGTAGACGTAGACAAACACATGGCAGTGGTGTGAACGGGACAACTGCCTATCTACAGAGCACTATTACAACACTACATAGATATGAGACGTGCCACAGACAGTACACTCTTCAAGACAGTCAACCAGTGTGTTCAATGTAGGAATCCATCCTGACGTGGGGTATGGACATCTGTTGCCTGGATGACCACTATCGCTATACAGGATTTCAATAGTTATGCCCATACACAGAGGCACATAACCGACACAAGGTGTCACTGGGCATGCTCACACACTTCGTAGCACACGTCCGTTTGGAATGTACTGTGTGTCCATCTACACAAAGGCGTACTGGGCATGCTCACACACTTAGTAGTAGTGAAGGGCTGTCTTGTATGCACACGGATTCTAAACACGGAAGGGCACAATTTGGAATGTACTGTCTGTCCATTTACACAACGGTGTATTGGGCATGCTCACACACTTAGTAGTAGCAAAGGGCTGTCTTGTATGCACATGGATTCTAAATATGGAAGGGCACAGTGTGTCAATAGTGAACATTGTTAGCACGAATGCTGCACTACATATATCTGACACCGGTCGTCAGTGCTAGCTGTGTAGCATTTGTAATCACAGCTGACAATCCAGATCCAACAATGGGGAATATGGACATCTCTGCAGTGAGGAACACCTGGCATATGGCACAGTTGTGCACAATAGCACTACCACCGTATACCTCAGATACAGACATGCGGGCCATAAGACCGTGATGGACCGCTCCAGGTGTTACTGTCCCCACGTACATGAAGGCCACTCACATATACTGACCAGTACACACTCAAGAGCCATCACAGATGTCTCAGGAGCAGATCACAGTTGTAAATGCCGCATTCTACTATGTAGCCCTCAGACATCACCATGTCCTTGGACCAGCAACACACATCCATACATTACTACAACACCATGTTACTCATGACCAGTGGACTGTACATAGGTCTACAGCAACTGTGCAGACTACACATGTATTGACAGGGTTCCATCATGTGGTATGCAATGTAATGATAACACTGTTCATAACCAGGTCGGCTCTACACATAACAGGGGCCCTGGGTCTTACATAGCTGTAACAGATGACTGTCGCTGTACACCAAAAAACACTCATGTTTGGATATGACATACATGTAATCGCAGTGGATATGTACATGGCCCACACACACACACACACACACACACACACACATACACACACAAACAACACATATGTACATAGCATAGCTTTTGCTGTCCTCCGTGCAGACAAGTGGCTACAGCAATCACACACATGCACATGGAAGGTAGGTCCATGGCTGTTGAATGCTAACAGTACATAAGATAGCAATGCTGACTGAGGTAACATTCCCTCTGTACTAGTTACCCATGACAACCAACATATCATACAACGGTCCATGCTCATGTATGTCATCACACATATCCACCAATTGCAATGCATACAAACATGGCTACATGACAGGAATGTAGGACCAACACACATGTACATGTAGGGGTGTGCATGCAGCTACCATGCATGTGAAGTAGCTGATGTATGTCGTTCATCTGTGTCTAACTACAACATGCAGTTGCAATGCAGACCCATCATTGACACCTGTATATGGTGAAATACTGACAGTATGGTAGGATGTACATCAGGTATTGATGGATGTGTGTAAATAAAGTGGTGGTCCACCTTTGCAGATGGATGTTTGCTGAAGACAGCTCACAGGTGTGTCACAAACCGTCCTACCATTACATGTGCAAACAGTGCGCTATGTTACTGTTACTTGAAGGTGAAGACATACAACCTACACAGCGATCAGGGTGTTACTGACTGTACATCACTTGACACCTGTAACAGTTATGTCCTCCCATGTGCATATAGCAGCACAATTGCCGAAGGTAGCGTTGGTACACATAATGCGGCCAATACAGCTGCATGTCTGTCAGAGGTATCATCATATAGCAGGTGTATGATTTACAGTACTGCCATGTGTGTTTGCTTGTGTGACCATATATGCCACGTATGGTGGGGAATACATCCCAATTGTTACACACCCCTGTACACTGTTGTAGAGATCTGTACATACTGCAGTGTACAAAGCAAGATGTAGGCAGGGGTGGTGTGTGTATCACACACATGTCAGCTATCTGTATGTGAATGACATTTGTGGACTCCACAGTGTGTGTGTGTGTATGTATGTATGGCTGTCTGGTGCATGGAGTGAGGGTGTATGCTACCATACAGAACAGACAGGATCCCTAACCCCTCATGGTGATGAAGTCTACTACCCTGTTGATGCCATCGGTCTCAGCCTTACTGGCTACCTGTACATGTTCATTCTCTGTGTCACATCATGTGGGTGCACAGTACTGTGAAGGTGATTACCACATAGGCAGGGGTCCTCACCTCAACACTATCGAGTGTGTGTTATAGTGTCGTTGACCCCGTGAGTGTGGGCATGTTACTGTGTGTTTCTGTGTATGTCTGTGTGTGTTCTCAACCTGTAATGTGACAGTGTATTACTGCTACACAGTGAGGCCTCATGCTATCAACTGGCCTCTAACGGTGACATCAGCCAGACCGCTGTGTAAACCCTCCACACCATGTCACCATACCTGTGATGTGACCCAGTATGGATGTCACGTCTCTAGCCACTGTAGCCTATTAAATAGCTCACATGCTTCTGAATCAGTAGATGTGTGGGCATCTGTGGAATGGTAGCCTTTCTAACAGTGAGGTTGAGGCTACGTATAGCATGCTGGTATTGCCATACATGCCTGTGAGTACTCCACATTTACACATGGGAAACTGCAAACACTGCTACTTATTGGCACATGCACTTAGACCTTAAGGAGGGAAGCAGGGCATCATCACCAACATGATGTTACTGGTGTTACGAAGACACATACTGTGAACATACAACAATGCACTCTAACTGCAAACACTGTAACGTGATGGCACATGCAATTAGACCTTAAGGAGGGAAGCAGGGCATAATTACCAACATGCTGTTACTGTTGTTACCAAGACACGTGCTGTAAACATATAACAATGCATTCTAAACCTGTACTACAAGGGATGTCTGGTGCGTGTCAACAGTACCCAACAAATGTAATATACACTTCTCACTATTCTGCTCACCCTGTGCATCAGACCATATGAGCATGTCCCTGCACCGATGGTGTGGATGACAGGGATGTGGCACAGGCATCATCATATGCACAGGGTGATAATGTTTGCCAGGGGCATAGGCTGCACCAGTGGATGATATCATGTTCATAGGTTCATAGGTTCATAGGTTTATACTAGGCTATCTGCCCTAAGGCATTTATAAGCCTAGCCCAAATTTTTGTGGCTTACGCCACCCCTTATATGAAAAAATACTGTGCCCATTAGTTTGTTGTGCCTCTGTCCAGCAGTGACACAGAGATGATTCCCGGGGTAAACCTACGATCTCCCATCCACAGGTCTAGATTTCTCTTGAACAGAGTCAGCGAGGTGCTCTGCCTCACATGGACCGGGATTCTATTCCACAGCATAGGGAGTCTCTGAGTGATAAATCTATGCCTCCAGCACATCCTATTTATATTCGCTAAGGTTTAAGTCGCTTGCTCTAGTGGTTTTGGTGGATTTGGATTTTTGAGGTGGAGCATGTCCATTAATTCCGGTTGGACATGGCCTTGTATGTCAGGCACATGTCACCTCTGAGCAGACGGTATGCGACTGAATAGAGCTGGAGTTTCTTCAATCTGGCAGCATATGACAGATTTTGGAGTCCCTTTATCCTTTTGGTGAGGAACTTTGGGGTCTCTCCAATTGCTGCAGATGTCGGGTGAGATACATCCCGAATGGGGCATTGTACTTGATCATTGGTCTGATAAGTGAAGAGTACAGGGGAACAATGACCTCACTAGATCTGGATGTGAATCCCTTCATGATCAGGTGGGCAATGTAGAAGGTCTTTCTAACCACTTTAGCAACGTGAGTGTCAAAAGAAAGGCCACTGTCAACCTGGGTCCCCAGGTCCCTGATAACCTCTTCTGTGCTTAGTGGATTGCCACCTATATGGTAGCTTGGGGTTACCTTGTTTTTCCCGAAGGGTATGACTATACATTTTTTGGCATTTAACTTCAGGCCATGGCTCTGGCACCAGCTATCTGTTTCCGTGAGTCCCTTCGGAAGGATATCTGTGTCCGATGCACTTTCCAGGGACGGTGATCTGATTAGACATGTGTGGTTGTTATGCATGTGGGTGTTGTGGTGCCCTACAGATGTTTCTGCTGTGTGTGTGTATGTGTGCACACAGTTCTGCCATGTGTCTGGCCTACACAGGGATATTATTGACAGCTTCAGATTGTACAGACCAGGATGTACAGCTCACTGTGTCCGGCCACGGCCACGTGACATGTGCCTGCCAGGGGCTGCACGGGCACTACCAGGCAGAGGTACAGATTGGCTACTGTCCGATGACACATGTCCACTGGAACCATGTCCCCACTGGGAACATCCAGGGTCATGTCCACGTGGCCTGCTGTGTCCTGGTGTGGACAGCGCAGCACCAGCTGCACTGCTACTGCTACCGGCACTGTGGGAGCGGGCATGTGAGGTGGCTCATTCACATTGACCTGCACCAGGTGGTGTAGCTGGCCTACATCCACGTGGCCCATGCCTCACTCCTACCAGATGTTCCAGCATAGGCAGCTCATGCTCGTGGATTGCCATGCTCCTGTCAAGGATTCCAACCATGTCACCCAATCACCTGTCCAGAACATCAGCAATCTGCTGTTGAGCATTTGCCAATGCCTGGATGTTGTTGTTTAAAGAATTGATAGCAGCCCTCTGAAGCCTCTGTCCTTCTCTGTTCTGCCATTCAGCACATGCCTGTGCCACCATTACAGTCTGGAACATGCGTTTGGTGACACCGGCTGCTGCGCTCTGTCCTGCAGGTGCATGTCTGCCAGAGGTCCTCCTACGAGCAGCACTGGCCACATGCCTGTGTGGCACATCTGCAGTCATTACACTGACACCATGGTGTGGAGACACACATTCTGTAGCCACCACACATTCCTGTTCCAAGCTAACACATGCTGACTGTCCTTCCTCTATGGCCACTGGTGATGGGGTATGTGTTGACATGAGAACTGTGTGTGGGGAAGAGGGGTACATAGCTGGGATGGCAACCGTTGGCACAGTTTCAGCCCCTGACAACCCTGCCTGTACCTCATGCATATGTTCATCACTGCTAGTATCTGTGGGGACACTAACATCAGAAGGACCGCAGGAGGGTAACGCATTTACATCACCTGTGAATGTAAAAAAAGACTCTACATTACAATCGACACAGAGACACACAGACAGACCATACATGTGATTTGACAGACGGCATGCAACATGCATGTGATACAGCAGACGGCATGCAGCTCAGACATTAATAGTGGTAGTTAGCATACCTCCCTGGGTTGCACACAACAGCAAGCAGGTGTCATATCAGAAGCCATGCAGTTCACACAATCATGGTAGTAAGCATGCATCCCTGTGATACACCATGTGGACCAGCACAGGTTAACAGTACACATGGCTGATGTGACCTTGACATTGACATGTAGTATGACATGTAATCTGCTGACGTGTGCATTGACATGCATACATGTCTGACACGATGGTGTCCTGACACATGTACAGCGGTGTAATGGGTATCACATTGCAGTGTTGTCTGTATGCCCTACAGATAGAAAGCACTTTTAGCAGATGTGCATGAGCATTGAAGGGTAGTATGAGGCATCTACATTGCTATACAGTGTGAAGTACAGACACTGTGCCATTGCATGGCATCATGAAGCATCTATATTGCTATACAGTGTGTAATACACACAGTGCATAGCCATGACTACGTGCATACACATTACATAACTACTGTGGATTGTGACCCACGTCGCTGAGGTGTATACACAGTAAACCATGCTGTGTCATGTGACAGGTCACTGGAAGACCTACAGATGACACCCCTGCACAACTACTAAAATGTCTTAGCTGCCTGGCAACCGTGTCCACACATGGCAGACTTGTTCTGACAAAGTCATATTGTTTGATGAAAGCGCTTAACTGTTTGTGTATTTTGTACTAATAAATCCTATCTGTGGACTTGCAACGTTGTGCTACTACTTGTTACTTGGTTATACTTCAGCACTTCAACACCATTTGGTTGGATTTAGACTTGTGAATACACCATGTCCCACATGACATTTATGTACCACACACATGAGGTGCACGGCTGACAGTGATGTCCAACAGCAGCAAGGGAAATGTACAGTATCTGTGGCCTGATGTGGTGTCTATGTCTGTGGAAGCTGTGCAGGTGACTACTGTCATGCTATGACACAGTCATGATGGTCAACACATCTTATATGGTCGAATTAAGTGACACCGCCACAAGCTGTGCACAGGCTTTTAGGATGTCCAGTGTTCCACATCAACTATATAACCATTCAACAAAGGCTATAGGTGGACCATGTGTGGACAATGTGCAACAGGGTGTATACACATCACATTTACTGTGTGGCTACATGTCTCTGGCCATCCTCCATGGCCATGTGTGAACATGTGTTGGCCAAAATTTGTGATGCCCATCTATCTCACATGTCTGTGTTGTCCCATATGACATACACCCATAGATGTCAGATACGTCACTGTCCACAGGGTTATGCAGACAAAGGGTTGTATGTTTGGTATGTGGGGTATGTATTATGGGATAGTGAGACAATATTGCAGCCGGAACACTACATGTCTGGGACATGTCAGATGGCACATCACAATGTGTGCACCCATTGCAGGGGCATATTACACAATGGTGAATCCTGTGGGCTGCCCATATCCCAGCTCGCTGTATGGTACTGTTTGCGTACCACACATGTGTTGTTCCCATGTATAGTACATATGCCTACATTGAACAACACCTCCACCATTGTATGCACAGCTGTCCACACATCTAGCAATGACAGATACTGTGGTTTCATGTTGGCATTTCATTTAGTTTGTATATATTGCACATGGGTAGCCAGTGTGATTGATGACAGATGCGACCTGTATATCATGACTGGACCATACATTATGTGTACATGTGTTAACTGGCCACATGGCGAATAGATATATGCATTAACATGCCTGCTACTGATAACTGTCTCACCTGCAACGGACTGATGTCTGTGTGGCACACCAGAGGTACCTGTATAGGGGTGACACAGCAGTTTGAACATTATCCATGACTGTATGACAGCTACAGGGTGCACTGTGCATGTTAACACATTCGCCTGTACAATAGCAGATAGTATGCACATGTGTGCATACACAGGGTAGCATACTATAGTATGCAGCATGTGTGTAAACATACCTTGCATATGATGTTACATTACATATTGTGCAGTGACACATGCAACTAAATGGGATATAATAGTCATATGTGCAGTAGTGACTTACCAGGCAACTCCAGGCTCAGTGGTTGGGAGACACCCACCTCCACGATAGCAGCTATTGTTTGTGGATGCTGTTCTGAGTGTATCCCCAGGCTGGCCAGTAGCTCCTTGGTGGGTGTGAGTGGGGGCTGGGTTGGTGGCCCACCACCTGTTCCACCTTGTTCCCTTGTGATTGCATTGGCACGCTGTTTCGCATGTCGTATCAGGTCCGTGCAGTGTCTGTGCACCTGCTGGTAGGTGCAGTTATGGCCACCCACATCATTAACCCTCCTGCATAGTTCCTGCCACAGGTCATCACGCTGCTGGGCATGCTGTGGCACATGGCTGAACAACACCTCATAGTTAGCATGGAGGTATGGGATGAGGGCATCATCCTCCAGGTGGCTATACGCTGGCAGGCGTGAATGAGGCATTATCTGGAAGACATAATAATGAAGACAGGTCACAGTATCACAGAGATGTACAGAGATACAGCTGCACATACATTTGTATTAAATCTAGTACATCTTTGCTTTTTTTTCACTTGGAATAGCTTCTGTAGCTTACCCTGAACTAGCTTGAACTGTTTTTTGAACTGCTTGCTGCATTATTTTAAAATCTGCACTTAAAGTTACTTTTTAGTCGAATTTGATCGAAAGTTTGTTTGTTTGTTTGTTTAATTTAACTGTTGAGGCTGCCCACTAAAGTGTGCTAGCCTGTGTAACTGATTTATCACTGTTTCTGCATTTTCTGTGTGTTTCTATCAAAAAAACAAAAAAAAATCCTTGTTTTCCTGCCTCTCCTTGACTAGTTTAGACCAGTTTACAGGCATTGCTGTATTCTAGACTGTGGTGTAGTTCCTGTGTTGTCCATTACCTTACTTGGATAGAAGGAAGTTTCTTTGCTCACCAGTGGGAGTGGGGAGCCTTGAGAAGCCTACCTGTCCCTGTAGGAAGTGACCTCAGCACAAGAAGCTGTAGTAATTGGTTGTTTTGGACCATTTCTAGCTCTTTTGTAGTTCCCTGATTAAAATCCGCCTCTGGGCGTTTTTTTCTGGCTATACTGCTCAGACAAGCTCCTTGTGGTCCTGCAGAGTGGTCCTAGCTACAGAGAACTCAGAAAAGCGACTACTTTCTGGATTTAAGTATATTTGCTTTTTTTTCACTTGGAATAGCTTCTGTAGCTTACCCTGAACTAGCTTGAACTGTTTTTTTAACTGTTTGCTGCATTATTTTAAAATCTGCACTTAAAGTTACTTTTTAGTCGAATTTGATCGAATGTTTGTTTGTTTAATTTAACTGTTGAGGCTGCCCACTAAAGTGTGCTAGCCTGTGTTACTGATTTATCACTGTTTCTGCATTTTCTGTGTGTTTCTATAAAAAAAACAAAAAAAATCCTTGTTTTCCCGCCTCTCCTCGACTAGTTTAGACCAGTTTACAGGCATTGCTGTATTCTGGGCTGTGGTGTAGTTCCTGTGTTGTCCATTACCTTACTTGGATAGAAGGAAGTTTCTTTGCTCACCAGTGGGAGTGGGGAGCCTTGAGCAGCCTACCTGTCCCTGTAGGAAGTGACCTCAGCACAAGAAGCTGTAGTAATTGGTTGTTTTGGACCATTTCTAGCTCTTTTGTAGTTCCCTGTTTAAAATCCACCTCTGGGCATTTTTTTCTGGCTATACTGCTCAGACAAGCTCCTCGTGGTCCTGCAGAGTGGTCGTAGCTACAGAGAACTCAGAAAAGCGACTACCTTCTGGATTTAAGTATCTTTGCTTTTTTTTTCAGTTGGAATAGCTTCTGTAGCTTACCCTGAACTAGCTTGAACTGGTTTTTAACTGTTTGCTGCATTATTTTAAAATCTGCACTTAAAGTTACTTTTTAGTCGAATTTGATCGAATGTTTGTTTGTTTAATTTAACTGTCGAGGCTGCCCACTAAAGTGTGCTAGCCTGTGTAACTGATTTATCACTGTTTTTGCATTTTCTGTGTGTTTCTATCAAAAAAACAAAAAAACAAAAAAATAATCCTTGTTTTCCCGCCTCTCCACGACTAGTTTAAACCAGTTTACAGGCATTGCTGTATTCTGGGCTGTGGTGTAGTTCTTGTGTTGTCCATTACCTTACTTGGATAGAAGGAAGTTTCTTTGCTCACCAGTGGGAGTGGGGAGCCTTGAGCAGCCTACCTGTCCCTGTAGGAAGTGACCTTAGCACAGGAAGCTGTAGTAATTGGTTGTTTTGGACCATTTATAGCTCTTTTGTAGTTCCCTGTTTAAAATCCGCCTCTGGGCGTTTTTTTCTGGCTATACTGCTCAGACAAGCTCCTCGTGGTCCTGCAGAGTGGTCCTAGCTACAGAGAACTCAGAAAAGCGACTACTTTCTGGTTTTAAGTATCTTTGCTTTTTTTTCAGTTGGAATAGCTTCTGTAGCTTACCCTGAACTAGCTTGAACTGTTTTTTTAACTGTTTGCTGCATTATTTTAAAATCTGCACTTAAAGTTACTTTTTAGTCAAATTTGATCGAATGTTTGTTTGTTTGTTTAATTTAACTGTTGAGGCTGCCCACTAAAGTGTGCTAGCCTGTGTAACTGATTTATCACTGTTTATGCATTTTCTGTGTGTTTCTATCAAAAAAACAAAAAAAAACAAAAAAATATTCCTTGTTTTCCTGCCTCTCCACGACTAGTTTAGACGAGTTTACAGGCATTGCCGTATTCTGGACTTTGGTGTAGTTCCTGTGTTGTCCATTACTTACTTAGATAGAAGGAAGTTTCTTTGCTCACCAGTGGGAGTGGGGAGCCTTGAGCAGCCTACCTGTCCATGTAGGAAGTGACCTCAGCACAAGAAGCTGTAGTAATTGGTTGTTTTGGACCATTTCTAACTCTTTTGTAGTTCCCTGTTTAAAATCCGCGTTTGCACGGCTTTGCTCGGTTGTGCGCATAGCGCAGCGCCGGTTAAACAAGGTTAAACTTCTTCTGGCTCCGCCAAGTCTGCTCTTCAAATTTTCCCTTAAGGAAGCTCTACTCTTAGTATAATCAGACTACTCACTATATTATAAGCCTAGCACTTGTTCTCAATACTTCTCTACTAAGTAAGCACTCTCGTACTAAGTAAAGCACTACATCTACCTACCACCCATGTGAATATCCACTTCCCTTAAAGGTACAGCACTCCCTTATACTGCTCTAGCATGTCGAGTGGTAGATTACTGGCGTCCTCTCCAGTTCAGCTGGTCAATCTGGGTATCTTGAGACAATGCTACAATTGTCTCATGTACACAGACAACCCTCTCCTCCTCCCAACAAACACAGATACATGTGAGAGATGCAACTATATAGCCAAACTGGAGGCTGAACTCTCTCAACTCAGGGCTGGCATGACCAGACAGGAGGAGATGGTAACCACACACACAACAATCCCAGTCCCACATAGACCTACCACAACTGCAAACCAAACACATAAAAACACAAAGACATACTCGGAGGCTCTAATAAAAAACTTACCAAAACAACAGAGGCTCCCAAAGCAGACATCCAAAAATCCACCACCTCAAAAGAAAACACATGCAACACATACTTCAATAAATCAGTGTGTCAACCAATCACAGCCCTTAAGGCCAAACACCATGCCTGATACACTAGTAATAGGTGACTCTATAGTCAGACACACTGATGTCCCGCTGACCAGGCTGAACAAGGAGAGGGTGACTGTGAGCTGTCTTTCGGGAGCTAGGATCCGCCACATAACACACACACTCACGTCACCCCAAAGCAAGTACAAATATGACTCCGTCATTGTCCATGCTGGCGTAAATGACCTGAGACGTACCTCCCTGGACTACATGAAAAGAGACATAGAGGAGCTCTCCAATTATGTAGCCCAGGCTGGTATGGCCCTGACCCTGAGCAGCATCTTGCCCTCACCAAGAATGATACCACAATACAAAGACAAGATGATCAGCTTTAATAATTGGCTCAAGTACTGGTGTCATTCTAAGGGGATCCAATGTCTGTCTGCCTGGGATGACATGTTGGACAAGTCACGCTGCTACGCAAGGGATGGCTTACACCTGTCACCACTGGGCTTCTGGATATTGGCTAAGGCTCTTGCCACCCCCATAGTGCCTTTTTTAGGCAAGGCTCAAAAGACAAACCCACCTCCTTAGAAAACAAAAATGGGAAAAACTAAGGGTAATGCTGCTCAACGCCAGAAGTCTAAATCTCAAGATGCAGGCTCTCGAAGCACTCCTCAGTATGGAGAGCATCGATGTCTGTGCAGTAACTGAAACCTGGTTCAAGGCTCCTGAGAGCACCCCAGCTCTACCAGGCTATACCTCGTATCATGCATTTCAGCCCCAGAACTTGGGCCGAACCACAAAGGGAGGGGGAGTGTCCATATTCATCAAGGACACCCACACCTCCAGGTTAGTGGCAACACACGAAGCATCAGGTGCTACTAACCATAAACAAAACTGCTATACAACTGGTAGTATGTTACAGACCACCCTCCCAATCTCAGGAACCCCACTCAGACTTCCTGAAGACATTGGAGGATATGAATGTATCACAAAATACCATCATACTGGGAGACTTCAACTACCCAAACATAGATTGGGTACATTATTCTAGCCCTAATACCCTAGCTAAAAAGGTTCCTGGAATTCATAAATTCAAATGCACTGGAACAGCTAGTCACCTCTCCCACTAGGGGAGATAATATACTAGACCTGATCATCACAAACATGGGGACAAAATGCTCCACACCGGAAGTATACCCCTCACTAGTGAGATCTGACCACAAACTAATCACCCTGGATATACATATCCCACCTCCACCCCCAGCACAAAAGACCACAGTGAAAAACTTCTCAAAAGCAGACTTCACTCTTCTTAAGACTGAGATGGTATCCTTTAAGCCCACTGTGCCAGTGAATACCACATCCCACAATGCCGAATCCTTCACAAATGCTTTCTATGGACATCTCCAAGAATGCATGGATCATGCAATCCCAAATAAATCCAAGTCCCTCTCCACCAAAGGCAAGCGTCCTGTCTGGTGGACCTCAGCCATTAACAAATTGTATAACAAAAGAAGGAAGCTACTGCACGTCAGAGCAAAATCCCATGAAGTGAAGTCATCTCTGATCAACATTAGCAGAAAACTACATTCTCTCATAAAAGAGTGAAAGGCCAACTTTGAGAGAAAAATTTCTAAAGACACTAAAGATAACCACAAAGCCTTCTTCAGCTATGTTAGAAACCTGAGCGGAAACCCTCAGATATGCTCAGAGTTAGCTCACAACAACAAAAAATACACTGAACCCACAGATATTGCCAACATTCTGGCTGACAGGTTCAGTGCAAATTTCTCCCCTCCCTCACCCCCAAAAGAAGAAATACTTATCCCAGCTGAATGTAATCTCCCTGTCATCTCAGATGTCCAAGTGAGAACCGCCCTAAACAAAGCTAAAAACACAGCATCAATGGGACCTGACGGTATCCCAGGTTGCGTGTTACGTGGACTCCAAGTGGAGCTAAACCCACACATAAAAATGCTATTTAACCTTAGCCTTACTTCAGGATATGTACCTGAACACTGGCGTACAACAACAGTGGTCCCACTCCACAAATGGGGTACCTCTACAGACCCTGGGAACTACCACCTCATAAGCTTAACCAGCCTGGTCTGCAAAGCTATGGAAAGAATCATTATGGAACTCATAAACAGAGACATAGGGGACCTACAGACACTTGACCCCACCCAGTTCGGCTTTGTAAAGGGCAAACCTGGTTGACTTTTTCAAAACAGTCACTAGAGCCATTGATGAGGGCAAAGCAGTCCATACAGCCTACCTGGACTTGGCTAAGGCCTTCGACACAATGCCCCACTCAGGCATCATAGATAAGCTCAACAGCTTAAACGTAAACCCTTATGTCACTAGATGGGTTGCAAACTGGCTAAAGGACAGAACCCATAAAGTTAAAATCGCTGGAGCAATGTCAGACTCAAAGCCAGTCACAAGTGGTGTCCCACAGGGATCTGTCCTGAGACCCCTCTTGTTTGGCATTTATTTCACAGATGTTAAAGCAAACATGGGAGGGTTGTGACTGACAAAGTTCGCAGATGACTGCAAACTAGGTGCCATAGTCGATACACCAGCGGACACATACATCCTACAAAAAGGCCTCACAGAAACGGACAACTGGTGCCGGAGTCACAGCCTTAAACTAAGTGCCAAAAAATGTATAGTCATCCCCTTTGGGAAAAACAAAGTACCCACAAATTATCACATAGACAGCAACCCACTGAGTACGGAAAAAGTAATCAGAGACCTAGGGACCCAAGTCGACAGTTACCTCTCATTTGACACCCACATTGCCAAGGATGTCATTGTACCCCTATACTCCTCCCTCATCAGACCCATGATTGAGTACAATGCCCCATTTGGTATGTACCTCACCTGATATTTGCAACAGCTGGAGAGACCACAAAAGTACCTCACCAAGAGGATCAAGGGTCTCCAACATATGTCTTATTCTGCCAGACTAAAGAAACTTCAGCTCTATTCAGTAGCATACCGCCTGCTCAGAGGTGATCTCTGCCTGATGTACAAGGCCATGTCCAATCAGGATCTGATGGACATGCTCCACCTCAAAAAATCCAAATCTATCAGGACCACGAGAGCTAAAGACTCAAACCTCGGCACAAGTATGAATAGGACATGCTGGAGGGATAGATTCATAACCCAGAGGCTTCCCATGCTTTGGAACAAGATCCCAGTTCGTATTAGGCAGAGCCCCTCACTGACTCTCTTCAAGAGAAATCTTGATGAGTGGATGGGAGATCGTAAGTTTACCCCAGGGGTCACATCTGTGTCACTGCTAGACAGGCGCACAGTAAACTAATTCTATTATATAAGGGGACATTCATTGTGTCACTACTAGACAGAGGCACAGTATTCTAAATTTATTCTGTACATTTTTGTACCATTTCATGGGGTGGCAAAAGCCACATCTCTATGGCTAGGCTTACAAATGCCCCAGGGCAGATAGCCTAGTACTATACTATGAAACTATGAAACTATGAACAGTTATCTTTGCAAATCGTCATGACACTGACATGACTGACATGTTTGTGTCACACACATGTAACACCCGTTGTGTATTGGATATCATCACCATATATGTGTGTCACCTCATTACATTGCTCATACTCCATGTGGATGCTGTCTTGATGTGGGCATGTCTGTTTGCCTGTACTGGTGTTTTTACCTATCAGCACATGCCTGGTTGTGGCCACAGTAATGCTGTTGACCTTGATGCTGTGTATATGTCACATATCAACTCATACACTGCCTTAACAGACATGAACAGTGACAATGCACACGTGCACGGAAACCTTTACATGCATGTGTTTTACCATATACATCTACACGGCACTTTGCAGAAGTTCAACATCCTGCCACGTATCACCTGTGTTGCACATGTGATACACATGGGACAATGGCTAGCTGGACGTTATTCGCAGGGATGGTTATCAACTATAGCATGTACGGGCAAGGTTTTCTAGCTGTATGGAACAGCCATTTTGCCACTGCCAGGTGCATCAGTGCTACATTACTGATCCAGACAGTTAATGATACATCTACCATGCGGTCATTGCACCATGTATGACAGAGATGACATGTGAAGCTTTGATGGACAGGGTTGCATGGTATGGCAGGAGTATGTAACATGTATGGCACAGGGATCTGTCAAGCATGTGGCGATCCTTGTAGTAGGACGGTGGCTGTTCATGATGTATGTCTTTCAGATCAGGATATGTACGTGTAGCATGTCCAACATCACAGTGTAGCACATGTCTTTATGCAAGGTAGCCAGCATGCTGCATAGTGGAGGTGAAGATTGTGAAGGCTGGTATCACCCATCCACGCATGGCCAATACCCCTTAAAGGTAATATGTGATCCGATATTGGTCACCCGAGTGCTGAATATACCTGTCCAATGATCTCCATGCTCATGGATGGCACCCTGTTATGACATGGGTGCCTTGTATGACTACCTAATAGGCCTGGAGACGTCACCAGCTCAGGGAGGTGAACTGCACAGCACCATCCCTTACACACACAGTGTCCATAATGTTGACCGCTGCCTAGGTGGTAGTTAATGGGTACAGGGTTATTCACCTAGCGGTGACAATGCTATTATCAGCTGTCAGATTGTGCACATATGTCACGCACCTCACCCACAAAGCTCATTCTGTATGTTGTCCACAACACTGAGACAGCTATTGCTCCTAGGTCATGGCCATTCACATCCTTACATATGCAGATGCCTCCCATTTGTCTGTGTGGTATGGGCTACAATGAGGGGGGAGTACAAAACATTAACCCTGCTTTACTGTAGCTGCCACTGGTGTGATATGCACATGTCACTCAGACACCTTTTGTAGTGTTGCTTCTGTCAACAGACCACTGGTAGAACACTCTTGTGACATACGAAGGTACATCTAGTATACTCAGTGTAGCTGGAACACAGTATGGGTGATGATGTCCTATGACCTGTCACAGGTATGCTACGCAGTGTGAAATCATCTGTATTGTCATCTACATCTGTACTGCTAACATCTATGTTGATAAAGGTTCATAGACTTGCAGGCCATACTCAGCAGAGTAATAGTGCAGTGCCTCCAATTATGACTGGCGTCTCCGCTTGTGGGTTGCAGTGGGTTTATATTATCCAACACCCTATCTGTATTGCATATTCATGCTCAGCACTTGTTCAGAACATGTAAGCACTTCATGAGTTACTAATTACTATAGCACCCATTCCAACTCATTTCTTACAAGTACACTGTCTGTCCTTACATTTCCAGCTTGCTTACAGTACAACAGCTGTTGTACACACGTAACTCACATATCTTGTGAGACATGGTTGAATATACAGGCATGTCCAAGTGTCACTTACCAGTGTTATTGCCTGTCTATATGATGAATATGGCAAACATGAGGCAATAGAGAAATTGTCTCATGTACACAGCCAATGCTCACCTCCCAACATACGACACTACAGCCTGTGGGAGATGCACATATGTAGCCATGCTGGGGGTAATGCTCTCACCAACCCAGACTGAACCTGACATTCATGTGGGGACATTTAACATTTGCAACGCACCCCACTCATCACATAGTCTCACTAGATCTCCACCACCACAGGCCACACATAGTATGACTACAACATTTGCAGAACCTCTCCATACTCTCTGTGTAGGCAACAGAGGCAGCCCCCATCACCAAACACAACACCAATTACTTATAACCCACAGACTCATGTGTGCCCATCAATTATAGCCAATAGGGTGTCATAACATACCCAACACACCGGTCATAGGTGACTCTGTAGGCAGTCACACTGATGTCCCACTCAGCAGGCTACACAATGCGATAGTCGCTTGCATCTGGCTATCGGGTAACAGGATCCGCATCATAACCTATGCACCCATGCCACACCTCACCTGGTACAATTTGGCTGTCATTCTCCATGTTAGTGTGACTGCCCTGAGATGTAACTTCCTGCACTACATGTACAGGGACATGCAATAGCTCTCCGTACTTGTAGCCCAGAAGGTATCGCCCAAGCCCTGAGAAGCATTCTGCATTCATCCAGACTGATACCACTGTACAATGACTGAATGTTTCACTTCAGCAGTTGCCTATGCATCTGCTGTCATTCCACAGGCATCCAGTATCTCTCTGCTTTGAATGACATGGTCAACAAAACACGATGCTTTGGCACAGATGACCTGCACCTGTCGGCCCTGGGATTACAGATAACATGTAAGGCTTTTGCTGCTCCTATACTGCCTGTCTTGGACAGTTTCCAATAACATTCACCACCAGAACAGGAACAGGCAAGCAAAACTTGGGGTAATGTTACTCAATGCTTGACATCTTCATCTCTAAAGCACTCAGATGAGGCACTCCTTATAATGGACCACTTTGATATCTCTGCAGTGACTGGGACCTGCCTCTAGGCTCCGGAGAGCACACCTGCACTGACAGGTTATACGCAGACCACACCTTTCAGTCATGTAACCAGGACCGGAACACCCACGGCGGAGGTGTGTCCATATTTCACAAGGATGTACATACCTCCAGGCTGGTTACTTAGCACAATGCATCAGAGGTGATCCACGTGCAACTAACTGTGGCCAGAACTGCTATACACATTGTAACTTGCTATGGATTCAGCAACATACCCCATGGTTACCGGCCCTCATTTCTTGGTGTACTGGACAGTAGGGTTCAGACAGATTCTACTGATGTGAGACTGACACTACCCCACACTTAACTGGGATACCTACTCATGTACTGACACATTAGGCCAACGCTTTCTGAGATTCATAACCTCCACTCGGCTGGATCAACCCATACACACCACCACCAAGACCAACAATATCCTAGACATAGACATTATCAACATGTGACTGATGTTCCACACCTGGGGATATCCCCTCATTGGTAGTTTCCAAACATATGCTAATCACCCTTGTTATCTAGGCTGCCCAGGGAGGGGCTGTCCCTCTTAAAGTGGGACAAGTGGTAACCATATGCCTATGGCCAGCTGTGACCACACCTACCATAATGATCTGCCTCCGAGTTAGCACTAACAGACATACCATGCAAACACACACACACACACACACACACACACACACACACATTACAGTCCCACGGAAACGCACACGGCACCCTCAACACACACATACATAGACTACAGCAATCACAAACACAGTTGAACACATTACCTACCTGGACCGCAGCACTGGCAGCGATAACTAAATGTCCCTTAACATTGTGATAATATTACTCGTGGTTCTAGTGTTCCGGCACTGTGGTCTTTCGGTCTTTAAGCCTCGTGATTACGTGTGTCGGTATGTGACACATTCGATAGTTGGCAGTATCCTATTTATTTGTACCTCCATGGTTGTGTACATATCGTTGACCTATCTATATATTTGCAGATAGAGGTGAATACGTATATATCAACATATATCTCTCTATCACCCTTTCTCTCTCTCTCTCTATATATATATATATATATATATATATATATATATATATATATATATAAAGAGAGAGAGAGAGTGTGAGAGGGAGAACACACCTTTCGTTGTGTACATGTCGGTGTATACTGTTTCCTAGACTCCGCACGTTTGTGTTTTAACCTGTCAGAATACACACCTGCCGTTGGTACATCTCGGGTAGCTTAGTGTTAGGCGATTGTGTACATGATTGCGTGTTCTACTCCTGGCAGTGATCATTTAACCCTTCAGAGTAGGCACTATTAGTACAGGGGTGAATAACGCTAGTTTCACCTGTTCTGGACATTGTTGACCGTGATCTGCACGATATTCAGAAAAGCTTCGCCCTGTTTCGCGCATATCCGTATAGTCATGTTTAAACGACGCTTACCAGCACTTGCCAACGCATAATCCCGCTAACATGTGCTAAACCTGATCTGATGACCTGCATCCAACATCCATTATTCTTGCCTTCGGGATTATGTAACATCCCTTGCAGGACGTGGAACCGGGAACATACACGACAGTCAGTGCATTTACCACTTGGGCATCTGGGATTTGTACACATGTTATGGTGTTTTGTATGTGGACTGTACTATGGCTGTTACTCCATACTGCAATCAAATGTGTAAGTCAGTTAGTTTACATATGGATGAGACCAATTAATGGTATGTCCAAGTGATGTTTAATGGATGTGCTCCAGCATTGGGCATGTATGTCACAGTGAGCCACACACTATAATGTGCTACACCTTCACACAACCATAGGTGCAGCATGCTGGGGTGAAAGATACCTGTCATGGGTACTTCCCATGCTTTGCCACTACATCCCTGATTACATTATATGGAGCCCCTCATTAACACACCAGGGTATCCATGCAGAGTTTCTGGGGAACAGCGATTACACACATTGATCCTGCTCCACTGAGGGACAGTTGGTTAATCGATGTGGTGGCAACAGCAGACACTGTTTGCCTCGGTTGAAGAATGGCCTCTGACAATTGGGCATGTACCTACTGATGTACCTAGGAACCTATACTTACAGTATGAACATATGCTGTTAGGTGCGTGTACTGTTCAGACGTTGACATTCCTTGTTCCAATAGCTGTTGTGTGTGCAATGGTTGAGGGCTGCCTATGTAGGATTCACACAGTAGGCCACCTATACATTACAATTTACAGGTGGTCGTGTGTGTGTGTGCCATCCGGTTTACTGTGTGTGCAGGTGGAGAGGTGTGTCAGTCTGTATGGGCCTACACTGTCAGTGTATGTGCTATATGTTCCTTTTTTGCCAAGGTGTGGGCATATTGGGCATGCCTCCATCTGCCTACTGGGGCTGGCACAGGGTGTTCATGGTCTGAATCCCTCTGTGCCTGTGATGGCCTTGACAATTGCGGTGGGCTGTGAGGGCCTTCACCATTATGTCCCTGCTGCAGCTGTTTCCGCAGGATCATATTATGTAGCATGGCACATACTATGAAGATGTGGGCACACATGCCTGGAGAGTACTGGAAGGCTCCACCAGATATGTCCAAGCAGCGGAACCATGATTTCAGCATCCCAAACACATGCTCTATGATGACTCTGGTTTGTGCGTGTGCCTCATTATGGCGTTCTTGCATGGGTGTGTGTGCATTTCTGATGGGAGTCATCATCCACTGCTCCAGTGCATAGCTAGCATCCCCTACAAGGTGGCTATGCGGGATGTCCCCCATGACAAATACCTGATACAGCTGTGAGGCATGCCAGATGTGGGAGTCATGGTAGCTTCCAGGACTGCCAGCACACAGATCCATAATAATGCCCTGGGCATTGCACACAACCTGGCAGTTGATGGAGTGGTATCCCTTGCGGTTTATGTAGCGCCTACCATGCTCACCGGGTGGTGACTTGATATGTATGTGCGTGCATTCTATCGCACCCAGTAACTCCAGGTAGTGTGCCACATGGTGGAAGAGATGCATATTGCTGGCCAACTCCTCCTGAGTTCGGGGTCAGTATATATGCTCAATGGCATGTGGTAACATGGCATCCAGGAACTGATGTAGTACCCTGGATGCTGATGCCTGTGAGATCCCCATTATATCTCCAGTTGGCCTTTGAAAGGTACCTGTGGCTAGTATTCGCAAGCTTACACATACCTTCATGTCCACTGGGATGGGTTCCCCTCTGTTGTTTCTGGATCTCAGGCGTAGCTGGCACAGCTCAACTATTTGCTGTAAGATGTCCCTGTCCACCCTGTAACTCTCTACTATCTCCAGATCATGTAGCCCCTGGTAGGTTACCCTTGGTCCGAACACTCTTCTCCTCCTCCGGGGCCTGCGGTGGTTGTCAGCATCATCCTCCACAACAGCTTCAGTCTCTAACACATGGTGATGAATCACAGCTATGGCAGCTCCCAATATGTACATTGTAAAAGCTCCCCGTCTGTTTACACTGATGGTGCAGTGTTTGGGAATACACAGGTGTGTGTGAGGTGCCATCACACTTTATACTATTGTGCTGTGAACACTGATGATGTCATAGGGTGTGTATGTACAATCAGAGCTACAGGGTATCTTATGTGTTTTACCACAGGTACTGCTATTGTGATGCCTTTGGTGTGGAATTACATTTGGCTGCCGTGGATTACTTTTTTCCCTTCCCTTAACATTTCTTAACATTTCCCCTCCCATTTTCTGGCATGCATCCAGCAGCCTGCTTTCATTTGTACTTTCCAAAACCTGGCTTATCTTACAAAATGTGTTCTATGGCCGATCTACTGCAGGTTTGCTTTGCTCTGCTATGACAGTTCTCTTTTCTTTGCAATCCAACACCTCCCCTATCCTGTTCTGCAGGTTGCTGTGTGCAGACTTGTTAGCTGCTGTTGATTGCCCACTGTGAGTTAATAGGTGTTAATTGCTCAGTTGTACTCCAATTACCATACTGCAGCATTTCCTTATTTTCTTCCCCTAACCTTCCTGTTTGAGATATGGTGCGCGGCGCGTATGTCTGCTTACCGGGTTTCAGGCACGTTTTCATCCGCGTACACATGCGCTTTCAGGCACCATATGTGCTCTCAGCTAAACGATGCTATACCTACATCCCCACCCCTATCCTGCGGCTTTGCTTAGCAACGGGCAGGCTGGATTTGCATTGTTCCACTGTGCTTACAGCTATGGTGGCACACCCCACTGCTGATGGCATGTATACCTCCAAACCACTCCTCTGTGTTGTAGCGCTGCGCCGTATGGTACACCCTTAGTCCGGCGGGATGTTTGCGATTCACTATTACTTGCCTCATTTGCATAGCATTGACTACTAATTCATAGTTACCGCACCGAACACTGTCACAGACCCTTAGCAACTCTTGCAGCTTAGTTGTGGTGTACCATGCATACCAATGAGTATTATGGTGAAATCATGATTTGTATTACATTGAGATTTTATGACATTTGTATATATTTTCCTTGTGTTCCCGTTTGTGCACACATGCCCTGCGGTTGTACTTTGCGTTACTGTGGACATGACATTAAATGTTGTTTTTTAGGAATTGTGCATCTTTTCTTATGCCATTGGCTGTATATGTAGCCATTGGCATATGTTAACTTTGTAATACATGAGTCTGGTCTGCTTTCATAGCTCCGATGTTCTGTTTGGAAAAATGTAAACCGTTTTTTTTTTGGTTTACATTTCTGTGGGCTTACGCTACACCTGCACCACTTCATGAATCGCTATGTACCTTCATTTGCATGGTGCAGTACTGTGCATGGGGTGATTAGCATACCTGAGCCGAGGGCTGTGCAGATCTGGTGTACGCTGGTAGTGCACGTGGAATTGGATCGTACCTGAATCGCTCGGCGGCCATATTTGGCATTATACTGCCTACGCTATGCCTGTGCCTGGCGCAAGCTTCATGAATCCTGGGTAAGTCTTCTAAAATATTCCTTACTGAGTTTTTTTCGCATTTCTTCATGTTTTATTGTTGATCCTTCATCAGTTCCTAAATATTTATACACTCCCTCTTGCTCAAGTTCTTTTATATCACATTCTTGTCCCAAACTGATGTTTTCTGGGTGCTGCAGCTTTCCTGCATTAAGGGTTGCTTTTGCAAATTTATCAAGATCAAATGACATTCTTACATTATCTGAAAAAGTTTTGACTACTTGCAATTGTGCTTTCAGTTCCTCATCTGATGAGTTATGCAGTTTTAAATATTTTAAATCATTGACAAAGAGATACATATAAGATGAGAAGTCTTTACAGGTTTTTGCTTTCTGGGAGCCAACAGCTTAATGGGTTAAGGGCAAGGCAAAAGAGCAGTGGTGACAGAGAGTCACCCTGGAATATCCCCCTTTGGATTTTTATCCCTGCATTAATAATTTGCCCTTTATCATGGCTTAACTGCAAAGTAGTTTGCCACTGTTTCATGGTCGCTGTGATGTAGTTTATCAGTATAGGGTGTATTTTATACTTTTTTAAGCATTCTTTTAACCATGAATGTGGGATAAGGTCAAATGCTTTTTTATAGTCAGTCCATGCCATACTTAGATTCTTCGCCTTTTTACAGTTCTCCACTATGACTTTATTTAACAACAAATGATCCTTTGTTCCATATGACTTTCTTTTATTACCCTTTTGTTCTATTGCCATAATTGAATTTTCTCCTAAATGACTATAAACTCTATCAGCATCAATTCCCAGTATATAGTTTATATGTCGTCAGAAGACAAGTTATTGGTATGTAGTTTTTAGGGTAGCTTGCAGGTTCACTCTTAAGTAGGAACATTGTTTTTCCTGTTGTTAGCCAGGCTAGTGTGTGTTTGGGGTGCACATATAAATAGTTCTTACTGATGGCTAAATCTTTTTCTTAACTTTGTTTCAATCTCTCTGACCTGCAGTCTACCATTTCAGTGTAATGAAGAGCATGATATGTTAGGCACAGACAGATGACACAGTGCATCTGAGGGTGATGTCATCCAGCGCTATGACTACCAGTGTAGAGCACACCCTGTTACATATCCAGTTTTGTTAGTGCTGTGGCTACCACATACATTGTTCTGGAATTCTCCTACATACATTGTTCTGGAGTTCTCCTAAATATGTTGTTCTGGAATTCTCCTGCATATGGAATTCTCCTACATACATTGTTCTGGAGTTCTCCTAGATTCATAGATTAGTACTAGGCTAACTGCCCTCATGGGCCATTTTTGAGCCTAGCCAATTACCCCCTATGAGAATCAAACCTTGCACCTTGTGCTGCTAAGGTAAGCACCTTAACCATTATGCCACCCTCCCACCCTTAGAGCACTGCTGGGTTTTATTTGATCATAGGTTCATAGATCAGTACTAGGCTAACTGCCCTTGTGAGCCATTTGAAGTCTAGCTATTTCCCCTGTGTGAGAATCAAACCCTGCACCTTGTCTTTATAAGGTAAGCACCTTAACCATTATGCCACCCCTCCCACCTAAATATGTTGATCTGGAATTCTCCTACATATATTGTTCTGGCGTTCTCCTAAATATGTTGTTCTGGAATTCTCCTATACTACTGTAACTGCAGGGTTTTACTAAGGCCAGTAGCTCTGGAGTTAATGCATACAGTCAAGATATATATATATATATATATATATATATATATATATATATATATATATATATATATATATACACATTTCTAAATTGCTGTACCATATTGTTTGCCCTCAATTACACGCACATAATCCTTCATTTTAATAATGTTCCTCACTAATGTCTCATTATACTGGCATCCTCTGACCTCCAATTGGGCACATTGTGTCTCTGACTTGCACACTTACTTTATGCATGGCTGCTTATTGTGCACAAATGCCTACCATGAAACAGAATATGTTTCTAAATTCCAGGGATAAATGAGGAATATGTCTGCTCAGTTCTGACATATTTAATATTTATTCAGGTCTGCAAATATTTTACTGTGGTGAGTTCTAAATGAGACTTCTGTAAAACTATGGTGTTCCACCATCATGCCATCAAATGTAGATTTACTTGTTTTTAATCCGAGTGACGTCTCTACTGCTCCTCCAATGTTTTTTGGTATTTAGTTTCCTTCATATTCCAGGCAGACCTTCTATATCAATTGGCCTTCTATTTGTGGTGTGACTGTGTATGTAAATGTAATTATGTGATGTGCCAAAGCTGTGTAGTCAATGAACTGTACAGTCTGCATCTCAGTTTTCCCATTTACTGACATGATGCTCATGATTTTATTTCTAATTGTAAAATAATTTCTGCCCTCTTGGCTTCTTTAATATATTTAATGACTGATCTCTTATTATCCTTAATGCCGAAGCCAAGGTAGCCATAAAGAGAAGAAGTTGCAGCGGTTCAGTCACTTGTACTGGAAAGCAAAAGATGATTGGGTAAAGCAGATTTGGGAGAGACAAGATGAAGGCCAGACGGGATGAGGACATCTAACCAAGAGACAGATGGATGCATAAGGGAAGACCTGCAACAGTCAGTTGTGACTATAAAAAAGGCAGACGAGTGGAGCTGAAGTGAAGTGGGAGAGGTGCTGATAGTCGATGTGACACCCTGACCCCATGAAAAATGGGAAAAGGATGTGATGATGATGACGACGATCAATAGTTAATGTTTTCTCAAGCCTAAGAGCTATTAAGCATGTGCCACTCATGCAGCCCAGTGTATAATATGTGTATAATATAGGTGTAATATGTGTGCAATATATGTATATAATATATGTACAATATATGTGAAATATGTGTGTATAATATATGTGCAATATACGTGAAATATATGTGTATAAAATATGTATATGTGCAATATATGTGTATAATATATGTATAATATATGTGCAATATACATGAAATATATGTATATAAAATATGTACAACATATGTGCAATATATGTAAAATATATGTGTATAATATATGTATATGTGCAATATATGTGTATAATATATGTATAATATATGTGCAATATACATGAAATATATGTGTATAATATATGTACAATATATGTGCAATATACGTAAAATATATGTGTATAATATATGTGCAATATACATGAAATATGTGTATAATATATGTACAATATATGTGCAATAAACGTGAAATATATGTGTATAATATATGTATAATATATGTGCAATATACATAAAATATATGTGTATAATATATGTATAATATATGTGCAATATACATGAAATATATGTGTATAATATATGTACAATATCTGTGCAATATACGTGAAATATATGTGTATAATATATGTACAATATATGTGTAATATACATGAAATATATGTGTATAATATGTGTATAATATATGTGCAATATACGTGAAATATATGTGCATAATATATGTACAATATATGTGCAATATACGTAAAATATATGTGTATAATATATGTACAATATCTGTGCAATATACGTGAAATATATGTGTATAATATATGTGCAATATACATGAACTATATGTGTATAATATATACAAAACTCGCCAGTAGAAAATGACATAACAGAACTCCTTGGCACATGAATTATATTTTACATGTTTTGCTTGTCATTGTCTAAGAATATGTTAATTCCACAGTATTTTCCATTCATGGATTTACTTACCCTTGGATTGGAACATTTTGTGCTACATTGGTTGGTATGACTACATACTGTTTAAAGACTGAGTTTTACTGTCACAACAGTTATAGAATACCGAGTCAGATGTTATCACATTTTTCTTCATTTGAATCACAACTCTTTCAGTTCTTACCTGTATTGGTTCCATTTGTATTTTTCTATGGTTTTGTGTATTATGCCACTGGGATATAGCCTGTCAATTACACTACTGGTCTGTGCAGAAAAGGATTCTCCCGCTTATCTGTTCTCTGGAAATGCCATCGTCATCCCTATTAAACCAGTCTATACTACAATAGAGATTGTCGATTATCCAAAACGTCAGTTATCCAAACACAGCCTTCCAAAGTTTTTGGGTAGGAAAAGTCTGAATATGTAAATGTTATATTTATTCATGTGTGCATTTTTTTATCTTGTAGCCCACATGTGTGAAAAAAAATTTTAATTATCCACTGGAATCACTTGAATGGTTGGAAAGTGTATTCTCTGCTTGCAGATAAAAACCGGATTTTAGACATTTTTATCTGGTTCAATTATATGATTGATTATCTGAACTACCCCAGGTCCCAATTAGTTTGGATAATCAACTCTCTACTGTACTGATGTCCTGAAGCCCGCATTCCCTTTCTAAAGACTCTTGGCAATGGAAACTAGACCTATTGTTTTTGAAAAGTAGAGAATCCTATGAACACTTCCTGAGGCAGTGGAATTGTGCAACAGCAAACTACCTCATAGATCTGAAACTGCATAAGACTTTCCTTTTGTTTTTATCAGGCTTCTATTCTTCAGGAAGGCCAGGAAACCATGTGGCTATACTGTCTGTTAAGAACTTGGTAAAATCAAGGAAAACTCCCAGATCTGCCAGAAGGGGCAAGAAAGAGTCCAAGACATCTGGTTATGTACATACAACTGATATTATAGCTGCATATTTGTCATGCACCTGCATGACAATATTTGCATTGCTGCTGATTATTTTATTTATTGCTCACATTTTTGCTTTGCCTTATGAGTCACACATCTTGCTACTGCAGGTTGAACTGTACAACTGCCTATCTGACCACCAGACATTCCCACTAGTGGCACACTAATGCAGACTGATTGACAATAAGTGTTCTACTACCATTCTACTACTGCAAAATTTCTACTGTTGAAATGCATATGTTTAGTTGCTGCAATTCTTAACTGGGTATCTATGCATTGTGATTTTGCCTGAATGTTATTTTCTTTCCTGGTTTATACTGTTTGTAAGTGCTATGTATTGGAATAGTTGATTTGAATTCTGTTCTTCTGTACTTGACTATAGCTTTATTTGATAGATACTGCATATTCATGTATTTCTAACACTTTGTATTCTCTCCTTCATTTTCTCCTGTACCAGCAAATTCTCCTGCTCCACCCATTATCTACTTGCTCGACTGTGAAATCTACTACACTCTACGAGGGTACTAAATACCTAATAACTTAAAAGACTCTGGACCCTTGCACTCTTCTCCATACCCACCTCCTCCAGATTCTAAGAAAGTATGTCTACATAATTTGTTTGTATTTTTGACCTGTTTTAGCCGGTGCATTTTTGTTTGCTCCCAGCTAAGCCTGCCAGCAGCACCCCCCCTCTAGGTACCCATAAACCATATTTTATCTTCCAGTACTGTTATATTGCCTCCCTTATTTTTCCTATTCCCACTGTCTCACTCCTATCCCTTACTCCTAGCGCTGTTCTTGTAACTTACTTCTGTTCCCCTCAGGAAAGCCTCTATTTCATTTCTTTTCTTACCTCTACCCCCTTAATTTCTACTGTGAAGCCTGTTTCTCCTTGCTCTTTCCCTGCTATACAGGTTACCTCTGATTTCACTCCTGTCTCACTCCTTACTCTTACTTTCCATTATACTCACTCTTTTCAAACTAAGTAGTGTCTCTGCTCCTCAGCTGGGCTGATTGCCTACGCTCCCACTCCTCTGTCTGTTTCTGACCCGCTTCGCTCCCCTCCCTACCCCCTTATCCCACCCACCCCACGCACTCCTACACTTATACCTCACAGTCCACACCCCCTTCATAACACACCTATCACATACTACTACCTCATTTGCTACTCTACCCTCTTAAATTTTCTTTTTCCAAACCCCTCCCCACTCTACATATCCCCCTTCCCTCTCTTTCCCTAAACTATCCTATAACACTTACCTTCTAGCCTCTTCATCCTATAAAATATACCTACCCCACCCTTTACCACTATAATCTCTTCCAACCTCCTCTCATCATGTCTCAAACTACCACCACTTCTACTTCCAAAACCTTTATAACAAAAAACATCTTAACTAAACTAATAGCCCTGATACTTCTCTCTCTAATACTCACACTTCCTTACCTCTTGACCTCCTATGAAATAAAATATAATTACCACCTTAAAAGCTCTTCAAGGCAAACTGCCACTGAACTCATAACCCTAAACTGTAGCCACTCTAACATTACATCAACCTCCTGCTACCTACTAGCAAAATATCATAGACTATCCCACAACAACAGTAATAATCTCTTGTCAAGGAAAGGAAAAAATAAACTTTATCTAACTATTCAACCACACTCAGTACATAAGCCCACTACCCTGACAGATGGTGATATACACCCAAACCCTGGTCCTTCAAAGATCTCTACCAAAGACACCCCAAGAATCCCTAACTCACCACTTCCACTACCAATCTCTAAGTCTAACATTTTACTCTTAGGACACCTAAATATTCTAAGTGTCAACAACAAAATCACTCAACTTCACTCTCTTCTGCAATGTCACTCGTTTGACATTCTCTGTTTAACAGAAACCTGGTTAAAGCCCTACACTAAAGATACTGAAATCATTCCCCCAGGCTACAACATCTTACGATTAGACCGCAATAATCGTAAAGGCGTAGGAGTAGCCCTCATTTTTAAAACCGAACTTAATATATCCACAATTCCCTATGACCCCCCTGAAAACACCAATACTGAACTCCTTATAACTAAGTTACAACTCAACCCTAATAAAGCCATCTACATTATCTGTACCTACCTTCCACCTGGTAATAACTCCACAAGCATAGAAAGTATTCTTAGCTGGGCTTCAACTAGCTACCCACAAGAAACCATAATACTTGGAGACTTTAACCTTGATTGGTACTCAGTTAATTCTAACAACCCAGCCTCCCATATTAATCTCCATAACTTTACCCAAACTATAAATACCCCTACTAGAACTAATAAACCAAACAACAAAGAAAGTATACTTGATTGGATCCTTGTTAACAAACCCCAACTAAATTATCAAGCAGGGACCCTGCCTGATGATATCAGTGACCATAACTTAACCTATATCATAAGGCAAAAGAATATCACTACAAATACCCCTTCAGTCAGCACCGTAAGTATTAAACATTTTAACCCCACTCTATTTAAAACTGAACTCAATGCATGTGACTGGACTCCACTAAAAACTCTTCCCCTTAATAAAGCAGTTCAATACTTTAATACCAAATTCTTAACTATCTTAGATACCCATGCTCCAAAACGTACTATAAGAATAAAAACTAAACCAGCCCCCTGGCTATCAAAAGAAACAAGACAGAAAATATTACTCAGAAACAAACTCTGGCTACAATGGAGAACTACTAAGCTACCCTTAGATCATCAAACCTTTAGACAACTAAGAAACATTACCAAAAAAGCTATTCTTTCTGATAAAAAACACTACTATTGTAACCTTCAGCAATCTAATCATAACAATCCCCAAAAATTCTGGGCAACATTGAACAAACTTCTTCACCCTGAACAAACTACCACTCCCTCCCTCTTGGGATCTGACAAAATTTCTTCCCTTGAAACTGCCAACACCTTCAACTCCTTTTTCACTGATACTATCAACTCACTAGCCTCTCACCTTTCATCAGATAACTCTAATGTTCCTCAACATGCCACCACTAATTTACCGAGCTTTACTATTCAGCCCATCTCTACCACCTTTATCCTAAAATGTATTCAAAAGCTTAAGCCATGTACTCCATCAGCCGACCAACTTCCATCTGAATTTCTTCAAAAAGCAGCCATAGAAATAGCCTATCCCATATCAATTCTTATTAACAGAACCACTAAAGAAAGAAACATCCCTGACATCTGGAAAATCTCACATATTATACCCTTACACAAGGGAGGAAACTCTACAGAATATTCTAATTATAGACCCATTGCCCTCCTGTCTCCACTAGCAAAAATCATGTGAAAATGTATTCACAATCAGCTAATGTCCCACTTAACTAAACATAACATACTATCTCATTGTCAACATGGCTTCAGGCCTTTTCATAGTACTACTACTTCTCTCCTTTCTTTTACTGACTTCATTAACAAAAACCGCAATAATAATACCCTTTCTTCTGCACTTTTCATCGACCTATCTAAAGCTTTTGACATGGTCAATCACCCTCTTCTCCTAAAAATCTTGGAATCACTTGCTATTGAACCGAATACCATCCAATGGTTCACCTCCTATCTTTCTAAGAGGAAACAAGCTGTACTCTGGGAGAATAAACTCTCCTCTCTTCTCCCAATCTCCCTCGGTGTACCACAAGGCTCGATTCTTAGGCCCCTTCTTTTCTCCCTATTCATAAATGACTTACAAGTAGCTATTCCCCAAGCTACGTGCATACAATATGCAGATGACTCCACACTCATCTGCTCTGCAAAAACCATCCCAGAGCTTCAAACTGTTACTCAAAATGTATTCCATTTGGTTGAAGCATGGTTCTTAAAACGCTGCCTACTTCTTAATGCCAAAAAAACAAAACTCCTCCTTTTCAAACCCACTACCAGATCCCCCTCACTGGACTTCTCTATCTCTTCTATTAACAATACTCTCATAACACCTGACTCTTCTACCAAACTACTAGGTGTGACAATTGATAACAATCTTACCTTTGATTATCACATAAACAACACTATCAAAACTGTACATAGAAAACTGGGCTCCCTCTATAGAATTAAAACATCCCTATCCCCAACAGCCAAAGCTACTTTGGCTCACTCTCATCTCATCTCCACTCTTCTCTATGCCTCACCAATTTACACCAACCTAAAGAAAACTAATCTTACTAAACTGACCACTACATACAATAGTATAGCTAGATTTGTTACTGGTAATCAATTCAGAACACATCACTGCCTGAACCTACAACAAATTCACTGGCTTGAATTACAAAACATGTTGCTTCTTTCTCAACTTCCCATCATCCACAAATCTTTTTATCTGCCAAACAACACTCCTTCATTTTCTAACCTCCTCACCCCTTACTCTAACCTGAGCTCTCTCCGCTCCTCTAACAAACTCCTAGTCTCTGCTACCAAATCCAATAATCTTGCTGGTGACTCCCTGTTTTCTAACTCCATTGGTAAACACTGGAACTTATTGCCCACTGAACTAACTTCTATTTTATCTCCTGTCCTCTTCAAACAAAAACTTAGACTCCACCTTACTAAACACTGGCTATGCCCCTGCCTTAACCCAGACTGAACCCATGTATTTAGCTCATCCCACTACCCCTTGATCTCTGTGATCTTCGCTACCTTTCTACTTATTTTCTCACTATTCTATCACTTACCTCTCCTCTATCCTTCTCCTTCCTAATTATATTACTCAGTTTACTGAGGACTCCTAGAAATATCTAATCTAATCTATCCTACTTACTTAGCTGTCCTTAAATACCCTTTTCTCTTTCTTATAATGTTTGATTATTCTAAATAACGTATGCCTGTGTTTTGCTTCCAAGAGTCATGAGTACACTTTTGTACAACTGTTAATTTGTGCCTATTATAAGTTTGATTCTTTGTATAATATTGTCCTGATACAGAATATTTTGTATGCTGCTCTCTTTTGCATCGTATGTAATAGTTATTATGTCTTTGTGGAGCTTTTCTCCCCGGGCCTCTGCTGAAAATGGAAATATATCCAGCCAGACTAGCCCGGTTAACAAATGTAACATAAATAAATAAATAAATAAATAAATAAACTATTAGCTCAAAAAAATGCTTCAAACTGTCAAGTGTTCACCCCACAAAGCCCTAATATATTTGTGTCAAGGGAATTATTTAAATCTAAATCTATACATTTTGTTTGAGATATTCATGGGGTAACCAGGAAATCGTTAACAGATATGTTGGAGACTCTTTCTGCATCTTTGGCAAATCTGCAAACTAAAAACAAATTAAGCAAATGTTCAGACCTGGAAACTTTAAGGAAAATTAAAAACTTGATGCAGGAAATGAAACAATTATAGTTTTCACACTTGCTTCATAGAAGGGAAATAATTAATTTATTCCTTTGGGACTCTGGTATCACCTTCATCAAAAGGTTAGTTTGAAAATGTAAAGAACTTACCAAGCAGTCACATATTCCATCTATAAAGGATATTATGGGAATTATTCAGGTAGAGCCCCAAATAATTAATCAGGTAGTATTAGATGGCTATGCAGCCATAGTCAGTTGTGTGGATGATAAGGGGGTGTGTGGTCACTCGTAGATAGATGTCCTTCCACTTCCCAAGAACTCCTAAAATCTCATGACCTCCTTAATAAACGTTATCTATGAACAAGAAAACAATTGAGCTATCAAATCCTTATTGGGGAGTAGAACCCCAGGATTCAATGTATTGACCATCGACTTTTATAAAATGTACAGCAACCTACTTGTTTACCATTTTTCTATTTATTTCAGCAGGTAATGGAAGTCAGATGCTTCCATGTTCAACTTACTTAGACTACGGTCATCATTTTATTAAAGCCTTTTAAAGACCCATGTATTGTGTCCAGCTACTGTCCGATCTCGTTGCTTAATACAGACCTGAAAATATATGCCAAGATATTAGCTGCGAGACTGAAACGTGCTGGACAAATTAATTCCACCAAATTACCTTGGTTTCTTAAAAGCATGGTTGGGAGGGACAGATGCTCTTCATATGTGGTTGAACTTACAGAAATGTTGCCAACACAAGCTGTGGAAGGCTGAACCCCTATCGATTGGTTCCAGTTAGGTCTTTGACTCAATAAGATGGAGCTTTTATGTGAAGTTATGCTCTTTTACAGGTTCCCCAAGATGGATTAACAGAGGTACTAGGCAAGGACGCTGCCATCCCCATTGTGTTTTATTCTGGCTGCATCTATCGTCAATAACTTTTTATCGTTAACATGCAATTTTTGTATAAGGATGGCCAGAACACCTGAAGCCTTACCACTTGGTTTGCCGATGACTGTGTTGTTTGGCTTGGGGATATAACTACCCAGGTGTGTTGAATCCATTTGTCTCTGACACTCTCGCTTCAATTGACATAGTTGCTACTTCTTGACTCACTGTCTATCCTTTCCATTTCTATTTCACGTTTCCTAAAAATCTCATTGACTCCATTGTATGTCTGAACTCACTCCTCTTCATCTGATATTATTCTCACAACGCTAGCAATACTAATCAGGCACCACCTTCTCGCAGTTGTTCCCCAAAGTATAGTTATTCCCTTTTCTCTCCTCGCTTCACAATTCCGTGAACATCTAATTCATATGGTTGTTGAACTCTGCCCATGGGCCCTACCTTAAATGTCAAGCCCTTGTGTTCTTTGATTCTAAGTACAGTCTCGAATTACTTCTGAAATTATTTTCAACCATTTTCTTATTCTTCCCTTTTTTTATCTCCACAGACCTATTTCCTTCGCTCTTTGATTTAGAAGTCCTTCATACACCATTCTTTTACACGTCACTCCATAACTTGAATTTTGGCTTGAAATATTTGTACAGATTTGGCACCAATAACCCACTTTCTTCCACTGGTAGTAACATTTTTTGCCATTTCAACCTCGGCGTCATTCCTTGCCATATGTGTCCCCTCACTTCCTTTCTAACCTTTTCCCAAATTTTTTTTCCTGGGTCATTAGACAACAAATATTTTTACTGCTTGAATTATTTGGCCTATATTGTATATTGCTGCTCTCCCTTTCCTTATAAAGTTCTATATTCTAGACCATACCATATCCCAGGCTTCCCTAAGACTATTCTTAGTTGTTTTCCTCATCATAACTCTCAACTGTCCTGATTTTCACAGCATGTCCAGATTTCTGACTCATATTTCTGGTCTGCTCTTCATAAAATTTGTGGGTTTTTGGCAAGTCCTTGAGTACTGAACTTAGTAAATAATGACAGACATTTGAGTTTCAGACTTCCTATCCTTCACAAAATGCATGCCAACAAAAAAAAACTTTTATTCTAGCAACTTTCTAAGTCTATTAGAGCAATATTTAAAATTTGTCCCTACTTTTGTGCCATTGTTCCCCCATTATTTTTGGCTTTGTCCAGATTACTTGTGCTAAGAGGTTGAGAAGCATGTTCCCCACCAAACCCCCCAGGTATTTAATCTGGTAATGTCCCAATAAGTACAGCTATTTTTGGATAACAGTTGATGTGGGTATATAGTTCATACAAACTGCTTATTTATGTTTTAACTTATTTCATCAAAATCCCTTGGCATCTTGAACAATTTGTTTATATCTTCATATGGTTTAGTGATTTAAAATTATATAATCCACAAATAAGGCTATTTTCTTTTTGCCTTGCACCCTCTTCCAGTCAATTATCAGAGATTGCCTAATTTTTAAAACCAATGTTTCTAAGTATATTAAAAATAATAGGAGAGAGAGTCGACAACACTTCCTCATCCCCTTTTCTACTTTAAATTCTTTTGCAACTGTACCATTTATTTTAAGGATGGCTCTTGACCTCTTATAAATCTCTTGAACCAGCCTAATGAATTCTCCTTTCAAATCTCATCCTACAGATTCACTCCCATACATACTCCCAGTTTACTCTGTTAGATTCTCTCCCACATGTATTCCCAGTGCACTCTGTTAGATTTGCTCCCATACGTATTCCCAGTGTACTCTGTTAGATTCACTCCCATACGTATTCCCATACGTATTCCCAGTGTACTCTGTTAGATTCGCTCCCATACGTATTCCCAGTGTACTCTGTTAGATTTGCTCCCATACGTATTCCTGGTGTACTCTTTTAGATTTGCTCCCATACGTATTCCCAGTGTACTCAGTTAGGTTTTCTCCCATACGTATTCCCAGTGTACTCTGTTAGATCCACTTCCATACGTATTCCTAGTGTACTCTGTTAGATTCGCTCCCATACGTATTCCCACTGTACTCTGTTAGATCCACTCCCATACATATTCCCAGTGTACTCTGTTAGATTCGCTCCCCTACGTATTCCCAGTGTACTCTGCTGAATGCTTTTTCTACATCTAATCCCACTAGTACTAGATCCTTATTCAGATTCCTGATCTCCATATGTATAATAATATGAGGTTTTAGGATGTTATCAAATGTCTGGTGTCTCTTGATAAATCCACATTGGTTCTCCGCAATTAGTCTGGGAGGAATGTCTGCTAATCTGCTTACTAGAATTGCCAGAAATACTTAGTGATCATAGCTCAACATTGAAATTACGTAGGTGGCTTACATAGGTGCTTTCCTTTTTTTAATATTATATTTATAATCACCTTAAGCCAGGAGTCTGGTATCTCTTTTTATTTAATTTTACTAAACAGTCATACCGTTAAGGAAGTATTTTCATGCATAATTCCATGGGGACCCATTATCTTCTGGTGACTTCTGTGATGCCTACAGTTGCAGCTGTTCCTGACTTTCTTCCTCTGTGATGGATCCTAATAATTTCTGGTTCTCATTCTATGTCAAAACTGGAATGTTTAATCCCTCTAGAAAACTGTTTATGTTCCCTGGCCAGTCTTCCCTTGTTATATGTGGTTTATATAAGAATACATAAGTCTTGAAACGCTTTCTGCTGCGTCATCCACTTACATATTTTCTGAAGGTTATAGGTTCCAGTCCCCCATGAGTACAGTGGTAAGATGACTTCATTAGATTTCGAAGATAGTCGCCCTGGAAATGAACGGAGTTAGAAGAACTTCCTGATTATGGTAGAACCATGATTATCGAATAGGTCTCTTAGGACCGTATATGTCTGAACTGGAATATCACTTATAACAGGAGCAACATTTTTTCCAAATGCTATCATGGTAAATTTTTGTTTGCATTTAACTTGTGACCATTTTCAGTACTGCAGTTACGTGCATTTTCCTGCTTTTTTTAGTAAAAGTAGATGAATGGATAGCAGTAACCAGCCAACAGCAAACCTGGTTACCCACACTTCAGAAATATTAGCTTGGATGTCTGGAAAATAGATGAGAAAACAGTTGAGGGCCCAGCACTGATCCTCTCTGACACCCCACTTGTAATGATTTTGCCTTCAGAGATGGTATCAAAAACTTTCCCAGTTTGGGATGTGTTGACTAGCCAGTTTGCAATCCAGTGAACAGTGTTGGGGGTTATACTTAGTTTGTTTCATTATTCAATAATACTTGCATTGGGATATCAAAAACCTTGGTCATGTCAAGATAAACAGTGTGCATGGAGTAGCTACTGTCTACAGCCTCTAACTTTTTCAAAGAAATTTATTTGGTTCAGAAGACAGTGCCTGGGTGTCCATATTGAAATGTTGGCACTCATAATGCTGAGTGCTGACACCCCAAAAACAGACCTAAACTACAGGAGAAGAGTGAATGCTGGACATTGTTCTTTGTTAAACTTATTTATTGTGCAAGCCCCTGCACCCCCCCCCCAAAAAAAAACCCTATATATACTAAATTTAAGATTCACATACCTTGGAGAAAAGGGAATATTCCAAGAAATGGCCATCTCAGACTGGATACATGCAAGTCCATGTTTTCAGCCATTCAGCCTCCATAGTTAATGGTTACCCAGGACGTGTGTTTTACAAAAACAAACGGAGTAGGATCTAGGCCATTTTAGTTGCCTATGTTTGCATAAATGAGTCCTGCATTGCAAATAAGTCTAATGAAGCAGATGGGCATATAATTATCTGGATCTGAATGGGACTAACCATTGGGTACCTGATGGACATATAATTATCTGGATATGAACAGGGCTAACCTTTTGTAAAGAGTCACAGTGGCTGTCCTCCAGGTTTTGGGTACTAATTTATATCTATGCTGAGTTTGAACAGTTTAAATAGAGAATGTGATATTCAGTACTTGGCACTAATGAGAAGGCAGCCTGGGATGTTACCTGGCCAAACACCAGTACAATTTTTAGCCTTTAACAGGAAGTGTAAGACTTGTTCCAATGTGATTTCAGAAGAAACTGACTTTTCAGGGATAGTGGGGGCAGCAATGTGTGTAGGTGGGGTAAAGCTGGCACTAAATTTGCCAGCTAATATACCAGCTGTATCCTCGGGATAAGAATGTGTGATATTATTAGGGATGAGCCTGGCTGTATCCTTGGGATATGAATGTGTGATATTATTAGAGATGAGCCCGGCTGTATCCTTGGGATAAGAATGTGTGACATTATTAGGGATGAGCCCCGGCTGTTTCCTTGGGATAAGAATGTGTGATATTATTAGAGATGAGCCTGGCTGTATCCTCGGGATAAGAATGTGTGATACTATTAGGGATGAGCCCCGGCTGTATCCTTGGGATATGAATGTGTGATATTATTAGAGATGAGCCTGGCTGTATCCTTGGGATCAGAACGTGTGATATTATTAGGGATGAGCCCCGGCTGTATCCTTGGGATAAGAATGTGTGTTATTATTAGAGATGAGCCTGGCTGTATCCTTGGGATAAGAATGTGTGATATTATTAGAGATGAGCCCAGCTGTATCCTTGGGATAAGAATGTGTGATATTATTAGAGATGAGCCTGGCTGTATCCTTGGGATAAGAATGTGTGATATTATTAGAGATGAGCCTGGCTGTATCCTTGAGATAAGAATGTGTGATATTATTAGAGATGAGCCCGGCTGTATCCTCGGGATAAGAATGTGTGATATTATTAGAGATGAGCCCGGCTGTATCCTCGGGATAAGAATGTGTGATATTATTAGAGATGAGCCCGGCTGTATCCTCGGGATAAGAATGTGTGATATTATTAGAGATGAGCCCGGCTGTATCCTTGGGATAAGAATGTGTGATATTATTAGGGATGAGCCTGGCTGTATCCTTGGGATAAGAATGTGTGATATTATTAGAGATGAGCCCGGCTGTATCCTTGGGATAAGAATGTGTGATATTATTAGAGATGAGCCCGGCTGTATCCTTGGGATAAGAATGTGTGATATTATTAGGGATGAGCCTGGCTGTATCCTTGGGATAAGAATGTGTGATATTATTAGGGATGAGCCTGGCTGTATCCTTGGGATAAGAATGTGTGATATTATTAGAGATGAGCCCGGCTGTATCCTTGGGATAAGAATGTGTGATATTATTAGAGATGAGCCCGGCTGTATCCTTGGGATAAGAATGTGCGATATTATTAGGGATGAGCCCCGGCTGTATCCTTGGGATAAGAATGTGTGATATTATTAGGGATGAGCCCGGATGTATCCTTGGGATAAGAATGTGTGATATTATTAGGGATGAGCCCCGGCTGTATCCTTGGGATAAGAATGTGTGATATTATTAGAGATGAGCCCGGCTGTATCCTTGGGATAAGAATGTGCGATATTATTAGGGATGAGCCCCGGCTGTATCCTTGGGATAAGAATGTGTGATATTATTAGGGATGAGCCCGGATGTATCCTTGGGATAAGAATGTGTGATATTATTAGGGATGAGCCCCGGCTGTATCCTTGGGATAAGAATGTGTGATATTATTAGGGATGAGCCTGGCTGTATCCTTGGGATAAGAATGTGTGATATTATTAGAGATGAGCCCGGCTGTATCCTTGGGATAAGAACGTGTGATATTATTAGGGATGAGCCCGGCTGTATCCTTGGGATAAGAATGTGTGATATTATTAGGGATGAGCCCCAGCTGTATCCTCGGGATAAGAATGTGTGATATTATTAGGGATGAGCCTGGCTGTATCCTTGGGATAAGAATGTGTGATATTATTAGGGATGAGCCCCGGCTGTATCCTTGGGATAAGAATGTGTGATATTATTAAAGATGAGCCCGGCTGTATCCTCGGGATAAGAATGTGTGATATTATTAGGGATGAGCCTGGCTGTATCCTTGGGATAAGAATGTGTGATATTATTAGAGATGAGCCCGGCTGTATCCTTGGGATAAGAATGTGTGATATTATTAGAGATGAGCCCGGCTGTATCCTCGGGATAAGAATGTGTGATATTATTAGAGATGAGCCCGGCTGTATCCTCGGGATAAGAATGTGTGATATTATTAGAGATGAGCCTGGCTGTATCCTTGGGATAAGAATGTGTGATATTATTAGAGATGAGCCCGGCTGTATCCTTGGGATAAGAATGTGTGATATTATTAGGTATGAGCCCGGCTGTATCCTTGGGATAAGAATGTGTGATATTATTAGAGATGAGCCTGGCTGTATCCTTGGGATAAGAATGTGTGATATTATTAGAGATGAGCCTGGCTATATCCTTGGGATAAGAATGTGTGATATTATTAGGGATGAGCCCCGGCTGTATCCTTGGGATAAGAATGTGTGATATTATTAGGGATGAGCCCGGCTGTATCCTTCGGATAAGAATGTGTGATATTATTAGAGATGAGCCCGGCTGTATCCTTCGGATAAGAATTTGTGATATTATTAGAGATGAGCCCGGCTGTATCCTCGGGATAAGAATGTGTGATATTATTAGGGATGAGCCTGGCTGTATCCTTGGGATAAGAATGTGTGATATTATTAGGGATGAGCCCGGCTGTATCCTCGGGATAAGAATGTGTGATATTATTAGGGATGAGCCCCAGCTGTATCCTTGGGATAAGAATGTGTGATATTATTAGAGATGAGCCTGGCTGTATCCTTGGGATAAGAATGTGTGATATTATTAGAGATTAGCCTGGCTGTATCCTCGGGATAAGAATGTGTGATATTATTAGAGATTAGCCTGGCTGTATCCTCGGGATAAGAATGTGTGATATTATTAGAGATTAGCCTGGCTGTATCCTCGGGATAAGAATGTGTGATATTATTAGAGATGAGCCCGGCTGTATCCTTGGGATAAGAATGTGTGATATTATTAGAGATGAGCCCGGCTGTATCCTTGGGATAAGAATGTGTGATATTATTAGGGATGAGCCCGGCTGTATCCTTGGGATAAGAATGTGTGATATTATTAGAGATTAGCCTGGCTGTATCCTCGGGATAAGAATGTGTGATATTATTAGAGATGAGCCCGGCTGTATCCTTGGGATAAGAATGTGTGATATTATTAGAGATGAGCCCGGCTGTATCCTTGGGATAAGAATGTGTGATATTATTAGGGATGAGCCTGGCTGTATCCTTGGGATAAGAATGTGTGATATTATTAGAGATGAGCCCGGCTGTATCCTTGGGATAAGAATGTGTGATATTATTAGGGATGAGCCCCGGCTGTATCCTTGGGATAAGAATGTGTGATATTATTAGGGATGAGCCCCGGCTGTATCCTCGGGATAAGAATGTGTGATATTATTAGAGATGAGCCTGGCTGTATCCTTGGGATAAGAATGTGTGATATTATTAGAGATGAGCCCGGCTGCATCCTTGGGATAAGAATGTGTGATATTATTAGAGATGAGCCCGGCTGTATCCTTGGGATAAGAATGTGCGATATTATTAGGGATGAGCCCCGGCTGTATCCTTGGGATAAGAATGTGTGATATTATTAGGGATGAGCCCGGATGTATCCTTGGGATAAGAATGTGTGATATTATTAGGGATGAGCCCCGGCTGTATCCTTGGGATAAGAATGTGTGATATTATTAGAGATGAGCCTGGCTGTATCCTTGGGATAAGAATGTGTGATATTATTAGGGATGAGCCCCGGCTGTATCCTTGGGATAAGAATTTGTGATATTATTAGAGATGAGCCTGGCTGTATCCTTGGGATAAGAATGTGTGATATTATTAGAGATGAGCCCCGGCTGTATCCTCGGGATAAGAATGTGTGATATTATTAGAGATGAGCCCGGCTGTATCCTTGGGATAAGAATGTGTGATATTATTAGGGATGAGCCCGGCTGTATCCTTGGGATAAGAACGTGTGATATTATTAGGGATGAGCCCGGCTGTATCCTTGGGATAAGAATGTGTGATATTATTAGGGATGAGCCCCGGCTGTATCCTTGGGATAAGAATGTGTGATATTATTAGGGATGAGCCCCGGCTGTATCCTTGGGATAAGAATGTGTGATATTATTAGGGATGAGCCTGGCTGTATCCTTGGGATAAGAATGTGTGATATTATTAGGGATGAGCCTGGCTGTATCCTTGGGATAAGAATGTGTGATATTATTAGGGATGAGCCCCGGCTGTATCCTCGGGATAAGAATGTGTGATATTATTAGGGATGAGCCCTGGCTGTATCCTTGGGATAAGAATGTGTGATATTATTAGGGATGAGCCTGGCTGTATCCTTGGGATAAGAATGTGTGATATTATTAGGCATGAGCCTGGCTGTATCCTTGGGATAAGAATGTGTGATATTATTAGGGATGAGCCCCAGCTGTATCCTCGGGATAAGAATGTGTGATATTATTAGGGATGAGCCCGGCTGTATCCTTGGGATAAGAATGTGTGATATTATTACGGGTGAGCCCCAGCTGTATCCCCGGGATAAGAATGTGTGATATTATTAGGGATGAGCCTGGCTGTATCCTTGGGATAAGAATGTGTGATATTATTAGAGATGAGCCCGGCTGTATCCTCGGGATAAGAATGTGTGATATTATTAGAGATGAGCCCGGCTGTATCCTCGGGATAAGAATGTGTGATATTATTAGGGATGAGCCTGGCTGTATCCTTGGGATAAGAATGTGTGATATTGTTAGGGATGAGCCCCGGCTGTATCCTCGGGATAAGAATGTGTGATATTATTAGGGATGAGCCCCAGCTGTATCCTCGGGATAAGAATGTGTGATATCATTAGGGATGAGCCCGGCTGTATCCTCGGGATAAGAATGTGTGATATTATTAGGGATGAGCCTGGCTGTATCCTCGGGATAAGAATGTGTGATATTATTAGGGATGAGCCCCGGCTGTATCCTTGGGATAAGAATGTGTGATATTATTAGAGATGAGCCCGGCTGTATCCTCGGGATAAGAATGTGTGATATTATTAGAGATGAGCCCGGCTGTATCCTTGGGATAAGAATGTGTGATATTGTTAGGGATGAGCCCGGCTGTATCCTCGGGATAAGAATGTGTGATATTATTAGAGATGAGCCCGGCTGTATCCTTGGGATAAGAATGTGCGATATTATTAGGGATGAGCCCCGGCTGTATCCTTGGGATAAGAATGTGTGATATTATTAGAGATGAGCCTGGCTGTATCCTTGGGATAAGAATGTGTGATATTATTAGGGATGAGCCCGGCTGTATCCTCGGGATAAGAATGTGTGATATTATTAGGGATGAGCCTGGCTGTATCCTCGGGATAAGAATGTGTGATATTATTAGGGATGAGCCCGGCTGTATCCTTGGGATAAGAATGTGTGATATTATTAGGGATGAGCCCGGCTGTATCCTTGGGATAAGAATGTGTGATATTATTAGGGATGAGCCCGGCTGTATCCTTGGGATAAGAATGTGTGATATTGTTAGGGATGAGCCCGGCTGTATCCTTGGGATAAGAATGTGTGATATTATTAGGGATGAGCCCGGCTGTATCCTCGGGATAAGAATGTGTGATATTATTAGAGATGAGCCCGGCTGTATCCTTGGGATAAGAATGTGTGATATTATTAGGGATGAGCCCGGCTGTATCCTCGGGATAAGAATGTGTGATATTATTAGAGATGAGCCCGGCTGTATCCTCGGGATAAGAATGTGTGATATTATTAGAGATGAGCCTGGCTGTATCCTTGGGATAAGAATGTGTGATATTATTAGAGATGAGCCCGGCTGTATCCTCGGGATAAGAATGTGTGATATTATTAGAGATGAGCCCGGCTGTATCCTCGGGATAAGAATGTGTGATATTATTAGAGATGAGCCCGGCTGTATCCTCGGGATAAGAATGTGTGATATTATTAGGGATGAGCCCGGCTGTATCCTCGGGATAAGAATGTGTGATATTATTAGGGATGAGCCCGGCTGTATCCTCGGGATAAGAATGTGTGATATTATTAGGGATGAGCCTGGCTGTATCCTTGGGATAAGAATGTGTGATATTTTTAGGGATGAGCTCAGTGCACCATTGGACATTATTCCTTAATTTCCTAACCAAACTGAAGAATTATTTTTGCTCTCCTTTGGTATTTGCAGTGAACGTTAAGTTCATACTCTGCTTTACGTGTTCTAACAGTGCCCTTAAATTCCTGCCTGGAATGTTTTCGTTTGGTCTTGAGGCAAGGAGGTGGGAACGTCTTACATCTTTTCATTATTTGTTTTCTTTTGTTATGCAGACAGCGAAGATGACGAATTTGTACTCATATGTAAGTAGGGATGACGAGATGTGGGTTCAGATACAGCCATGGGCTAAGTTGTTAAGGACCAGGTCAGGGATATTAGGGCACCCAATTGATAGGTTTACAATTTGCTCCATTGCATTAGTATTAAACATGGGGCATATCTGTTTTTACAGGTATAGGTGTGATAATCAATAGTAGGTTATTTGAAATCCCCTAACAAGAAGGTATTTGATTTGTTATTTAACCTCTCTGTGGTATTATGACTGTTTCTTTGATCTTTGGAAACCATTGATGGGGATCTGTAGATACTGATAAAGTAATAAAATTTTAAGGGCCTTTTGAATGTCCATAAGCTCCATGTTAAGGTTGTGTGTAATTTGACATAAGATTATGCTGTTTCTGAGGAGTACAGATACCCTCCTGCAGTTACCCGAGGGTCTGAAGGCACAATGAGTTATAAACCCTGGTATACAGGGAAGCTGAGGTTGCATTGAAGCCATGTCTCAATAACTACTCAAATATGAATGTATTTGAGTTGCAGGAAGACCTCAGCTTTTGACGTCTTTTTATTCAGACTTCTAGCACTGAGCAGAGCCAGCATGAATTTGCCTGAGTTTGAGTTTGCATGTAGGAATGTCCAGCAGGTGGAGTTTACCTAACAAAAGGTACTATGAGGGCAGCAAAGTCTTTAGTCGTTATGCAGAAAGCATTGGTATGAGAGTTGTAAGCCATCACTGATTAGCCAAGAAGTCTAATTTGCCATCTCGTCCTAGGCTGAAACATACTGGATCCCCTAAGAATAGCACAAACTACATAGCTCATTGCTAAATCCAGTTATCTAGCCTTGGTACTGTGGCATCATTCCTGATGAAGGAAGATCCTACTCGAGAGTCTTTCCTGCATTTAACACATGCATAGTAAGTTCCATCATGTCTCCCTGCATGCCCCTCTGGGGGGAGGCCTCAGGTTATTCATGCACACATGGGCCACCATTAACTTGTAGTCATATTTTTTGTTATCTGTTTAACAGTTGATTTTATCAGTCCTTATCTGTTTAACTGTTTTTTCCTTATCTAATTTAAGTCAGTTTTAACAATCTGTATCTGTTTTAGCTGTTTTTAAATTTATTGGCTTGAGACAGCTTCAGGTCATTCCACAACAGATCTAAGTGTATGAAGATTTTTTAATCTCCCATCCTGTCTTTGTTGTGTTCTTAAACCCACTGTGTCTGTTGTTGCTTGACCTTTAAGTTAATTTGACCAAAAGTCATTTCCCTCTCCTCTTTCATTGACTGTTAATAAGTGTAAAAGTATAACATTGTAAAATTACTTATCTTATGCTATTTAAATATATTGTTCATGCCATCATATTCCATAGACCCAGAATACTGACTGCCCACCCAGCCAACCTGTGTTTCTCTTTTATTCTTAGTGACTCTTGAGTTGCCTGCCCTTTACTGTAAATCTGTGTTTGGAAGTTTCTTCCAGTCTCTTCTCATCTGTTCATACCAATGACCACTAGAAGATCCCTTAGACTGCTAAAGCTTGCATTACCCTCTCTTTCATATCTTCCTACCTGCTTAGTGTGCAGTGCACAGTGTTCTTCTTCTTCTTTCGGCTTTTTCCCAGTTAGGGGTCGCCACAGCGGATCACCTGTCCGCTCATGATTGGGAGTAGAGTTTTACGGTGTCAAGTTGCCAGCCCGGCGCCCAACTTCCATGGAAGGCACACACACTCACTCACACCTAGGGCCAATTTAGAGTGTCCAATCCACCTACAGCATGTCTTTGGGATGTGAGAGGAAACCGGAGCACCCGGAGGAAACCCACGCGACCACAGGGAGGACATGCAGACTCCGCACAGAAGGCACCCCAGCCGAGGATCGAACCAAAGAACCTCTTGCTGTGAGGTGACAATGCTATCCGCTGCACCACCATGGCCGCCCGTGCAGTGCACAATGTAATGCCTACAAATATTAACCTCTTTTCCCATATTACTTTTAAATTCTGCAACATCTGGAACAAGGCTGCCAGTCACTAGTGAGCCTTCTGCATATTTTGTGTTTTCTATCAAAATTACATTCTCTCTCAGCTGCATTAATATTATTCATCTAAACACCTAAGCACTGGACAGGATGGAAGATCTGCTTGCTAATTTCACCTCTGTTGTCAGCCTTTTAGCACTAGGTCTCCTAAGACAATACTACTAACTGACTTATACTTACAGATGATTGATATTTTATTGACACTAACAATCTCAGGTGTAAATATATAATAAATCTACAGGCTTCCTTAAAATCTTGCCTTCACCACAGTCCTTTACTAAACACACCAAAATGTCATATCCTGTAATTGTAAAAGAATCACTCCCAAAGCTTCACGAAATAAGATTATGTCTAAGCTAAAAACAGACCACTTATCCACCTCAGGCATATCTACCTTAAAGTGTCATGCTGAGCAAACACACTCCAGATCTACCACGCTGAACTACGGCAGCAATAAAAAATGTTTTAATGATCGGTGACTCTGTTGTCAGGCACACTGACTCATCACTCACTAGATACGGAGAGGAATGCAATGAGTTGTATTTAAGGTGCCCTATGGCCATAACACCTGACAATATAAGTACAAGGTGGTAGTGGTAAATTTGGAGGTAGATGACTTGAGATATAAATCCCTGAGGGACATGCAGAGAGAGATGTCACAGGTTTCCATGAAGTTACAAATGCAGGTACAATGGTGGGCCTCACTAGAATATTTCCAGCACCTTGAATGATGCCTAGATAGAAAAAAAAAGATAAATGTCTTCAATAATTAGTTAAATACTGGATGTCATTTGACATGATCCAGTATGTGTCTGCATGGGATAAAATGCTCAACAGTCCTACTTGCTTGGCAAAGGAGGCCTGTGACAGTGAGTCTCAAAACAATGGATAACGAATGGCCTAAAAACAGACTTATATTTAGTAAGTCTGAGATAGCTGTTTCCTAGAATATTTTCCATTTCTCTGAGGTATGGAGTTAATATACATAACCAAAACAGAATTACTTGTGGAGGAAATAAGGCAGTCGAGATCTTCTTCAATTGTTTTAATAGTCCATAAAAGCACAGCAACACGCCAACCAAGAACACACAAATTCCACGAAAAAAATACACACGTATGTTTTAAAAGATGGGACTTAATAAGACACATATAACCTATAAAGTGCAAAGTGCTTTATACCAAACAAAGGGAATAGTCTACTTAGCTACATGTAAAAAATGTGAAGCATTTTACGTTGGCAAATCAGAGAGAAAATTAAGGAACAGGATTTATGAACATAGTTACGATATTAAGAATCAATGTACCAACAATGCTTTATACAGACATAAAGTGAACTGCGAGGGAGCCTCTTTCACTTTTTATGTCTTAGAAGTAGTAGACATGGATTTGAGAGGTGGCCCTTGGGAAACCTCGATCGAGTATAAAGAACTCTTATGGCAATTACACCTAGAGGCCAACAAATTTCCTGGGCTTAATGACAGTATATCGATAGCCCCAGTATTAAAGATGAGAGCTGCTAAACTCTAAATATGACTACCATTGTTTTTCCATTGTCAGGTTAACCACCAATCCTAATATGAATTTTTAAAAGTAATATTTATATGATTAATTATTTATTTATTACTATTTAATTTTTTATACATTCATCTACTTATTTAGTATAAGCACTTTGCACTTTATTTAGTATAAAGTACTTTGCACTTTATAGGTTATATGTGTCTTATTAAGTCCCATCTTTTAAAACATACGTGTGTATTTTTTTCGTGGAATTTGTGTGTTCTTGGTTGGCATGTTGCTGTGCTTTTATGGACTATTAAAACAATTGAAGAAGATCTTGACTGCCTTATTTCCTCCACAAGTAATTCTGCTTTGGTGAAGTACTGTTTTTACTTGTCTCCGTTTATTCGTTTTGCTTGTTTCCGTTATGGAGAAGGAGGAGGGCATCGTAACCCAGGAAGAAGGAGTTGCTCGCCCGAGCAGGTCGGAAAAGATTGACAGGCTGTCCGACCATCTAACGCAATTCATTGAGCTGCTGACGAGAGGGAGTCCGGTGATGTCATCGGGTGGCTCATGTCTGCCTTGCAACCAGGAAATGCAAGTACAGAAAGGGAAGGAGATGGTTTTGGATAGCTGGCCGAGAGCGGATGAAGGTGTTTGCCCTATTAACGATGGCACCGCTAAAAAACGTAAAATGAGTGAGTTGGACATTCCCACTATCTTTTTAACTGACAGTGATGATTCGGAAAGAGCACAGCCTAATCTTAGCTGTGATGTTAATATGGGAGCGAGACCGAAGAATGGGAGGACAGCAGTAAAAGATTTTAAAGAGACTGTTGCCAGTGTCCGGTCTGCAGGTAATGTTCCTAGTGAACGACCGGTTATGAATAATAACATACAGCAAACGGACTTCTTAAAAGAGCTAAATTGTAAATATAGTTTTAATGAGAACAATGCGCCTGAATGGAGCACTAATGATGTGTATTCGACTTATGATAATAATTTAAAAGTGTTGAATGAATATTTGTTTAAATTAAAGAATTTAGAACTTGAAAATTCTTATCTTAATGAATGTTTGAATTTGAAGATTGTGCCTAAGGGCTTAAGGGTATGTAAATACCCAAATAAGGTCAAAGTAGGAAGTGAATTCCATAGGGAATTGCTGGAAATATTTGATAATTGTGGCTTTGCAATTCTAAAAGCAATTATTAAGGAAAATGATAGGGTAATGGCAGGACTTCATAAAAAGGTTGATGAAGTGAATAATATTATTACTAAGGATTTATTGTTTTCAGTGGAAGAGAATAAAAAGAGTTATTTTTCAACTTTAAACAGTATTGAGAGAAGTATTAGTTTTATATTCCAAAGAAAGTGTAGGAAACTGGATAGAGATATGAATGAGTATAAAGAGAAGACCCAATACCCTAAACCGAGGGGCCCTTTCCTCCAGAAGGAAGGTGGTGGTTTTTTGAATGAAGACTTAGAGGTTATGGAGAATGAAGCCCCAATTAATGAAGGGAATGACAATCTTTACCAAGAATTTCCCCCCCTTAGAAGATCGGAAAGGATCAGGAATAACTATGAAAGGAACCATCAGTCGAATTTCCAAAAAAACTACCATTACGGGGGGAAGGGATTTGTACACAACAAAAACAGATATTATTAAGTAACATATCTGATTGTTCAGAACTATGTATTAGGGATAATGGGATTAGTAAGAATAGATATGTATGGACAAAAAATGAATACAATATTTATAATTACAGTACTATAGAAATTAGGGAAACACATTTCGACCTTTTTACTAAAGGGTTAAAATTTGTACCCAATAAGAAAGCAGATATCAGAAAGGTTATGATTGACTTGAAGCTTTTTCTTAGAAAGAAAAATCTGGAATTGATATTTCAGGGGAATAATGTGGGGAGAAGTAACATAGAAGGTTTAAAGAGAAAAAGTACTTATAATCCCCCTTTGAATCCCCAATTAAAAAATTTCAAAGCATTGATGGAAAGGAAAATTAGGAATGAGATGTCTAAGAATTGGGTGACTCCCAATTTGACAAAAGAGGAAACTGAATTATTGTTTAATTTGTCCAATGATCCGGGCTTAAGAGTAACAAAACCTGACAAGGGAGGGGGGACGGTAATTATGGACCAGATATTTTATGAAACTAGAATGTTGGAAGTGTTGCAAAATGAGGACAGGTACGAAAGAGCATCCTTGAATGAAATTAATATAGGTAACAAAAAAATCTGGTTGTCTTTAAATGACTTGTTGCTTGAAGGAAGTATTGATCTGGACCTGTTTAAATATTTGAATGTAACAAAACCTAGAGTACCCACAATATTTGGGGTACCTAAAGTCCATAAAGATGTCAATAACCCCCCATTGAGGCCTATAGTAGCCTCTGAAGGCTCAGTAACAGCACCCCTGGCAAAATGGTTAGATGAAATGTTAAAAAAGGTGGTAAAGGAGGGGTCTGGGATAGTGAAAGATTCATGGGACCTATTGCAGAATTTGAATAAGGAAATCTTTGACAAAAATCTTATGTTCATTACTATGGATATAGTTGACCTTTTTTCCTCCATTCCATTTGAAGAAGGCTTACAATGGTTTGAGGAAGCTTTAGTCAATTTTGGGAAATTTACTAATAATGAGTTTAAGCTGATTCTTACACTGATGGAACTAGTTCTAAGTAATAATTTTTTATTTTATGAAGGGGAATTTTTTAAGCAGAAGAAAGGGATAGCAATGGGGGCAAGATGTGCCCCCATTTATACTAACATTATCCTGTCAGCTTGGGAGAACAAATTTATTATCAATTCACCTTATAAGAAGTGTTGGAACATGTATAAACGATACCTTGATGATATGTGCTTTTTATGGATAGGAACAGAGATGGAATTTACAGCATTTTTTGACTAGATTAGTCAGTCTACCAACTTTTTGAAATTTACGTATGTTAAGGATTCAAGTTGTTTAAAGTATCTGGACATTTTTATTGGAAAGGGGGAGGATAATTTTTATTCTAGAGTGTATAGAAAACAAACTTACTCAAATTCTTTTCTAGCATTTGATAGTGCGCACCCCCACTATCAAAAGAAAGGTATTATAAAAGGACAATATGTGAGGGGGAGCCGTATGTCTTCGAGGGATGAAGACTTTGAGGTAGAATGTAAGACTTTGATGAAGATGTTTTTAGTTAGAGGGTACCCTTACCAATTAATCAAAGGAATAGAGGATGAAGTAAAGTTAGGTAGGATGGATAAATTTAAGCCCATTTTAGGCAAAATGAATTGGAAATCAAAATATAAAAAAGAAATTGGTAACGAAAGTGGAAATTTTGTTATGGATTTTAGTGGAGAAGCTTATAAAATAAAGAATATTTTAGAGAATGAATGGAAAAAATTTGGTGAGTTATCAGACCTGGATTATTTATTTAATAAGCCTTTTAAATGCACATTTAGAAAAGGTAAAAGTATTAAAAATCTTTTGGAAAGTAAAAAATGTAATGGGAGTATTAAAGAAGGCAGGGTAGGCACTTTCAAATGTGGCAGGTGCAATCAGTGCACATGCATAGTTCCCAAGGAGTCAATCTATTTAAAGAGTAGGGATTTGCTGATTACAAGCAAACATTTTGCAAATTGCCAAACAAAGGGAATAGTCTACTTAGCTACATGTAAAAAATGTGAAGCATTTTACGTTGGCAAATCAGAGAGAAAATTAAGGAACAGGATTTATGAACATAGTTACGATATTAAGAATCAATGTACCAACAATGCTTTATACAGACATAAAGTGAACTGCGAGGGAGCCTCTTTCACTTTTTATGTCTTAGAAGTAGTAGACATGGATTTGAGAGGTGGCCCTTGGGAAACCTTGATCGAGTATAAAGAACTCTTATGGCAATTACACCTAGAGGCCAACAAATTTCCTGGGCTTAATGACAGTATATTGATAGCCCCAGTATTAAACATGAGAGCTGCTAAACTCTAAATATGACTACCATTGTTTTTCCATTGTCAGGTTAACCACCAATCCTAATATGAATTTTTAAAAGTAATATTTATATGATTAATTATTTATTTATTACTATTTAATTTTTTATACATTCATCTACTTATTTAGTATAAGCACTTTGCACTTTATTTAGTATAAAGCACTTTGCACTTTATAGGTTATATGTGCCTTATTAAGTCCCATCTTTTAAAACATACATGTGTATTTTTTTCGTGGAATTTGTGTGTTCTTGGTTGGCGTGTTGCTGTGCTTTTATGGACTATTAAAACAATTGAAGAAGATCTCGACTGCCTTATTTCCTCCACAAGTAATTCTGTTTTGGTGAAGTACTGTTTTTACTTGTCTCCGTTTATTTGCTTTGTTAATATACATAACTTTGGGATGTGTAGGGGTCTTGCCTCCCTTCAAAAAACATATTTAAAGGGGTGCACAAAAAGGCAAATGCATGGACAATGCAGCGTAAACCATTGCTCCATCAGGATTACCTGATTTGAAGAGTTTTTTTAACAGACCAGACTGACGTCTTTGGAAAGATATCAGGGCCACATGTTTAGCATTAGAAAAACATTACAGTGCTGCTCCTGTGGACCTCCGTGGACATTACTGCAGTGCTTCTCTAGTCTACTACCGCAGACATTACTGCAGTGCTGCTCCAGTGGACCACCGTGGACATTACTGCAGTGCTGCTGCAGTGGATCACCATGGGCATTACTGCAGTGCTTCTCCAGTCTACTACCGTGGACATTACTGCAGTGCTGCTTCAGTGGACCACCGTGGACATTACTGCAGTGCTTTTCCAGTGGGCCACCGTGGACATTACTGCAGTGCTGCTCCAGTGGACCACCATGGACATTACTGCAGTGCTTCTCCAGTCTACTACCATGGACATTATTGCAGTGCTGCTCCAGTGGACCACCATGGACATTACTGCAGTGCTGCTCCAGTGGACCACCATGGACATTACTGCAGTGCTTCTCCAGTCTACTACCATGGACATTACTGCAGTGCTGCTCCAGTGGACCACCATGGACATTACTGCAGTGCTGCTGCAGTGGACCACCGTGGACATTACTGCAGTGCTGCTGCAATGGATCACCATGGACATTACTGCAGTGTTTCCCCAGTCTACTACCACGGACATTACTGCAGTGCTGCTCCAGTGGACCACCGTGGACATTACTGCAGTGCTGCTGAGTGGACCACCATGGGCATTACTGACATTGAAGCTACAGTAACTGACCAGGACCAGCTCCTGGTGATGATACAACAATCCATGTAGCAGCAAGAAGAAGAATTAAAAGAGCAACACATAAAAGTTACTGCAAATGCAAACAGTATTATGGGCTGAACAAGTCCATGCAATCTAAATGGAAGCAAAAACTGATGAAGTACATAACAGGGTTAGGAGAAATAACCTATGAAATACATAACAGGGTTAGGAGAAATAACCTATGAAATACATAACAGGGTTAGGAGAAATAACCTATACATAACAGGGTTAGGAGAAATAACCTATGAAATACATAACAGGGTTAGGAGAAATAACCTATGAAATACATAACAGGGTTAGGAGAAATAACCTATGCATAACAGAGTTAGGAGAAATAACCTATGAAATACATAACATGGTTAGAAGAAATAACCTATGAAATACATAACAGGGTTAGGAGAAATAACCTATACATAACAGGGTTAGGAGAAATAACCTATACATAACAGGGTTAGGAGAAATAACCTATGAAATACATAACAGGGTTAGGAGAAATAACCTATACATAACAGGGTTAGGAGAAATAACCTATACATAACAGGGTTAGGAGAAATAACCTATGAAATACATAACAGGGTTAGGAGAAATAACCTATGAAATACATAACAGGGTTAGGAGAAATAACCTATGAAATACATAACAGGGTTAGGAGAAATAACCTATGAAATACATAACAGAGTTAGGAGAAATAACCTATGAAATACATAACAGGGTTAAGATAAATAACCTATACATAACAGGGTTAGGAGAAATAACCTATGAAATACATAACAGGGTTAGGAGAAATAACCTATACATAACAGGGTTAGGAGAAATAACCTATGAAATACATAACAGGGTTAGAAGAAATAACCTATGAAATACATAACAGGGTTAGAAGAAATAACCTATGAAATACATAACAGGGTTAGGAGAAATAACCTATACATAACAGGGTTAGGAGAAATAACCTATGAAATACATAACAGGGTTAGGAGAAATAACCTATGAAATACATAACAGGGTTAGGAGAAATAACCTATGAAATACATAACAGGGTTAGGAGAAATAACCTATGAAATACATAATATGGTTAGGAGAAATAACCTATGAAATACATAACAGGGTTAGGAGAAATAACCTATGAAATACATAAAAGGGTTAGGAGAAATAACCTATGAAATACATAACAGGGTTAGGAGAAATAACCTATGAAATACATAACAGGGTTAGGAGAAATAACCTATGAAATACATAACAGGGTTAGGAGAAATAACCTATGAAATACATAACAGGGTTAGGAGAAATAACCTATGAAATACATAACAGGGTTAGGAGAAATAACCTATACATAACAGGGTTAGGAGAAATAACCTATGAAATACATAACAGGGTTAGGAGAAATAACCTATGTATTCTTGGGCTACATAAATGTTTAGAAGGGATAGACACTGCTTTATTTATTACAAATAAAAGCAAAGAGATACTCCACATGGAAAACACACGAATTATGGAGCATGTACATCACATTCACAGTAAGCAGAACAACTGGTTTTATCCCAGGCACCTAATCCTGAAATGCGTAGACTTCAATGACAGAGAAGGCATCCTGAGAAAAGCCAGAGAAATAGGTAGAAACTTAAAAATTGCTGGCCATCAGGTAAACATTGAACAGTCCTGTAGTACCACTCTGTTTGCAAAGTGCAAAATGCTTGCACCATTTTTACATTTAGCATGAGAACTTGGTTTTGGGGTGTCCCTGAGATATCCAGCTACCTTACGGACTACAGGAAGCACACAGACATTCCAGTTCCCCACCTCAATTGACATTGAAGGTTTTCTAAAGGACTGTGAGATTACCCACAAAAAAATCATCATACTCCAATATTATAAATTAAGTGATTCCGGAGACAAAGAGAACAGAATGTCCAAGCAATTGAGCACTCATTAAATCACTGGTTCGAACAAAGGAAAGGCTGCAGACAAGCTGATATCAAAGCCAGCTAACAACAGAGGGGCCTGTCAAAGATTGATTTTACACTCACCGTGAAACATATAATGACCACCACGAACTTAACACAGGGCAAGGACAAATATAATATGGACTTTGATGACCCAGATTTACCATCAGAAGAACTTCAGGAAATAGAAGTTAGCTTGATTAACTCTTCCTCAACCCATATTGAGTTACTTGCTAGAGAGACAAACCTATCTACATAAATTTGTTTAGTTTTATATTTGTTTATATTTTTGTTTACCAGGGAGGTGTTATCATAATGGACAATTTGCAGGCACAGCACGGGTGAATAAAATCACATAAGAAATGAATAAAACACATTTACAGATACAAGGATATACTACAACATTTAGTTCAAGAAGCAGTTTACAAAGTCAAAATGTGGATGAAAAAATTGAATTACGCTTTGTAGAGCTTTATGGATAGGATGCAGCCGTAATGACAGAGATGGCTTATGCTACGAGGACAGCAGCACATCATTATATAGAGAGGTATGCAGTCATTAGCAGGGGCAAGTGAGAATAGTTTCAGGAAAGGAGGCTATGGGAAGAAGACAGGGAAATGGAGAGAGAGAGAGGCAAGGAGAGAAGAGAATTAGGAAGGTGTGTGAGAGATGCAAGGAAAAGAGGGAGGTAGGATGGATGAAAGGCAGTAAGTGATTTGAATAAATAATACTAATTAATGAGAAATAAGAAGAAACAAATGAAAGAAAGAAAGAAATGACTGAAGATTAATAAACTAGTCTGGCCAAATATCAAGAGGATAAATAATAATAATAATAACAATAATAATAATAACTACAACAACAACAATAATAATAATAACTACAACAATAATAATAATAACTACAACAATAATAATAATAACTACAACAATAATAGCTACAACAATAATAATAATAACTACAACAATAATAGCTACAATAATAATAATAATAATAATAACTACAACAACAACAATAATAATAGTAACAACTACAATAATAACAATAATAATAATAACTACAATAATAATAATAACTACAACAATAATAATAATAACTACAATAATAGCTACAATAATAATAATAATAATAACTACAACAACAATAATAATAATAACTGCAACAACAATTAATAATAGTAACAACTACAATAATAATAATAACAATAATAACTACAACAATAATAACAACAATAATAATAATAATAATAATAGTAACAATAATACATGTGTATGAACACATAATTACTATAATTAATGAACATTAATTAATAATTAATAAAGCGTGTTTATATGTTATACAAAATTATTATAATAGCCATCTTTCCCCCCCGTGTCACAATTCTGGAAAAATGCATCCACACTCAATGACTACAATACGTGTTATATCACAACCTTATCTCTCCCTCCCAACACAGTTTCAGACCAAGACATAGCACCACCAGAGCCATAATTAATTTATCTAACACCATCAACCATCTGAAAAATTCAAACCAGCAAGTAGCATCAGTCTTCTTAGACAAGTGAAAAGCGTTCAACACTGTCTCCCATCAGAAACTCCTTAGTACTCTGGCCTCACTAATCCTATCAAAGACTTCCCTGTCCTGGTTCCTAAGCTGTCTATCTGACACACAACAAGCAGTACGATGGAAATCCGAACTCTTACCACTTCTGCCTGTCTCTGTCGGAGTCCCCCAAGGGTCCATATTAGGAACCTTTCTTTTCACCATGTTTTCCAATGATCTATCCTCATCCACAACACACGCTAAAGTAGTTCAGTATGCAGACAATTCAACTTTAATCTGCTCAGCAGGTACCTTACCAGACCTCTAAATAGTAGCCCAACAAGCTTTTAATAATATAGAAACATATCTAAGTAAATCACAGCTAATCCTCAACCCCAAAAAGACACATTTAATGCTATTTACCACTAGCAAACAATCACCAACTACACTTCCTTTCACTATTTTCGCAGCTAACAACACAGTCATCCAACCTGTTGAGCATACAAAACTCCTTGGAGTGACAATTGACAACAAACTCAGATTTCACCAACACATAGTGACAACAATTAAGAAAGTTCACATTAAACTTGGCTCACTGTATAAAAGCAAGCCATTCCTCACTAACAATACAAGACTAGCCATATCCAGAACCTTCCTCCACTCTACACTTCTTTATGCTTTCCCCATCTTTACCAACTTAAAAAAATCAGACTTAACCAAATTGGAAACTTACTACAACAAAATATCCCATTTCGCAGCCAACCTTCCCCACCAAACCCACCATTGTATTGCTCTACATAAATTAAACTGGCTCGAGCTACCTAACCTTCTCCATCTCTACCAACTTAAATTCACACACAATATCATCTTCCATCCTGACAGTTGCCCATCCCTCGAGGAAGTTGCTGTTCCCTACTCATTCCCACGAAGTCTAAGATCTGAAGACAAAAACTTTCTCACAGTAAACAAAGCTAACAACACTCATCGTAAATCAGGTAGCCAAATTATGGAACTCTCTAGCCCACATCCTCCAAAACACACCAGAATCTACCAGTTTCAAACAGCTAATATTTAAACATCTATCCAAAAACTGGCATTGCTCCTGCACCAAACCTGACTGACAAGATATCTATAACTCTGTCAATAAACTGTCCACTCCTTCCCTCATTTTCTCCCTCTCCTCAGTGTTATTACTACTCAAACATAAATTTATATAAAGGAAATCTCATGTGATCATAACTATTATTTAATATGTACACAGTACTAATTTTACTGCTGTGGTGGTGCTGTGGTAGCGTTGTCACCTCACAGTAAGATGTCCTGTTCGATTCTCAGCTAGAGCGTCTTCTGTGTGGAGACATGTGTGAATGGGCGTACCTTCATTGAAGGTTGTGCATCAGGGCTGGCAACTCGGCACGTAAATATCTTCTGCCAATCATTAGCGGACCGGAGTTCCGTTGTGGCGACCCTTAACCGGGAAAAGCCAAAAAACTCAACAACAACAGTACTAATTTTATTTTTGTCACTGTGATCTTCATTGAAATGCTTCTGTTTTTCTTTTTGAACCTGTATCTACTAGAAAACTGTATTGAATACTACTTTGTACAGGCTAACTAGAAGATACGTATTCTGCATCTTACTGTATGCCTACTGTTGTACTGTCTAATTACTGTATATTGCTTGTATTTCTGTGAAGCTTTCCTCCCCGGGCCTCCTCTGAAAATGGGCTTCTGGCCCAGTGGACTTTCCCGGTAAACAAATGTACATAAATAAATTAATAATAAATTAATTAAGCATCATTACACTTCACTATTAAATTTAAGTGGAAGTGTTTTAAGGGTAAAATCTCAGATAACCTGGAAGGCTGGGGCAGGCATCGTTACTTTCACAACTAACACAAACAACTTGTATATGAAAGACTGATGACTAATTTCAAAATGAGTCATTCATTATGCTGATAGTTATTTCTTTTTTGTCTTTTCCTCAGTTTACTGCATTTTCTACAGCATCCCTGTGGGGTAACATTAGCAATATAATATAAATATTAATATTCTTCATACGCATGTCTGTATGGAACCTCATGCATGATTCATTCCATAATAAAACAGCCATATCCTGCTGTTCTGAGAATATCCTGCATGCCCCTTACCAGATGCATATAAGATATTGCAATCATGGGATATATAACAGCTATTTTCATCAAAAATAAGCATGTATGTGATGATCATGGTACATAGGCGGTGGTGATGGGATAATTCTACCTTCTTTTCTCTTATTTTACTAATCAAGGTATTATGCAATGAAAGCTTGTATAGTTCATAAATTCATAGGTGTGTACTAGTCTAAAGGTCCTGGAGCCTTTACAAGCCTAGCCCATAGGATTACCCTGGCATCATGCCACCCGACCTTAGTTCCCAGTGCCTCTGTTGAGTAGAGCCAGTGGAATGATCCCCAGGGTGAATTTTCTATTTCCCATCCACTCATCAAGATTTCTCTTGAAGAGGGGCCAGTGAGGCGCTCCACTTGACATGTATTGGAAGTCAATTCCATATCATGGGCAGTCTCTGGGTTATGAACCTGTCCCTCCAGCTCATTCTGTTGATTGTGGTAATGAAGTTGAGGTCTTTGGAGCGTGTAGTGTGGAGGGATTTGGATTTCTTTAGATGTAGCATTTCTAACAGAGCTGGGTCAGACATGGCTTTGTAAGTCACGCAGAGATCGCCTGTAAGCAGGGTATATGAGACAGAGAATAGTTGGAGTTTTTTTTAGTCTGTCCACATAGGACAAATGCTTAAGGCCTAGGATCCTCTTTGTGAAGTACTTTTGCGGCCTCTCCAGTTGTTGCAGGTGTCTAGTGAGGTACATGCCAAATGGGACATTGTACTTGATGACTGGCCTAATGAGGGAAGATTAGAGGAAGACAATGACTCTTTCTTCCTGGATGCAAAACCCTTAGTAATGAGATGTGCCACATAGAAGGACTTTCTGACCACAGTGGCAATGTGGTGGTCAAAAGAGAGGCTGCTGTCAACCTTTGTTCCCAGATCTCTTATGACGCCTTCTGTGTTCAGTGGACTACTATCTCTGTGGTAATTCATGGTAACTGGGTTTATCCCAAAGGAGATGACAACACATTTTTTGGCATTGAACTTAAGGCTATGGTTCTGACACCAGTCGTTCTCAGTGAGGCCTTTCTCTAGGATGTCAGCATCATTTGGGAAGTTAATTATGGTTCCCAACTTGCAATGACCTGCAAACTTTGTCAGCCAGAGTCTGTTTGTGTTGGCCTGGACTTCAGAAAAGTAGATACCAAACAAAAGAGGACCCAGGACTGAACCATGTGGGACTCCACTCGTGACTGGTCGGCAGTCTGACTCGGAATCAGCTACTTTCACATTGTGGGTTCTATCTGTGAGCCACGTTGCAATCCACCTAGTGATATATGGGTTGATGTCTAGCTTAGTGAGTTTTTCTATGATTCCTGAGTGGGGAATGGTATCAAAGGCCTTGACCAGCTCAAGGTAGGCTGTATGAACCACCTTGCCTTCATCCACAGCTCTGGTAACTGACTCAAGGAAGTTGATCAGGCATGATCTACCCTTCACAAAACCAAACTGTGTGGGATCCAGAGTATGGAGATTCCCTATATCCTTGTTTATTAGGTCCATGATGTTGCATTCCATAGCTTTGCATATCAGACTTGTCAGGCTAATGGGGCGATAGTTCCTAGGGTCTTTAGTTGCTTCTCCTTTGTGGAGAGGGATGAATGTAGCAGTGCGCTATTTGATAAGGACAAAGCCTGAGATGAGGCTGTGATTGAACAGGGCACACAGGTGAGGTGTCAGTTCACTCTGTAGGTCATGTAGAACACAGCCAGGGATATTGTCAGGTCCCATAGAAGCTGTATTCTTGGCCTTGGACAGTGCTGTTTTAACCTGTGCAGCATTAATACTGGGTGCTTGGCAATCTACTGGTATTGTGATTGGTCCTTTGGGGGGGAGAGGGGTAAAGTTGGCACTGAATCTGTTGGCAAGTATACTGGCAATATCTGTTGGCTCAGTATAGGAGGTGCCATTGTGCAGTAGCTCAGAGCAGATCTGGGTATTGCCATGGATATTCTTTACATAACTATAGAAGGCCTTGTGGTTGTCTTTACTATTTGCTGCAATTCTGTTTTCATAGCTAGCTTTAGAGGATTTGATGAGGGATCTCAAGTTTTTGTTGAGGCTGATAAGGGGGTTTTTCCAGTCTTGGAACTTCACCTTATTTCGCATCAGTTTCCTCCTTCTGTTGTAGAGTTTGTTTGTGACAGGGGACCACCAGATTGGCTTCCTTTTTTTGGAGGAGAGCGTCTTTGTTCTATTGAATATGGCGAGATCCATGCATTTGTGTACCTGTTCATACAGGGCATTAATGTATGATTCAGCGGTCATGCAGCTGTTCTTCAATTGCATGGGTGCCATGAAGTTAGCCACCTCTATTTTTAGGAGCTCAAAGTTAGCTTTGGAGAAGTTTTTCATGGTGGTTACCTTTGTGAGGCGGGTAGGAGGGATGTAGATTTCTAAGGTGATTAGTTTGTGGTCAGATCTAACCAGGGAGGAATTGACTATTGGTATATTGGTTGCCCATGTTAGTAATGACCCAGTCAAAGATGTTGCTACCTCTAGTGGGCGTAAGAACGAGCTGGTCCAGGGCATTAGAATTAATGAATTCCAGGAAACGTTGGGCAAGTGTATTGGTACATGAGTAGTTTTCCCAGTAATGGAGGGGTAGTTGAAGTCACCCAGTATAAGGGTGTTAGGTTGGACCCTAATATTCTCCAGGGTGCTTAGGAATGGGAAGAGTGAGTCTTGGGTCATGGTTGGGGACCTATACCAGGCTATGACCTGAATTGCTGTTTTACCCAATGTTAGCTGCACCTGAAGTATCTCTGATGTGTTATGTTGGGCTACCAGTCTGGAGGTGTGTGCATCCTTTATGAATATGGAAACACCACCACCTTTGGAGCTTCTGTCCAAGTTCTGGTGCCGAAAGGTGTGGAATGAGTTATAGCCTGGTAGTGCAGGGGTGATTTCTGCTGCCTTGAACGAGGTCTCTGTTACAGCACAAATGTCGATGTTCTCCATTTTAAGGAGTGCTTCGAGCGAGCACATTTTGAGATTTAGACTTCTAGCATTGAGCAGCATGACCCTCAGATTGCACTTGTTTGTAGCTGTTACGGTGGCAATTTGGTCTTGGAGCACCACCTAAAAAGACACTATGGTGGTGGCAAGAGCCTTGGCCAGTATCAGGAAGCCCAGGGGTGACAGATGCAAGCCATCTCTGGCAAAGGATTGAGGTCTGTCAATCGTCATCCCAGGCAGACAGCTATTGGATCCCGTTAGAATTACACCAGAAGCTTAGCCAATTGTTGAAATCAATCATTTTCTGCTTGTACTGTGGTATCATTCTGGGTGATGGTAGGAGGCTGCTCTGGGCTAGGGTCATACCCACCTGGGCTACATAATCTGAGAGCTCCTCCATGTCTCTTTTCCTGTAGTCCAGGTTGGTAAGTCTCCGGTCATTCACACCCACATGTACAATGACAGAGTCATATTTGTACCTGTTGTCGAGGGACCTGAGTGCATGTGTTATGTGGTGGATGCTGGCACCTGACAGGCAGCTGACTGTTACTTTCTCCTTATTCAGCCTAGTGAGTGGGACATCAGTGTGCCTCACTATTGAGTCACCTATGACTAGTGTGTTGGGCATGCTGTTTTGCCTTAGGTTGAGTGGCACACTGTTTAGGAGAGTTATGTGTCTCATGATTAGTGTTGTGTTGTGGTGGTCGAGTGCATTTCTGCCAGTTGCACAAGTTATTACGGGTTAAATGTATCCGAGGAAAACAGCTAATACAATGGAGTGTTAGTGACACTCTCACAGTAGGACCTTTTTTGGCTTTGATTCACCATTGTTTATCTTAATTAACTAGAAGTAAAATAATCCTATAAACAATCCAGGATCGTCCTAATAAATAATGCCCAGCCTATCAGGAGATACGAGAATATTCTGTATTTTTGGATACCAGGAAAGAAAATAGATCAGTGTAAATAACTCAACTCATTCTACTAGTTGATTCACCATGATGCACGATGCATCTACTAAAGAAACAGAATAAACATACTACACCCATTTAGCTGACATCACAAAATGTTAAAGGCATATCATCAAGCTATAAAGCCAAGATGGTTACTGACTGGCTATATAAACATAAAGCACACATAATACTTTTACAGGAACCTAAAATTAAAAAGATAAATAAAAACATGATCACAAAAATGTGGAGGGGAAGAGGATACTGTAATGAGACTAACTCAGCAAAGGGAGTTGTTGCTATTTAAGGGAAATGTGGAGGAAATACATAAGTACAATACAAGCAGATGGAATAAGAGGAGAACCAAATGGCTTAGTGTGAAAATCTGGCTCATTAATACGTGTGGTCCCAATAGAAACTCCAGCCAAATGGGGAATCATTTAAAAAGGCATCTGTACAAACCCATACGTGCACCTGACATAATTATTATGGGGAAGACTTTCTAGCCAAGCTACCAGATAGTGTTAACTTTCCTACTGCCTCCGTTTTGAGCTTGGTGGATATGGGTGTCCTGAGGAAATGTAGAAATTACCTTATTGTTTACTGACAACCAATTAATTCTCAAACAAACTGATATGGTATGTTAGAGGTGTATTTACACAATATCACTGGAGGCAAAGCTCTCATATAAAAGTACTCCTAATGTCAATAAATTTATCAGTAGTACACACACTACACCTGTTACACACAATTCAAAGCACACATATCAACCCACATATGGTGAGGCAACTAAATGTAACCTTCCTAAACCACAAAGACCTCCTAGACGAAGTACACATAACAAATACCCTCAGCAGCCTCAAATGCACTCTTTCAAAACAACACCCACATCAACACATAGAGCTACATCTCATGGAGCCTCTAACTCTAAGCCCATAAGGCAAGTCACCACACAATCCAACATTCTAGTTATTGGAAATTGATGTCCCTCTCACCAGGCTGTGTAAGGAGGAAGTTACCGTCAGTTGCTTATCAGGAGACAGGATCTGCCACATAACGCATGCACTCAGGTCATTAGACCATAATTATCAATATGACTCATTCATAGTCAATGTGGGAGTAAATGACCTGAGACATACATCACTAGACTATATGAAAACAGACATCATGTAGCTCTCAGAATATGTGTCTTGGGCTGGTATGAGCCTAGCATTGAGCAACATTTTACCTTCTCCAAGGATGATGCCACACTATGAACAAAAAGATGACTGACTTTAATAATTGGCCTAGTTTCTGGTGTCTTTCTAAGGGGTGCAATATTTGTCTGCATGGAAGGAGATGATCAACAGGCCACGCTGCTTTGCCAGGGGTGGTCTGCACCTCTCCCCTTATTAGCTAAAACATTGTCTTCCTCATAGTGCCTTTTATATGCAATGCCAAACTGAAAGTACGTCCGACATAATGAATCAAAATCAAGAAAATCTAAAGGTATTACTGCTCAATGCTAGGAGTCTAAACAAAAATACACACTCCCTAGAAGCTCTCTTTACCCTAGAGAATGCTGACATATGTGCAGTCACTGAGACATGGTTTAAAGCCACAGAGAGCACGCCAACAGTGCAAGGTTATAATACCTTCCCCACAGTTAGGCCAGCTACTTCATAGGCAGGGACTAAAGGTGGAGGTGTTTCTATTTACATCAAAAATAAATATACATCAAGGCTGGTCAAACAGGACAATGCACTTGAGCTGCTCCATGTTCAAATCACCATAGGCAAAATCCAATACCACTTCCTTGCAAGCTATAGGTCCCCCTCTATTAACCAGGAAACCCATACCATGAATTTAAACTTCTTAGAAACACTAACCATCCAACCCAATACCATATTCATGGGTGAATCCTATATGACACTAAATGTACATGTACAGAGATTCCTGGATTTTGTAAACACAAAATCCCTGGACCAGATAGTCAATACACCAACCAGAGGTGCAACCATGCTGCATCTGGACCTCACTAATATGGGAGAGTGACACCCCCTACTATGGTGCCTTCCCTGGTAAGGTAAATGGTCTCCTTTGAAGTAAAATAAAACCTGGACCCCTAGCTTAACCTGGAATATTCAGGAACTATTCTAACGCTAATCTCCTGCTATTAAGTGAGAACTTGGCAAAATTTCAAGCCCCCATAAACCATGTGAACACCGCTGCCTATGCACAACTGTTCACAGAAACCCTGCACAAGCATGTTAATAGCTGCACAGAGGCAGCTGTACACACCAGGAAGAAGTACAGAACTAACTCAAAAAACAAGCCACCATGGTGGAATGGTGGACTCACAAAATCAATCTGATGTGTAACAGGAGGAAGAAAATCATGGCAAAAATTAGGAGGTGCAGCACCCAACAGGATAAAAGCACTCGCATCAAGCTAAAGAAACAACTCAGAGGACAAATAAAGTCTACCAAAACCAAATTTGAGGTAAGTTTGGTCTCCCAGGCCAAGAACAGCCACAAAGGATTCCTAAGCTATGTCTGCAACCTCAAACGCAATACACAGTTGTGTGCAGAGCTCATTGTAAATGGAGCCCCCTATGCTGAGCCAGAAGATATAGCAAACCTCCTGGCTGATAAATTCAGCTCCAACTTTACCCATCTCTCCCCCTCAACCTTCTCTCAGGAAATATCAAATATGACTCCCCCTACTATCACTAGGGCACAGGTCCTTAATGCTCTCTCTAAGATCAAAAACACTGCATCAATGGGCCCAGACAATATCCTAGGATGCCTTCTGAATAGCATGAAACATGACCTATCAGGCCCTCTAGAATTACTGTTTAAACTGTAGCCTCCAAACAGGCTTTGTGCTTCATGAATGGAGAAAGGCAACAGTCATCCTTCTGCACAAAGGTGGGCCATCTACAGACCCTGGAAACTACAGACCCATAAATCTCACCAGTCTTATATGTAAAGCCATGGAAAGAATTATCATGGAGATGATCAATAGAGATATAGTAAACCTCCAGTCACTGGACCCAACCCGCTTTGGTTTACTCAAGGGCAGATCATGCCTACTCAACCTGGTGAGGTTCTTTGAGAAGGTCACCAAAGCAATGTATGAGGGCAAAATCATTCACACTGCCTACCCTGACCTGGCCAAGGCATCTGACACAATATCCCACTTGGGCATTGTTGACAAACTCAAGAGGTTTGGTACAAACCCGTATGTTACCCAGTGGTTAGCCAGCTGAGTCACAGACAGGATGAGGAAAGTTAGAATTGGGGAATCCACCTCTACAAAGAGGTCAGTCACAAGTGGAGTGCCTCAGGGATCAGTCCTTGGACCACTCCTTTTTGGCATTTACTTCTCAGAAGTCAAGGCCAGTGTCAGTGGTCACTAGCTGACTAAATTTGCAGATGATTGCGGATTAGGAGCTGTCATTGAGACTCACACTGACACAAGTGTTCTCCAGGAGGGGGTGACACAGACAAGCAACTGGTGTGAGAACCATGGACTAAAATTAAATGCCATGAAATGCATAATAGTAACCTTTGGGAAGTCATCCATGTAACTATTGACAACACACCCCTTAGAGTTGACCCAGTAGTCAGGGACTTAGGGACACACATGGATAGTAATCTAGCCTTTGACCATCATGTGTCTACAGTGGTGAGGAAATCATTCTATGTTGTGCAACTTGTAAACAAAGGTATGGCATCTAAGTCCAACAAAGTTATTGTTCCAGTGTATTTGGCATTCTTCAGACCTATTATTGAGTGTAATGTCCCCTTTGGTATGTACCTAACCAGGCATATCCAACAATTGGAATGTCCATAGAGATTCCACACTAAAATAATACAGGGCATAAGTGAAATGTCCTATGAAGACTGACTCATGGCCCTATCCTTGTATTCTGTCTCCTACAGGATTGGAAGGGAGATCTATCCCTGGCATTTAGGGCTTTATCAGACCCGCACTCTGATGGACCTCCTGCATATCCACAAAACAAACAGCACCAGAATTACCCATTCTAAAGACCTAAACCTTGCCTGTGATATAAGTAGGACCTGCTGGTGAGATAGGTATGTATCCTAGAGTCTACCCCTTCTATGGAACAGGCTCCCCAGCCATGTGAAGCAGAGTTTCTCCCTAACCCAATTCAAGTGCAATTTGGACAATTGGATAGGGAACAAGAACTTCATCCCTGGTTTGGCACCTATGTCTGTAATGGACACAGGCAACTTGTAAATGTTTCATCTCTCAAGCCCCTCCTTACAATTATCAAGGGTATCAGAACTTGTCAGAGATTTGAGGTGCATGGCTAGGCTTAAGAAGGCCCTTGTGGTCATTAGCCTAGTAAACACCTGTGAGCCTATGAACCTATAATGCCTAAAGTACAGGGTTGATATAGGAAATCTGTAATTAATGGAACCTAAAAGATACTCGTAGGATACTAAACCCAGCAGATAAAGAGTATTGTTACTTTAGCTATGCTATAGGCATTAACAGTGGAATGAAAGTGTTCATAATGTCACATCAGCTAATAATTAATATTAATGAGGAAGTGCTCTTAATGTCACATCAGCTAATAATTCGTATTAATGAGCTCAGATTCATACCCACGCTTATATCTGATCATAGTGCATCCACCTGCCTATAAATAGGCACACTGTACTATGCTTATTTTCAGTGGTGAATGGACCCACTGAGGCTGAAGATTTAACTAGAAGGAAAACAATTCAGGCATGGATTACCACATACTGGAATAAAGAACACCAGGCTCTTCACATACATGGTCACAAATGGGGCTCATTCAAGTCAAACTGCAAGTACAGTGTAAACAAGTAAATAGGCAAACTACATCATAAGCAGCAACTACAATGTTTACATACACATGTAAACTTTACAGACTCAAAGTTAATACACTGACAGCAACTTTACAAGTAAAATACCCATCAAAATATTATACATTTAAAGAAAAAGTATAGTTCCAACTGTACTAGAACAATTTATGATAAATGGGAAAGATATACCCCGGGATTCAATAAACTCTCTGCAGTTATAGTGCTATTCCTGCACGGAGTGGTTTGTGTCATGTAGCCTTAGCTTTAACAGCGGCATACCTTGCATATTCATGAAGGCCTGCTGCTGTTAAGGCTAAATGGACACAGACAGTGAACGAGTACACGGGATTTGTTTAAGTAGTGCACGGACATCAAACACACCCCCTGCAGTCAGAAAGTGCTGTACGCCACTTTCAAATGGTATTTCAGTGTCCGCAGACACTGAAATGAAATTAAAATAAGTATTTCAGTGTCCGTGGACACTGAAATAGATAGGGGAGCAAGAAACAATGCAGAGGGTATGTGACAGGTTCTGTCACACACCCCCTGCATTGTAAAAGTGCCATATGGCCATAGCCGTTAACTGTACAGGTTTCTGCAGAATGCCAAATGCTTGGCTCACATACATCTTACCATCCCAGAGCAATAAAGCAGTACAAAGCCATAAATAATGGGGTGACAAAGCCACAAAAATAGGGACATGTTTCAAACATTGAATTGACAAACCCAAAAGCTGATAGAATTAAAGGTTAAAATTAGCATGGACCTCCTCAAAGGTATGAAGACCGAAACACTAATGTCTGCCATCTGAAAGTGCCATACAGGCAAAGCCCTCAACTGTACAGGTGTCAACCTTCTAGAGTAACAAAGCTGTAGAAGGCCATAAATAATTAAAAATACATGTTTTTCCCTACTAAGGAATGTTTAAGCGTAGCTGAGCTGGTGTGTGCATTATGGCCTTCTGCCCAACATTGCTTAAATGCCCCAGAGGAGATAAATAAAAATATACAGCTAAAATTCTAATGCTGGGATAGTGTAATGGTTAGAGTTCTGGCTTTGTACTAAGGCATTCACGGATTGAGTACCAAGACAGGCACTTTATTTTTACATAGGAAAGCGGTGTTAATTTTTTTTTTTTTTGTAAATGATGTAGTAAATGATATTTGTCAACCAGCGTGGTGTAGCTGGTCTAAAATGGAAGTGTGAGTTCATATAGCATGTGAAACCACCCATGTATACACAAGTGTTCCATACAGTACAGTCACACCCCTTGGTAATGTAAAGAAAGCACATAGAGGGACGCATATAAAGTAAATCATATACACTTCCTAAATGAAGTTATTATTCTAATATATCTAAAAGTTAAAAGTGAGCAGTGATTAGCAGTGCTCAGCTATGCTTAGCCTGTTTAAGCAATGCTTAGATGTGAATGCTAAGCAACAGTCAGCTCAGCTAAGTGGATTTGTGCACTGTTAAACAATGCTCAACAATTTGCCCTTTAAGCATCGATAAACCAGCTTATTGGGTTTGAATACCACTAAGCTGTGCTCAACATTTTCAAAATTGACCAATGATGACAAAAGGTGGGAATATGGCCTTATTTAAACTGCACAGGTGGGAACACAGCCAGTACTTGTTATACTTCAACCTGTGCAGGAACCATGGCTGGCGTAGATGAGGGTTTGCGCTTTAGGACACAATGCTGGGGGATCATGGAGTCCAGGGTCATGGCTGGACTCTTCGTAAGTAAAGATGATGAGAGACTACTGCAGGGCCAGTACCAGGGCTCACAATATAAAGCAGAGGCCTGGGACCATCTCGTCCATGATCCTACCAGTGCTACTGGCATCCCTGAAATGGTGAGCAGGTCCGGCACCAATATGCCGACCTAAAGCAGAGAAAGGGGGTGCTCTTGGACCAGTGGATCCAAGATGCCAGGGACAACCATGCTCCAGCAGTTTGTAAGTGTCACAGATTTAGGTGTACCAAATTCTAGCCTGAGGATGTGATAGACAGGTATGCATAATGTTTGTTTTTCTCCCCTACAGATCTAGCAGAGAGGGCTAGTAACATCAAAGCCCATGCCAACATACTGCTGAGGCTGTGCCAACAGACTGGTGAGTAAAAATCTGTTTTGCTGTATATTGTGCAAATAACTAAGAAGGAGTACATTGTGTAGTGCTAGTGGGTATACTGTAACTGTGTTAACTGAATAAAGTATGTCCGACTAATACTGATCTGAAATCAACATCTGTAACACAAACTGTTGTGTTTACTCTGGTATGTTGTTGTAGACATAAATAGCCCAGTGCTCTTGGACCCAGTTGGCTGCATCCTAAACTCATGGTGCTAGACCCCTTAAAACTGCCCTCCTCTAGAAAGGCTTGAACTACAGAAGGACTCCTCAGCTGCAATCTACCTGATAAAAGCTCCTGCATTGTCCCTTGGATATAAAAAGACCTGAAAAGGTTTCTACCAACTCTATTCTGCTTATATGTAATACATTAGTGAGCTGTACTGGGTCTAAAGCATTCATAGATGCCCATACAAAAGCCCTATCCTTAACTTCCATTATAATTTGACTATTCAAACTTAAAGAACCTCAGAAGAACTCCTATCTCAGTTTTATATCCCTTCTAGACAAAAACCACAAAAACTAGTGGGTCCTTAGAGTAAAATGCTTAGTGTTTCAATAGAGGGTAGCTCTCCTGGCTCTATACCCACCTTTATTACCCATAAAACTGCATAACCTAATGGTTAGTCTAACAGTTTGAGTAAAGCCTTTAGTGTTTTTAATTAGTGGGCTTTAAACTATAAGTATTATACCAGCAAAATTATGCTTTAAGCGTTATACCAACAAATAAATGCTATGTAAAGGGCTAAAAGTTAATGTAATAGTTAAAACTAGTAAAGAAATTCACCTTCATTTGCAATTGTACTTACATAACACACACAGACCCTAAGAACTTTGTGGTCTAGTTAAGCCCTGCTCCGCTCATCCTCGCTGTGCTCAGGCTTGTTCCACACCTCACCTGCCCCCAAATTCCACCAGCCCTACTGGTACTAAATTTATCATATTATAACCACATGCTCACTCTTTTAGAACCAATCAGCAATAACTGAGTAATTATAAAGGCACTCCCCTACTAACCTTATTTCACCTTCTTCTAACAATATCCGGAGCACTAGCCTATATCTATACAATGGTGCAGCTGCTCTCTCCACCCAAAATAATGTTGAATTACACCATAATACCTCTGTTGCTTATCCCCTATGTACTTACTGCCTATGAACATCAGGACTATTGTGGTTTTCATTACTCAAGAGGCCAAACAAACACACTGACAGTACCAAATAAGTTAAATCACTTGAGAAATCACTTCATGCCTAACCACTCCCACATTCAACACCACCTATCCATTAGAACAAAATAAATCAATCCAAAAACCAAAAAATACCAAGACCTAATTATCAAATTTTTGAAGTTGTCCATTAAATCTCAATGGAACCTCACAATGGAGGGTGACATCCCCCCATACCCTGGACCATCCTCAAACAATGGCTCTAGCCCCAGTAGTACCTCTCCTCTAAATACTCACACATTAAATAAACCTTCTAACCCACTCCTGGTTAGCCATCTAAACATTAGAAGCATAAATAATAAGATTCAGCATCTTCATGCCCCACTAGATTACCTTTCCCTGGATATTCTATGTCTCACTGAAAGCTGGATAAAACCATCCACTTCAGACAATGAGGTTATACTACCAGGGTACAACAGAATAAGGCTTGACATACCACTAAGAAGGGAGTTGGGGTAGCTGTTATTTATGAAACCACACTAGGGATGTTCAATGTTGCCCCACTATCATTACAAGTTGACAAGGCTGAAATCATTATCACTAAGCTAATTATCAATAAAAATAAATGCATATACATTGTCTGCGTCTATATTCCCCCAAGTAATAACATAAAAATCTTAGAGGATATACTATGTTGGCTGTCAAATAACTATCCCCAAGAAACCATTGTCCTTGGTGACTTTAACATAGACTGGTACTCCTGTACCTCTGAATCCCCTTTATATCATGTCAACCTTTACAGATTCACACAGGTCATATCCTCCCCCACTAGGATAACTAAACCCAACAATAAAGAAACTACCTTAGACTGGTACTTATTAATAGTCATCCCTACATGTACAAAGCAGCGTCTGCCCGACAATATAAGCGATCACTTCCTCACCTACATTATCAGACAAAAGGCTGACATCCCTAACCAATCCACTTACAATTAGGAACAAGAAAAACTTTAACCTCACTAATTTCCAAAATGAACTTAAACTGTGCAATTGGTCAGTTCTAAAACATCTCCCACTAAAAGAAGCTGTAAAATACTTTAATAGCAAATTCCTAGCCATTCTAGACAACCATGCACCTGCACGTTCTATTAGAATTAAAACAAAAGCTGCCCCATAGCTTTCAATAGAAACCAGACAGAAAATTTCACTTAGAAATAAAGCCTGGGCCACTTGGTGAACCACTAAAGCCCTCACTGATCAACTTAGATATAGGCAGCTAAGGAAAGATACAAAAAAATCTGTTATGACTGACAAAAAAAAAACTATTATTGCCACCTATAACAGAAACACCAAAATAAGCCCCCAAAATTTTGGGCAGGCATAAATAAACTTCTCCACCCAGGACAGTCCACCACCCCTACCCCCTCAACTTCTAATGATAAACCTCCAGCTGAGGTTGCCAATACCTTTAATAGCTTCTTTACAGAAACTATTCAGCATCTAGCTAGCCAACTATCCCCCAGCTACCCAAATCCAATTACTACGACATCCAGTGCCCAAATTACCTTTAACTTTCAACCAGTCCCAACATCATTTATCAGAAAACTAATTAAAAAATTAAAACCAACTACCCTATCTGGAGATCTACTCCCTGCAGAGTATTTACAAAAATCAGCCAGTACTGTAGCATATCCAATATCCATCCTGATCAATAGAACCATATCTGAAGCTTCCATCCCCTCCATCTGGAAGATATCCCATGTTATTCCACTCTATAAAGGAGGCAGCTCCACTGAGCTCTCAAATTGCAGACCCATAGCTATCCTGTCTCCAGTAGCCATAATTATGGAAAAATGTATCCATAGAAAACTTCTGAACCATCTTATCATTAACAAAGTCTCAACATGGGTTCAGATCATACCATAGTACCTCCACTGCCCTTCTCTCCTTCACTAACATCATAAATTAAAACCGAAACAATAATAAACTTTCCTCAGCCATCTTTTTAGACCTTTCCAAGGCCTTCAACATGGTAAACCACAAACTACTTATACAAATACTGAAATCCATTTCCTTAGACACCCAGGCTATCCAATGGTTCCAATCATATCTGAGTGGCAGGCAAGAGGCAGTCCTATGGAAGGATAACCTATCCACCATTCTACCTATCACTCTTGGAGTCTCTTATTTTCTATATTTATTAATGACCTGCATAAGATCATCCCAGATGCTACCTGCATTCAGTACGCAGATGACTTCACTCTTCTGTGCTCAGCCACATCCCCGACAGAGTTGCAGTCTTTATACCAAAATGCTTTTAATACAGTTGAAAATTGCCTTCTTAATCTGTCTCATATTAAATCCCAACAAAAGTAAGTTGCTGCTGTTCTCCCCATCTCAAAGGACTGACCTTCACCATAAAATCTAACAAAGGCACCATTATTTCTCCATATCTCTTGACCAAGATCTTAGGTGTAATAGTTGACAGTAACCTAAGTTTGACTTGCATATTAACCATACGATTAAAACAGTTAGTAAAAAACTTGGTTCTCTCTACAAGATTAAACCCTTCCTAACTCTCCTAGCTAGGACTGTTATTGCCCACACTTTCTACCCTCCTCTATGCATCCCCCTTATTTACAAACTTGAGTAAAACTGACTTGAACAAATACACTAACTGCTATAATCACATTGCCAGATTTGCCACTTGTACAGCCTATAGAACCCACCACTGTCTCGACCTTAATCAACTTGGGTGGCTTGAGCTACCCAACCTACTTAAGGTCAACCAACTAGTTGTTGCCCATAAGACTCTCTACCAGCCCGAATGCACTCCTGTTCTTAAAAGCCTTATCACCCCCTACCAGAACCTCAAGTCTCTCCGATCCACCAACAAAATGTTAGTTTACACTAACAACTCAGCTGAGGAGGCTCTGTTTTCCAACTCTGTTGGCAAAACATGGAACTCACTTTCTGCTGACTTAACATCTGAGCCCTCATTATCCCAATTCAAGAAAAGTCTTATACAATTCTTTAAAATACGATGGCTATGTCCTTGCTTTTCCCCTGACTAACTTCCACCCCCTCAACTGTGTGCCTTTTGAGGACTTCTTGCCTCTAAGTGACTATATCTTAGTTATTTGGATAAAAATCCAATAGCTTGTATTAAATTGTGGGACTAAGTGGTGTTATATCCTTTTAAAGAATGTAAGTCTGTATGGAAATTGTAAAAGTGATGTATATGTATATATGATAAAGCTCTTCGTAGTATGTACATAGTATATAGTATGGAGCTTTTCTCCCTGGGCATCCGCTGAAAATGGACATTTATCCAATCAGACTATCCCGGTCAACAAATGTAAAATAAATAAAAATAAATAAATAAATGCCCTGTGTTAACCTTTGCTTTCCATATTGTAGTAATTCAAAGGATTAATGCACAGTACACTATCTGTCATGCATGCATCACAGGATTACAAGTTCAGACTGTCTAACCAAGAGACTAATAAGCAGAAACCAGTGAAACAAGAAACAGCAGTTCCCCAGTACCTCAGTGTGATGAGAAATAGCTTATTTTTTATTTTGCACACCCAGACATGGTTCGAATCCAGGGAGTGGTACTAAGATGTGTGCATATCTACACACAAGGAATCAGTAATATATGTAAAAATAGGTAGTGTTAACAGATATTTTCTCCACAGGTTTTACAGGTAAGGAAATGTTGGTAGTAGCTATATGAAGGGTATACTAATAAACTGTGTACAACTGTTCAATTGTCCCACCACATAACTGCAAATGACAGCAGTTTAGGTACATACAACATGCATACTTCCCGATACATGTCTCTCGAGTGTCATGCTGTCATGGTGGGTCTATGTTACAACATCGAATGCACAGGTGTCCCGAATGTTGGAATATCAAACCCATATGTCTGAAATGTGAAAATAGCAAAGCCGCGGAACACCGATTCTTTTCCCAGGGAAAAAAATTGGTGGGCCGTTTTTGCAGCTTTGCTATTTCCTCCACTGTGGTGCATTCTCGGAGTTGGTATATTTAAGTAAGGGGGGTGGGGGCACAGCCCTCCACATTGGGGGTGTGGGGGGCAAAGCAACCCACATTAGTATAAGTTTAAAGTGTACATTTTTTTTGTTTTGTACCGGAACAGCGATTTCTTTCCCTGGGGAAAAAATCGCTGTTCTGTGTGTTCATACTTTTTGCATTTCGAGTTTCCCGGTTCGATATTACATCGTTTGAACTCTTGTGCTTCCGATGCTGTAATATAGACTCGTCATGGCTAGTGGTCATTGCTGCCAATAACCCTGGACACAGATAGGAAACCAGTTGAAGTATAGCAGTAGCACACTCACATAACAGCAGGTCAGGGAACCCCTCCTGTGCCAGATATGTAACCCTAACATGTACGAGTCCCCTCTAGTCATGTACCCAGAGTTGTCACAGTTTGCACCATACCATTCCAGGCTGACAGTTTAATAAGTATGTTTGTGCTACAGAAGCTATGGGCCATAGGTAGATGTAAAGTGAGGGCAGATCCATAGAGTACTGAGCAGTACTGTTGTGGAAAATAGAAGCATAAACAGTTCTTAATGGACTTTTTGTCTCTCTCCCCCCACCCCTCATCTGCATCAATAATTATTACTCATATACTATGGGTATGTTGTGCTCCAACCCTAATGTTGGAACTTGTGTTATATTATTGTTAATATATTTGATAGCTTGCATGTTAGCATACCTTGTTTAAATACCATTGTTGGTGGCCTGTTGCCGTCAATGTTACTGGATTGCTGTTATGATGCCTACTGTTGTTCCATTTATGCATATGTTCTGTTTGCTATGCAACTGTTTAAAATCTGCTTTATCAGGTTAATTGGAACACCCATGCATACTGTTATAACTAATCTTGATATGTGTTGTTCATGACTAACCAAAATATTTTGTAAAAACTCAATACCATAGCACGTTTGGGAAGGCAGATCCCAGTGGATCCACCTGTTCCAACTCATCTGGCCATGGCACTGGGACCCAGCACATCTGGAACCCAACCCAGGACTTCCTCGTCCGTTGGTCCAGCACCAGCTTTGGGTGGAACCACCTCACGGGATGGGGCCCGTTCCACTCCCCCCCCCCGGGAGTGGGCATGGACAGGAGCCTTTCACCTGCAATCAGTTCCAGGGTTTGGTGCGCAGCTCCATCTGAGCAGAGATGGGTGGGGAGCTGTGCCAGATTGAGGGCTGCCTGGCACACTTCAAGGGACAGACTGTCCCTCCTGTCCAGCCCCCAGCACAGCCACCTTCAGGGCCGCGAAGGTGCAGTGGTGACCTCAGTCCCACTGTATCCATTTGAGGGCTCATAGGGTTTGGATTCCCAACCACCCTCCCTGTCAAAGGTGTTTACCCCCTTCATGTATCATATACCACATCTGTCTGCTGTTTTGACTGTCTTGTCTGTCTGCAAATGCAACCTATCCTACCCAACCTACCTCCCCAAATATACCTACAGCCCTTCCCCAACATAGGTTCATAGGTTGGTACTAGGCTATCAGCCCTAGGGCCTATACAAGCCTAGCCATAACAATTCCCTGACTATTTCTTCCCACATTATTTACTTTCCTGGACCCCACTCTCACCTTAAAAAAAGGGCATCTGTCCCCCCACAAAAAAAAAAATGCATTGCCCCATACATAGCTCTACATTTCACCCCGATGTACAGTGAAACTAATCAATCAACCCACAGATTATTCTGCAAATGTCTGTTGCCAACATCCCTCCCTGTGAGGTGTGAGGCTGTAAATTCTAAATTCTACACATTATTCACAGCTGTTACTGCAGAAGATATGCAGAGCTATGGTTCTTTCCTACACCTGTCCTGCACATCCCTAGCTGCTTTTCTAATGTTTTACCCCCTGCTTGCCCCATTTCACCACTTTCCCATCACCCTTTTTTATTTTCTTTAATTAAGATTAGTGCGGGTGTAAGCAGGAGTTAGCGATGCTAACAGGGCTTAACCATCTATTAGCATACTTAGCTCCATGTAAAACCATGCAAACCCGCTTACAGCTGCTTAAAAGTGCCTTAATCACTCTGTCTCCATTAGCCCTTGTTCTGCCTGGCAACAAAATAATCAGCCCTGCCAAGTCTCAAACCCGGGATGCTGTGCACTACAATTACAGCAATGTACCACTTCACCATCTGAGCTGTGGGAAGCTGTAATTGTGTTACAAACATATCATGCATTCTGGTCATTTAACATTAATTAAAATAGTCATCACTTCCAATCCTGGAACTCAGGACCCTGTGCACTACAATCGCAGCAACAACCTCTACATCATCTGAGCTGTAGGAATTTGCAATGTTTTTACAAACATATCATGCACAACAGTCATTTAACGTAAGGGGACATTATGTATCTGTAGTACTCTTATATACATATATATGTATATATATATATATATATATATATATATATATATATATATATATATATATATATATATATATATATATATATATATATATATATATATATATATATATATATATATATATAAATATATATATATATATATATATATATATATATATATATATATATAGATAGATAGATAGATAGATAACCAACCACTTACTGAAAGACATCTGCAAAAAGCCTGACAAAGTGGGGGGATAAAGGGCAAACAATAGTGACATCTTTGAAATATGTCTGTCATATGCGTAGAAGTCTGCTAGAGTGGCATGGTTTGCTTTAACATACAATTCCAGATAGATTCCATGTCTGAAACACAGATGAATGTCATTATTTACTGATGTCAATGCTCACATCATCCCAGTGATTTCTCAGAAACCCACAAATGTTATGGGCAACAGACCAAACATATGAGTAATGCATCTGGACAGTGTCTAGACATCTGGACAGTGGAGATGTATGACTGCATCATGTAACAGAATGGAAAAACCCATGACAGCTGCCAACCATGTCACCCAGCACCTTCTGAACCACAGTTAGACCAACACGACACTACCCCAAATCAGCTCTGGGCAATTACCCATGTATATCCAAATATATCATGCACTACAGGGATGGAACTGTATGGAAAAGCAGATAGTGGTGCAAAAATGTCCACCCACAACCATTTGCACTAGTCACAGCAACATACCAGTACCCCAAATGAACTCTAGAGTAGAACAACTGTCTGAACAAACATATACTGATTGCCAGTCACACACTACACAGACATATACTGGTCTAACTCACAGTGTACTGGGAAGCTGTAATTGTGTTACAGGACATTTCTCAGTCTGCCTCTACAAGCATACACACCTGATAGACCACCAGCAGCTGTAGCAGCATGCACAGTCAGATAGAAAAATAATCTATGACACTCACATCTGCTACTCTCCCTACTCAGCCCAACAAACATCTACACACAACACTGCTACACAATCTTGGCAGTCTGTTCACAATGGTCAGACATACATAACTCTCATATGTACAGATTACCACAGAATGTCTAGGGTGTGAGACCATATTCATGGCCACTGCTGCATACCACCACCAGGAGTCTGCTAATTCAATGGGGTGATACCTGAAGTGCAGTCACTAAATAATGATATCACATATCTCTGACCCTCTTATTGCAAGACATCTGGACAAGGCGTGACATACTTGGGGGGACAGGGGGACAGAAAGAGGGACATATCCCACATAATGGTGTTACAAACTGAAACAGTTGCTGATGTCACAGGCTTTATTGTAACATGACATCCCTGAAGGATATGATGTCTGAAACACCAATGGATTTCAACAGTTACTGACTACAACCCTCACATTATCCTACTGATTCCACAAAAACAGATGTTGTCTGCAGAACAGACCAAACATAACAAGCAAACCTCTGGGCAGTCTGTTGACATCAGGACAGTTGAGAAGTATGTCAAAGACATATCACTGTCAGAAGTCAAGTCACACAGAAAATGCATGTCCAGACAAACCCTGTTAAGCTAACAACCCTTTATGTGTATAACAGCACTACTGACTTACAATGTGTACCCAATTCTGGAGCTTTGTCCCCATGTTGTTGGGCTGTCTCCACATGTCCTGTCCTAAGAGATATTCCCACCTACTGTCTGTGAAGCTGTAGCCCCCACAACTCCATAATGTCCTCCACACAGGCAAGGAAAAGGGTCAAGGCCCACATGAAGGACGTAATTATAGTACTGTGTTGCTATGGCATTGGCAAATGGAAAGAGAACACAGCTGCTCTGGATGCAAGTAGCAAGTGGGAGACACCGACTGGTGCACAGACCATCATCTGCTCATGAACAATACATACAAAAGGCAAGCTGATGCCTATGCAACACGAGTCATAACCCATCTACACAAAGACAGACTGCAACTACACAAACCTAGCCATTTGCATTGTTGTGAGGAAAACTCTTCAGCACTATAACAGGTATGTCAATAATGTAAGCTTATAATGGAATGCAGAAGGGGGATGCAATGATGCCAAATGGGACATTAAGCACTAGGCCACAACAAGACCTGCTGGACTCACATGCTGCTGTCCAGCACCTATGGCCATTCTCGCTTGCCCTGTCTGCATTGACATGGGAGCACATCTATGGCCCCTGAGTCACTCCAGCAAAGGTCATCTCATGTATGACTACTACTGGAATGTCTGCTGTCCATTACTGAATGTCTCACTGCTAGGCCAGCTACCTGGGATGTTGTAATTATTCATACGTCACCTGTGAATGCTACTCTGATACAGATGCTTGTCTTACAAATGTAAGAGATGTATATAGGGTATGTGCATACTACGCAACAGGTGCAGATGTTTGTGTTGAACTATATGTGATATACTGAACCCATACCTGACTGACCAGAGTTTTGCAGACTGACCACATGTCTGCATCATATTTAAAGTCAATGCCTCAGACAGTTGTGTATTGTCTGGCACATCACTGGCAACCCATTAAAGACTGAAGTCATAACATATTAGCATACATTTGATCGTCAGATGTCATATCCTGCAGAGTAGACCTGTGAATGTGACACCGTCTTTGCTGTCAACTAATTGTGTTTAAGCTAGATTCTTAAAGTGACACTATTTACTGGCCTTTTCCCACCAGTGATGTGTGCCTTTGTGCAGATGTCTTGCACTAACAGGAGGTAGGTGTCTTACCATGAAACCCATGTCAATGCAAGCATACCCTGTTCTGTAGGATGCCAACATTTGTGCAGTCACTGACACCTGCTTTGTAGCTGTGGAGAGCACACCAACCTTGACAGGTCACTCATCCCATCACAGGTTTAGACCCCAAATGGAGGCCAGCAAAGCCACAGGAAGTGGAGTGTTGAATATTATCATACACATACACACCTCCAGGATGGAGGCTTGCACAGCCACAGGAGGTGAAGTGCTGAACATTAGCATACACATACACACCTCCAGGATGGAGGCCTGCACAGCTACAGGAGGCGGAGTGTTGAACATTAGCATACACATGCACACCTCCAGGATGGAGGCCTGCACAGCCACAGGAGGTGAAGTGCTGAACATTAGCATACACATGCACACCTCCAGGATGGAGGCCTGCACAGCCACAGAAGGTGGAATGTTGAACATTAGCATACACATACACACCTCCAGGATGGAGGCCTGCACAGCCACAGGAGGTGGAGTGTTGAAAATTAGCATACACATACACACCTCCAGGATGAAGGCCTGCACAGCCGCAGGAGGTGGAGTGTTGAACATTAGCATACACATACACACCTCCAGGATGGAGGCCTGCACAGTCACAGGAGGTGGAGTGTTGAACATTAGCATACACATACACACGTCTAGGATGGAGGCCTGCAGAGCCACAGGAGGTGGAGTGTTGAATAGTAGCATACATATACACACCTCTAGGATGGAGGCCTGCACAGCCACAGGAGGTGGAGTGTTGAACATTAGAATACACATACACACCTCTAGGATGGAGGCCTGCACAGCCACAGGAGGTGGAGTGTTGACCATTAGCATACACATACACACCTCCAGGCTGGAGGCCTGCACAGCCACAGGAGGTGGAGTGCTGAACATTAGTATACACATACACACCTCCAGGCTGGAGGCCTGCACAGCCACAGGAAGTGGAGTGTTGAACATTAGAATACACATACACACCTCCAGGATGGAGGCCTGCACAGCCACAGGAGGTGGAGTGTTGAACATTAGAATACACATACACACCTCCAGGCTGGAGGCCTGCACAGCCACAGGAGGTGGAGTGTTGAAAATTAGCATACACATACACACCTCCAGGATGAAGGCCTGCACAGCCACAGGAGGTGGAGTGTTGAATATTAGCATACACATGCACACCTCCAGGATGGAGGCCTGCAAAGTCACAGGAGGTGGAGTGTTGAACATTATCATACATTTTATATATATATATATATATATATATATATATATATATGGGTCTACTTTAAAAGACCGACACGCCAATTCGCCGACACACCAGATAACCGACAACACACAAAACCGACAACGCAAAACACCGAACACCATTACACCGACACACCGAACGTAAACAACACATTACACTACATAGCATAGCCACTAGCCCTAACCCAAACCCTAACCCTAAGGTCCGACACTATCGCACACTCACCCTACCTGCACCCTAACCCTAACTCACTTAACCCACCCCTAACCCCAAGGTCCGACACTATCGCACACTTCACCTACCTGCACCCTAACCCTAACTCACTTAACCCACCCCTACACCTAAAGACTGTCACTATCGCACACTTCACCTACCTGCACCCTAACCCTAACTCACTTAACCCACCCAAAAACATAAAGCCCGTCACTATCGCACACACACCCTACCCGCACTCTAAACCTAACTCATTTAACCCGTCCCTAAACTACAGTCCCTCACTATCACACACTTACCTTACCCGAACCCTAACTCCGACACTAACACACACTCACCTTTCCCACAGCCTAATCCAAAATCCCACAATATCGCACACTTACCTGACCGCTCCTAACTCCGTCACTGTCGCACACTTACCGAGTCGTGATCACACATTACCCTTGTCGGTCTTTCCGCTGTTGGCAAATCACCCTTTCGATAAACTTACCTGTCGGTCGTTTGGTCTTCGTTTTCCGCGTGTCGGGGAATCGTCGGTTCGGTCTTTTAAAGTAGACCCATATATATATATATATATATATATATATATATATACACACACACACACGCACACACACACATACATATAAATATATATATATATATATATATATATATATATGTACATAACATTATCATTATCATATCAAAAGCAAATCCCAAGAAGGAAAGACATCTCTGATCAGTATCAGTAAGAAACTGAGGCCCCTCATGGAATTATCCAAGGCTAACTTTGAAAGAAAAATAGCCAAGATAACCACAAAGCCTTCTTTAGCTATGTTAAGAATCTAAGTGGCAACTCACAGATATGCACTGAGCTAGTGCAAAATAGCACAAAATATACTGAACCTACTGATATTGCCAACATCTTGGCAGATAGATTCAGTGCAAACTTCACCCCCCTCTCACCTCCAAAATGGCCCACAACAATACCGGAAAAGTGTAGTGTCCCGGAAATCACAGACGCACAGGTGAAAACAGCCATTTCAAAAGCCAAAAAAAAAAACAGCATCATTGGGACCAGATGGTGTCCCAGGCTGTGTCTTGCACGAACTACAGAACAAACTAACCCCCTCCCTAAACACGCTGTTCAACCTCAGCCTTTCCACAGGCTACATGCCCATAGAATGGTGCACAGCAATGGTTATTCCTCTCCACAAAGGAGGGGCCACAACTGACCCTGGTAACTATCGCCCCATAAGCCTGACTAGCCTGGTCTGCAAGGCTATGGAGCACATCATCATGGAACTCATTAACAAAGACATTGGGAACCTCCAAACACTTGACCCGACCCAGTTTGGCTTTGTTAAGGGCAGATCATGCCTACTAAACTGGTGGACTTTTTTGAGACAGTCACCAAGGCCATAGACAATGGAGAGGTGGTTCACACAGCCAACCTTGACCTTGCCAAGGCTTTTGATGCCATTCCCCACTCGGGTATTATAGAAAAACTCACCAGCCTGAACATAAACCCCTATGTCACGAGATGGGTTGCCAAATGGCTTATAGACAGAACTCACACGGTAAGAATAGCGGGCTCCAGGTCCGACTCTAAACCAGTCACAAGTGGTGTCCTGCAAGTTTCTGTCCTGGGACCCCTACTGTTCGGCATACACTTTTCAGAAGTACAGGCAAATACAGGAGGACTATGGCTAACCAAGTTTGCCGATTACTGCAAACTGGGAGCCATAATTGACTCTCCGGCTGACACAGACATCCTCCAAAATGGCGATACTGAGAGGGACACCTGGTGTCAAAGTCATGGCCTCAAGTTAAATGCCAAAAAATTCATAGTCATCCTATTTGTTTAAACAAAACACCCACGAATTACCACATAGGTGGCAGCCCCATTAACACAGAAGAGGTAATAAGAGATCTGGGGGCCCAGATAGATAGTAATCTCTCCTTTGACAATCATATTGCCAAAGTAGTTAGGAAATCCTTCTATGTGGCCCATCTAATTACTAAAGGGTTCACATCTAGAAATAAAAAGGTTATAGTGCCCCTCTACTCATCACTCATTAGACCCATCATAGAGTACAATGCCCAATTTGGGATGTACCTCACAAGACACTTCCAACAGCTGGAAAGACCACAAAAGTACCTCACCAAGAGGATTACTGGTCTCAAACATATGTCCTATGCAGCCCGACTGAAAAAACTCTGGCTGTACTCAGTGGCATATTGCTTACTCAGAGGTGATCTCTGCCTGACTTACAAAGCCATGTCCAACTCAGAATTGATGGACATGCTCCACCTAAAGAAATCCAAGTCACTGCGAGCCACATGCTCTAGTGAGCTAAACCTCACCACAACAATAAATATAACATGCTGGAGGGATAGATTCCTGTCACAGAGACTTCCCATGCTTTGGAACAAAATTCCAAATAACATCAGGCAGAGCCCCTCACTAACACTCTTCAAGAGAAACCTTGACGAGTGGATGGGTAACAGAAAATACAACCCTGGGATCACTTCATTGGCTCTGCTTGACAGAGGATCAGTTAATTAATCAATGGGGTGGCAAAAGTCGACACACTCTGGCTAGGTTTATAAATGCCCTCGGACAGATAACCTAGTACCTACCTATGAAACTATGAACCTATACACATACACATACACACCTCCAGGCTGGAGGCCTGAAAAGCCACAGGAGGTGGTGTGTTGAAAATTAGCATACACATACTCACCTCCAGGATGGAGGCCTGAACAGTCACAAGAGGTGGAGTGTTGAACATTAGCATACACATACACACATCCAGGATGGAGACCTGCACAGCCACAGGAGGTGGAGTGTTGAACTTTATCATACACATACACACCTCCAGGATGGAGGCCTGCACAGCCACAGGAGGTGGATAACATTATCATACACATACACACCTCCAGGATGGAGGCCTGCACAGCCACAGGAGGTGGAGTGTTGAACATTAGCATACACATACACACCTCCAGGATGGAGGCCTGCACAGCCACAGGAGGCAGAGTGTTGAACATTAGCATACACATACACACCTCCAGGATGGAGGCCTGCACAGCCACAGGAGGCAGAGTGTTGAACATTAGCATACACATACACACCTCCAGGATGGAGACCTGCACAGCCACAGGAGGTGGAGTGTTGAACATTAGCATACACATGCACACCTCCAGGCTGGACGCCTGCACAGCCACAGGAGGTGGAGTGTTGAATATTATCATACACATACACACCTCCAGGATGGAGGCCTGCACAGCCACAGCAGGTGGAGTGTTGAAAGTTAGCATACACATACACACCTCCAGGCTGGCCAAACAGTATGATGTACAGGTGACATTTTGAGTGCAATTAATAGTTGACAAAACACCTACTCAAATCATAGCTAGCTACAGCCCTCCACCCATGACTATGGACACCTGCCACACTTATTGGGACCTGCTGGAATCTGTCAGGATTCAGTCATCTGCCCTGCTCCTGGGTGACTTCAAATAGCCAGCCATAGTCTTCATGACCTATACCATCTGAACATGAATGCACAGAGATTCCTTAGCTTTGTCAATTTCAATGCAGTGGATCAGCCGGTCAACACTCCTACGTCAGGTTAAAATATCCAGTACCTGGTCCTAACCAACATGAGTAGCCACTGTAGCACTCCTACAGTGTCATCCTCTTGGTAAGCTCTGACCACACAGCCATCACTGTTCGGGTCACCATCTCCCCTACCCACATTTACAGTGTCAAACAGAATGAACTGTACGTAAATGACTATAAATTCCCTCAGAGCAGGTAGAAATTGCTGTACAGCCAATGTCCCATTTGTTGGAACTAGCAGCAGTGTCCAGGCCCACACCACAAGTGTCTGTATCACATCATCAAACTTGTATAAGTTTGAACGATGTAATATCGAACCCAAAAGTCCAAAAAGCATAAATAGCGAAGCCACGGAATATTGATTTTTTTCTCCAGGGAAAAAAAATCAGTGGGCCATTTTCAGGGCTTTGCTATTTCATCCACTGTCATGCGATCTCGGAGTTTGTATATTTAAGTAGGGAGGTTTATGTTTTTTTTTTTTTTTTTTTTTGTTAGGGAGTAGCAATTTTTTTTCCTGGAAAAAAAATCGCTGTCCTGTGTGTTCGCTATTGTGTGGTTTCAGACTTTTTGGTTCGATATTACATTGTTACTTATACAAGTTTGACAATATGATATAGACCCCATCACAATACTATGTGGGCACCTACATAGCTGTATCGACTCAGCAGTACCTGACAGGACAACATCATCTCCCTCAAGGTAGGGTAAACACCTGTGGTGGACAGCAGCAATACACAAATACCATAATATATGGAAACAATTGCTGGATGAGCAAAGAAGAAACAGGTGCCTCATTGGAAGCCATGTCACCTTGGTCTGTACAAGCAAATAAGGGCACAGGTGATGTACCCTATGGCTGTCTTTGAGTGCAAATTGGACATATCCACCAAGGCAAATCACTAGACCTTCAACACATCTGTCTGCAATTCCAGAGGCAACACACAAATCTGCTTTGTAGTGGTAGTCAATAAATACACATATGGCATAGATATAGGCAACCGGCTGCAGACAGGCGAAGTGTAAACATCACTCCCCTGCCCCCCATTGATAGGTATGTGTATGCACATCGCCTGCCCTCCTCCCCTCATCATCAGGAAGCAGGTCCGTAATGCCCTCTCAAAGGGAACATACAGAGGTCTCCATATGCCTGATACCATCCCTGGCTGCATCCTACATGAACACAGGCATGGGCTCTCAGATCCATTCCACATTGTAGTCAACCACAGCCTGAGCACCAGTGTCATTCCATCTGTCATCCCTATACGCAAAGGTGGAACAATCCACTGACCCAGACAATAATATGCACCTCAGCCTAACTAGCCTGCTCTGCAAGGGCATGGAAGGCAATATCAAGGACATTATGAACAGGGACATTGGCAACATTGCAATGCCTGGGCCCACACACTATGGTATTGTCAAAGGGAGATCAGGCCTGTTAAATCTGGTCAACCTCTCTGAAGTGGTCAAAAAACAGGGACGAGAGGAAGATGGTGAACAATACTTACCTTCACCTAACCCAATCCTCTTACTCTAATCCCCAGGCAGACAGGATACATAGGCCTGCACAGCTAGGCCTGTAGGTTACCAGATGGGTAGCTAACTGGCCCAATTATAGTACCCACTCAACCAAAGTAGTGGAACCCACCACTAGTAAGAGATTCCTCCACAACGGTGTAACCCAAAAATCAGTCTGGGGGCCTCTACTCTGAGATATACGTATCTGAGGTACAGGACAAAAGCAGTGGTCTGTGGCTGACCAGGTGTACAGATACTTGCAAGTTGGCCACTGAATTACATTCCCCTACTGATGTGAGCATCCCCTAAGAGGCACTCACCCAATTACTGACTGGTGCAAGAATCATTATCACAAACTGAATGCCAGGAAAAGCATCATTCCTCCTGCTGTGGCAGATGTCATCCACACTAAGTATGACAGTAATAATGTACTGAGCATGCAATCAGGTGTGAGGAGACTTGTGCATGGAGGTTGATAGCAACCTCACAGTTTCCATCCATGTGGGCACCATTGTATGGTGGACCATCTGTATGGCCCACCTCACAAATATGGGTATGTCATCCAGGAAATGGGAGGCCACAACATCCCTGTACTCCACCCTTACCAGATGCACTACCAAGTGCAATGGCTCCTTTGGCATGTATCTTGCCAAGCAAATGCAGCAGTTGCAGAGACCACAGAGGTTCCTGACCAGGCAATTCCAGGGTCTGCAACACCTACCCTGTACAGGTAGGCTGAAAGACCTGTCCCTGTACTCAGTCTTATACAGACTGATCATAGGTGACCTGTGTCTGGCATACAATGCCATGTTCAAACCAGCCTTGATGGTGTTTCTGCATATCTGTAAGACATATTCCACTCACACATCTGCACGCAAGGTCCTCACCTGGTCTGTGACATGTATAGTACTTGTTGGCGGGATAGTGTGGTGTCCCACACAGTACACTGCCTGTAACATACACTCCCTCCCCATATCTAGCAGAGTAAGTGTATAGCCCTCTGGA